>NC_088247.1:12315963-12643740 GCF_036013445.1 Caloenas nicobarica | reverse complement strand
TTGCTCCTTTGGGTCCCACATCCTTATTTACAGCAAAGACTCCAAAAGCCATAGATTTTAAAGTTCAAAGACCCTAGGTTTCCCATTTCCCTTTGAAGAAGGTTGTTAATTCAGCTCCGTAGTTTAGCCAGGCTGCATCAACGAAGATTAGGGATAAATAATATATTACATTGATCTGACAATTAACAGCTAATTTCCCTTCAAAATAATGAAATAAGTTGTGTTTTATCAGTCTCAAATTACTGTTTCCATTTCACTATAAATACTACAGTACTTATGTAAAACACACAACTTTTTTTGGAGTTTCCAGTGAGAAAAAGCCAGAAGAAAAATCAATGGCATGTTCTATTTTCAAAATGCCAAATATAATAAATATGCTTCCAGTAGACACACCTTTAAACCCTATTCTGCTCCCTTGCTCCTCATTTCAGTGTCTGTACAGACATTCTGTCAGATTCGAAGAAAGACATAACCCTTTGTGATATACACTCTACATCAACTGATTATTCCACTCTAAAGGCCTAGAAAATGAAAAAGCTAAACAAGGAAACAAGATAATTCAATCTTCATTTTACAAATGGAAAACTGAGTCAGAGAGAAACATTAAAAGATTGTTCAGAAACCTCACAATAGATTTAGTAATTGAATCCATGTTTCTTGAATTGAGCACTCTTATTCATAATACCATATACAGCCCCAAGAAAATGACAACTTCTTCTGCAACTGAGGGCAAATATATATTTTTTAGTTTGTTTAAAAAATAGCATTTTTTCTTAATTATATACATACATAAATACGTGGACATATACATAGCAGTTTATTTAAAAATACTGACATCCTTTTAAATTATGTACATAAAAATTGGAATCAGAGCAAAATATAATTTGTAAAAACAGAAAATGGAGCTATGCCAAAGATACATAATTATAATACCCTACTTTGGGTCATGAAAGAGGTTTGGCAAATGTGAGCAAATGCCTCTAAAGGTTGTGCCTATTATGTTCAAATTCATTTTCAATAATAAAATTAAGTCAATGAAAAAGGCATCTTGGGAAGTAGAGTAAGAGAGCCAAAAACCATATCAACTGCACAACAACACAACTCTAGCAACAGCTGAGTGGCTGCCAAGTCGTACGCCAGTGTGAAGTACAACAGAAATGTGTGAACAACAGATCTGGAAAGAAAGGTAGAATAAAAAGACACCTGTGACTATCATTCTAGCAAGAAGATAACAGTACAAGATAAATGGAAACACCTTGGTTGACATATTTCATCATGTATGGAACACAGTTTTAACGATAACCACAGGCTTTGTGAAACCAGGAAGGATTTGCTGTCATTTCAGACAAAAAAAGCAAGTTTTGGAACTGAGAATTAAGCAGATATCCTTCTATTTTATTTTCTTCTTTTGGCAGCAAATCCTGTACCTTTCACAGTGAACAAGCAAGGACCTCGTAATCTCTCTGTTGCAACTGAGACTAATTTAACGTACCAGAGAAAGCACAAGAGAAATAAACTTTATCTAGAAATCAAAGAGAATTTACCATGGAGCTTTTCCAGTGCTCAGATGTCCTTGCTCCTGCGCCCCAGAGCGCACAGATCCTGTGGGTCCAGTAGTCCCAGCACACATCCCAACACTCTGGAAGCTGTTGAATAGGAGAGGTTTGTACCCCTCTAAATTCAACTGGGGGAGCTTCATCCTTTCTTCACTCCTTTCCCTTATCCATATCGGTGCTTGACAAATAACATGATTTCTTCCATTGTACTGTTACTGGCTAGTACCAAGTGGGAATGTGCTGGTTCGGCTGAAAATGAGTTAATTTTCTTCATGCAATTAGAAACCTTTATTTTTCATAGCTAGCAGAGTTATTATTTGAACTTAGTTTGAGAACAAGAGATAACTCCCCAGCACAGAGTTAATGTTTTTAATTGCTCTGGTCTGAGAGCCAGGGATGCTCTGAGCTCTGCCCACAGGTGTGAGGCACCGAGGAAGGGGGGCATGGATGGAGCAGAGCCTGACTGACATCCAGACCGATCAATAAGAATATTCCATCCCATTAGCATCATGCTTCACTTTTAAGGAGAGTTGGGATCTTCTGGCCTTGCTCTCTCTCGCGTTCTTCTTTGCTCTTTTTGTCGGAGCCAGGGGAGTTCTGTTTAGGACATTTAATTTGGCCTTTTGCCATCCTGCCATTTTGCAGAGGCCTCTGGGCCTTTCTGCCTTTTTCCTTTTTTCTCTTTCAGGGATCAGCTGTTCAGGACCAGGTGCTGCTTCCTCGGACTGGCTGCTCGGTGTGGATGGAGTTTGTGAGGAATTGCCTTGAGTATCTTTTATTTTATATTCGATTTCTATTATATATATATATTTACTAGTAGTGTATTAATATTTTGTTATTTTATTAAACTGTGTTTATCTCAATCCAAGTTTCTCCCTTCCCTTTCGATTCTCTCCTCTGTTTGGGAGGAGTGGGGAGGGGGTGAGTGAGCAGCTATCGTGGTTGTATTGTTAGCTCAGGCTAAACCACAACAGGGAAATACATTTCAATTACTGCACAAGGGAAATGGTCTTGCTGTGGGTGGCATTAAGCCACTGGCCTCAGGAGAACATCAAGTGGAGGTCAAATTGATACTGGTATGCTTTAGGCCAGTCTCTCTTGTGGATTTCAGTGCTGTCTGCCAAGGCATGGGAACACAACAACAACCACAGTTGTTTCTGTGACTGTAAAACATTTTCAGGGTGCTGGAGATGGCTCAGGTACTGGCAGCAGTGTACCTCGGTATTTATCTGCCTGCCAGACAGACAGTATCGCTGAATGGTATCTGAGCAAGGTCATTTGAAGTGAGGTCTAGTGTAGCTTTGTGGCAGTGCAGTAGTGACAAAGACTGACAGCTAGACTGGAACCATCTACTATATGCGTTGGAGTACAGCACAGAGACAACCAAACAAGAAATGTCCAGAGTAGTGTGAAAACTGTAATTAAGATAGACAGTCTATTACAGACATGCTATATTCTGTATGTAAAACACAGCCGACTGGAAGGCTGGGCCAAAAGAATTGCATGAGGTTCAACAAAGATAAATGTAAAGTCCTATATCTGGGACAGAATAATACCCAGATGGGATTATCAGGCTGAGGTCTGACTGTCTGGGGAGCAGCTCTCCTCAAAAAGCCTCAGGGTCCCGGGTGACAGCAAACCCAACATGAATCACGTGTGTGCCCTGACAGCAGCAGTGAAGGCAACCTGTGTCCTGGACTGCATCACCAAAAGTACGGTCAACAGGTCGAGGGACGTGATTCTCACTCTTTACTCAGCACTTGTCAGACCACACTGTTGGTCTCCCCAGTTCCAAAATGGCACAGAAAAGCTGAAGAGGGTTCAGGGGAAGACTATGAAAATGATCAGGGCGTTGGAGCACTTGACACGTGAACAATGGTGAAGGAATAGGGTTTCTCAGTGTGGAGAAGATAAGGCTCGGTGTGATCTAATCATAGTCTGCCACAATAAAAGAAGAAAGAGAAGGCTCTTCACATGGCTGCACAGTGAGAGGACACAAGGCAATCAGCACAAGTTGCTTCAGGGGACATTCTGCCCAGATATAGGAATGAAAACTTTCATTAATCCAGAGTTATCAGCTTCTCTGGGAGTCAACATACTCCTCACTTGTGTGACAGAAACTGCCCTAGACCAAGCCCTGCCTCTGCCACTGTCCTGCTGGCATTTCCCTCCCTGTGACTCAGTTTTTCACGTCCAGATTTTCTCTCTATGAGAGGAACACAGACTAAAGTATTACCATCCTGTACAAAGTACTTTGAGATGTAAAGATGAAAAATACTGTGCTGGAAATAGGTATGGGGTTTGTTACTATTTATTATTAATGAAAAATTTATTAATACATTTAAAATTTTAATATTTCTATCCTCAACAAATATCTGTTCAAGAAGTGAGTCAGTAAATGCATGTGTTGTGACAACAATTGTGGGTAAAAAGTGATTTTGTTATGACCATGAAACAGCTGGCACCCTTTCCTATTGCTTTGGTACTACTGGCACTGACAAACTTCACAGAACATGCAACATGCATGTAAAAATGCCAAATATGTGTTTATGTCTCTTTAACTATTGAAAAACACTAAAAAAATACCTATGAACTTGAAATGGGGAAGGCACCAGTACAGTATAGGTTAATATCTCTGAAAAATTTTATTATTATGTCTAGAGGTTGGAGTTTAATTAAACACTTACATGCTTTTTTTTTTTCCATAACTTTGCAACTTTTTGCTTAATTTCTGTTATTTTAAACATAAGAGGGATCTAAGATCCCCAAATGACTATGTAAAGTGAGAGCAGGGAAGAACTGAAGCAGCTGTTGATTTGCTCAGGGCTAAATAACATGTGAATTCCACCCCATTTTTCTCTAACTACAGTCCTTGTTTCAAAGCTCAGCAAAAGTTGTATAATTCTTCTGTAAACTTCACCCATTGCATTTGTAGTTAAGATCTCATTCTTCAAGCAGATCTGTTTTGAAGACAAGTTTTGCCACTCTACTAAAAGATTTTGCCCTTACTGAATGATTATATTTTTATACTAAGGAAATTGTTTTCCAATATTTTGGTATTTTTGATCCTGTTTGTGAATTAGTTCTTTAAAACATCTTAAGTTTCTTCTGAGTTTTGGGTTCACTCAGCGAACATTAACTAACTTCGTCATATTCCCATAGCTAAACCTCTCTGCTGTTTCTTCCAATTGGCTATGAAATCAGAAAACTTTCCACTCTGCCCTCTGCACATCATCTCTGTCCTTCAGAGTAGAGGCCCAGATTCAACAAGACAGGTGGAGGACATTCATAGTTCAGCTTATCTTGAAGCCCTATAGCTTTGCTTATAGCCATATGTAGGGCACTGTTTTTGTTTTTCTAAATACAAATGCGTGAGTTTGAGTCGTCTGAAGTTGAGACCTAAAACCCAGCTTCCATATTTCTTGGGCTAGAGCTTTAGCCCCTGTGAAGTGCAGTAGAGAGAAAGGCTTTCAGAAACACTTCTCATTTTTCCATTTACTGTTTGCAGGCTTAAATATCCTCCTGCTCTACGGTTGTGTATCCCAGCCCAGGGCACTCAGATAAATCTATTTCCCATACATGGATTTTAGGCATTCAACATGAATATTTGAATTTCCAGTCTGGTGCAGGGAAGTGTCTGGTAACTCCAAGTACTGGCACACTTAATCCTAGATGCACAAAAGTTTATTTAAAAATACTCCGTAACTCACACGTGACCTCTCCAGTAGAGCAGAGGAATCAGCCCCGTGTAGCAACTCAGCCAAGGCTACCTTTACCTCCTTTTCACTCTTTTCTCTATAGACATGCTCAAACTTGAGTATGAGCCATAGCCCAAGTCCCCACTTGTCACTGCTATTTGTCGGGGGGAAAAAAAAAAAAAAAAAAAAGGAAGAAAAATTGACACAAATTTCAGATCTGAGGTGGCAGGCTGAATAAGTAAAGAGCAATCATTTTTCCTTCCATTTTGATCACTGTTAAAGAGCAAACTAGCACAAAGAGAATTACATTTAATATCATCAGATTGATGCATCTTCATGAGTGGTAATATGTCACTACTTAGCAGTCTAGCTTTGCCACAGCATTGCAAATACATTTTTATGCTCATATAATATCATAAATGCTTTCTATTCTAGTTGATCTTTCTATAACATTTCTATAACTTAACTGAACCTTTTTCAATAGCTGCTCATAACTGTGGCTATGTTTTGTACTATGTAATGTTGATGATATATGATAAATATTTTTTTAATGAAATTTCACAGCAAAAATGATAATTGCTTCCGTTTTTGTTTTTCAGTACAGCAGATCAAGAGTTGTTATGAGGCATAAAAATCATAGTAATTATATCTGTGGATACTAGCAATGAATGTAAAATTAAGTTTTAGAAAACATCAATCTTTTAGAAATTTTAATTATTTACAAATTCCCCATAAAAATTACCTTCTGGGGGTATCTCGTATACTTTATAACCTGTCTTGAATGTTCTGGTTCAGATCACAGCTTCCAGTATTGGTAAATTAGCTATCCATGTAAATATTCATCTTTGCTTCAGTGACAAAGGATTGATATCTAATGTGAAAAAATAAGAGTAATTCATAGAAACAGAAGTGTCACTACTTTACAGCAAGTCTATAGCAAAGGAAAATAATCAGAAGCAGGTAACAATGGCTGCTCTAATCTGTACATTTCTCTAAAAAATATTCTTGCCAGTACTGTGACAGAAGTATCTATCCAGTGCGATCCTGGGCAAATGCAGAAGCCTCCTCTCCTGTGGTCCGCGTCACTGTGAGGACACGAAGGAGGATGCAGAGGCAGCGGATGCAGGTGCTGCTTCCACACGCCCTGCGGCTGCACCGTGATTGTTGCTGCAGGGGTGTCCATGTCCTGTGGATGCTCCGGCTGCAGCTGCTGGTGAAATCCGCAGGGACTTGCAGAAAAGCAAATGTAGAAAAATCTGCCAGTGGTTCAAAGCCACTGGCACGCGACTGAGAAAGAGGGCTGTTGTACAAGCATTGACCCCCCATGTTGGAGGTTTTGTACCAATGGATCTCTCTCATCTGTACTAGGATGTATGATTCCTGTCTGGAATCATCTGGCTTTTGCTAATTACACAGATTTTGCAGAAAAGAGAAGAATAAATGCAGGAGTAATAACTATGCTGAGTCCTACATAGAAAGAAATGTATGTAATTTCTGTCAGAGTGAATAGGAATCTTTTCCATATGGTTCTCTGCGGTATTTTGAAGACCTTCTGTTTCTGTTTGTTTCGTTAAACACATTTTTTCCCAGGTATGCTTGTACTGCACAGTTCTGGTAGGATTCACTTTCCTGTAAATCTAAAGCTGGCACGCTGTTTTAAGCAGCGTGTCAGCCCTTCTCTTTTCCCCTCTTCCACTTTCCTCCAGCATCCTCAATTCCCTGCCTTGCTGCCCAGCACAGCCCATGAGCTGCAGCTGCCCGAGCCCATTTATCTGCACTGCACCTGTACTCAGTGCTGGTCCTTAGCACAGCTCCTCCCTGGAGATGATGTTCATCATCTCGAGCCTTTTCTTTCACCAGCTGCCATTGGCCGTGGCTCCCTGGGAGTGTGTAAGAAAGAATATCAAGTGTTAGCCAAGTCCTGTAAACAGTACTAGGAAGTACTTACATATCACAGGGCTGAAGCACAATACAGGAACCTGTATAGACTAGGTAAAGCATGGACACATATTCAGCAGCAGCAGCAGAAGTATGCACTTCATCCTCCACGTACAAAGCCAAGGCACTGGTTTATTCTCACACCATCCCTGCAATGGCCATTACAGGTAGTGATGAAGTGACACATGGAGTTTCTCAAAGAAGACTTGTGTGTACTGTAATTACCATAAATATTTTGGAGCTGGTTAAAACTTTGGGATAAATATTGCACATCAAATAGTACTAATTGCATAATATACATTTTAAATACATTGTAATTTTAAAATAGCCTAGTTATTAGCATATCTAAATTATGCACTTTTATGAACTCTAAGTAGATAACATGAATTTTAATTAGGGCATTTTTTTCTGTAATAAAACAGAAATGACTTTTAAAAGTACATAACTTTTTACTAATTTGTTTCCTTCATTCTGATTTCTCAACTAAATAATGAACTATATTAGAAAAATGCTTTATTACATATTTGCCCAAGAGACCTGAATGGTTCAATAGGAACTGCTTGTTCTTTAAAAGAATAGCCAAGTCGAGTTAATTAAATTTCAGGCTAAACTAGCTCATCCAGGTCAAATTCAGCTGAATTTCTTCTCGAAAGAGAAAGTTCATTGACTCTACTAATTCATCAATAATTTCCCATAAATATCATTACTTACACAATGACGCTATTCTGTTCCTTAAAAGTGCTATGAAGGATATGAATGCTAAGAGTCAACTGAACATTCAGCATAAGATAATCTATCAAGAAAATTATCAGGGTCCATCTGACAGGTCCCACTGCTTGATCTGGTCCAATCCAACTTCAAGCCAACTGCGAAAAAAACTAGGTAGTATCTCATAAGTTGCCTCCATGATGCAAGTTGGCAGAGCAGAGAAAAGCCTCTGGGAGGCTGAAAGGAAATAAACAGGGACTCAAGCTCTGGTCTCACACTAGGTGAGAGCAACATCATTTAGCACAGATGTTCTTCCACTCCTTTTGATTACCTTCTGGGAAATAATGATTATTGGAACTCCTGACTGCCCAGTTCAGAAATAATAATCTTTCAGAAGTATGTTAAATACATAGCATATGACAGTTCAAAGAACTGTGTGCCAGGATGCAAATAACTCCAAAATGGCTGTGCCTGAACTCTGAAATATTTCCATTCATATCTCTGCTGGGGTAAGTCCTGACTACCAATTTCTGTAACATCCTTTCCTTTCTCCTCCTTACACCATGGGAAGAAATCTCACTGTGTTAGTCAGAGGGAGTTCATCCAGGAAGGATACATTTGGATGAGAAAATATCCAGGACTCCAAGTAATACCATACAAATGCACAAACCTGCAGCACAGTGTAGCCAATTGTGTTTAAGACAATGTTTAAAGCTTTTTTGAGCAAGGCTTCTTAAATTGGATGAGAGGTATTGCTAAGAAGTAAAGTCATTCTCTGCCTTCAAACTAACTTAGTAAAAGACAGATTCACAAAACCAAAACTGTACTAAGGTAATGAAGGATCTCTTCCTGCAAAATCTCATTTCATACAGCATAAAGTGAGTTCTCATACTCAAAATGGGGATGAACAACATTATAAAGATAAAGCCACTATTCTTCATGTTTGAGAAGTCCTGGCAGTCTGGTGAAGTTCCCACTGACTGGAAAAGCGGAAATATAACCCCCATTTTTTTAAAGGGAAACAAAAGAAGACCTGGGGAGCTGCAGGCCAGTCAGTCCCACTTCTGTGCCTGGAAAGATCATGGAGCAGGTCCTCCTGGAAAGTGTGCTAAGGCACATGGAAAATAAGGATGTGATTTGTCACAGCCAGCATGGCTTCACTAAGGGCAAATCGGGCCTGACAAATCTGGTGGCTTTTTATGACAGGGTGACAGCATTGGTGGATAAGGGAAGAGAAACTGCATCATCTACCTGGACTTGTGTGAAGCATTTGATTCTGGCCTGCACGACATCCTTGTCTCTAAATGGGAGAGGCATGGATTTGATGTATGGACCAGTCGGTAGATAAGGAATTGGCTGGATGGTCACACTCAAAGAGTTGCAGTCAACATCTCAACGTCCAAGGGGAGACCAGTGACAAGGTGATGAGTGACATTCCTCAGCAGTCAGTCCTGGGACAGGCACTGTTACACATCTTTGTCAGCAACATGGACAGTGGCACTGAGGCACTCTCAGCAAGTTTGCCGATGACACCAAGCTGTGTGGTGTGGTCAACACGCTGGAGGGAAGGGATGCCATCCAGAGGGACCTTGACAGGCTCAAGAGGTGGGCCTGTGTGACCTCATGAAGTTCAACAAGGCCAAGTGCAAGGTCCTGCACATGGGTCAGAGCAATCCCACGCACAAATACAGGCTGGGCAGAGAATAGATTGAGAGCAGCCCTGAGGGGAAAGACTTGAGAATGTTGGTTGATGAGAAGCTCAACATGCCCCAGCAGTGTGCACTTGCAGCCCAGAAGACCAATTGTATCCTGGGTTGCATCAAAAGAAGCGTGACCAGTAGGTAGAGGGAGGGGATTTTACCCCTCTACTCTGCTCTCAGGAGACCCCACCTGGAGTACTGTGTTCAGTTCTGGGGTCCCCTGCATAAAAAGGACATGGACCTGTTTGAACAAGTCCAGACGAGCGCCACGAAGATGATCAGAGACTTGGAGCACCTCTCCCATAAGGACAGACTGAGAGAGTTGGGATTGTTCAGCCTGGAGAAGGCTCCAGGAAGACCTTATAGCAGCAGGGGACCTACATGAAAGCTGGAGAGGGACTTTTTATAAGGACTTGTAGTGATAGGACAAGGGGTAATGGCTTTAAACTGAAAAAGGGGAGATTTAGATTGAATACAAGGAAGAAATTCTTCACCATGAGGGTGGTGAGACACAGGAACAGGCTGCCCAGAGAAGTTGTGGATGCCCCAACCCTGACAGTGTTCAAGGTCAGGCTGGATGGGACTTTCAGCAACCTGGTCTAGTGGAAGGTGTCCTTGCCTATGGCAGGGGTATGGAACTAGACGATCTTTAAGGTCCCTTGAAACCTAAACCATTTTAAGACTCTGTGATTCTATGAAAAATAGTAAACCTAATGATCATGATGTCATTGGAGGTTTTGAAGAACTAGTCCTATGAAAGAGAGACTTCCAAAATCCTACCGCTTGTTTTACCACTTCTGATTTCTGAGCAATACATTTCTATCCTTCTGCATCATTATTGTGATATAAATATCTCTTGAGTCAACCTGGGACATTTCCTGCTGTGAAGACATATGTCTTTTAGTACAGCAGTTGCAAGTGTGAATGTTTTGACCAGACTTAGGCAAAAATAAAACAAAACAAAACAACACTTTGGATTTTGCCTTTACTATCTAAATTCAGGACCTAGGACAATATTCTACATCAATGATAAAGCCCCTATTATTTTCTGTCATGAAGAATAAAAGTGTTAAATTGAAGAAATTGTGTTAAGAACGGGGTAGAAAAATCACTGTGTATTAGGACATGGTCAACACGAGATATACCAGTCAATACATCTCTCTAAGTCAGATGCTGTAGAGTTTTTATCTTTTCAAAGTCTAAAATACATAATTCCTAAGTTAATTTTGGCCTGAAAAATCTTGCAGGAGACAAGTACAGTACTCTGAGCAGAACAATGGTAAAGAACTGTGTGTGAAAACCAAAAATTTTTAGACTATATTATTGTCTTCTGATGAGTGAATCAAAAATACCATCCATCTAATCTGATGTTACTACTAACTCATCTCTGCCTGAAGTCTCCCTGAGTTATTTTTTATAGACTCCATGCTTTTATTACTACTGTATCCTGTAGGTTCAATTCCTTTCTGTTTTCTCACACCAGAAAGAATATTGGCCAGTTCTTGCAGGCTGATAAATGTAACTTGTTACATCATAATCATGTCATTAAAGGAACAGTGTTGATTATTATTATATTGCCTAGATAAGATTCTATATAAGATCTTTAGATATTCCTATGAAGTTTAAAATAAACTTTATTTTTTAATTAAAATTGGATGAAATAAGAATTAATCCTTGATTAATATAAAGGTAGGAGGGAGAAATGCAATTGGATGAAGTCACATTTCTACATAAAACATTGCTCTTAAACTATATATTTTTCTAAAAGGAGTTGGATCCTCAAACATCTAAGACAATCTCAGTAATAAACTGCTTGAAAACTTCAATGGTGATACTACTTTCAATTTAATAAATTACTAGACTCATTCCTAGCAAAACTTGCCATTGATCTTCTCATTCACCTGTGTTAGTATGCTTTCATTTACTACACCCTCGTGCTGAGCACTGTTTTATTGTTGGCTTGATCCAAGGTCCCATGGATTTCTGGCTGAGATTCTCAAAGCAGTTCCACTGAATTCAGCAGGAAATACTGCAGAGTGAGGATATCAAAACTGGGCCACAAAAAGAATAACAGTGAAATTAGCAGAACTAGGGATAAAAGTAACTCCTTAGAAATTAAAACAATTAGAGCTATGGTCTCAGGCTGTAATGTCTCTGCAGAGAGTTGCAAGAAATTATTTCTCCAGCTTGGTAACGTGATATGTTATGCTATAAGGTGTGTGTTCACCACGTTCCTTGAAGGGCACTATTTTTAGAAGATGATGGCACACATTGTACAAGGACCACCCCGAGCAGCAAGCGATAGCTGGCAGCTTAGAAAAGCCATCTGTTCCTGTAACCTGAATCAGCACTCACCAAGCAGCATCCTTCTGACTCTGCAGGCAAAAGCGTGTGAGGTCCAACCCTTCACTGACACAACTCTCCATGGAGAAGCTGTGAATGCCTTACCACCCACTTGCTTAATGATATCAGATTGCTCTTCCAAGCTCACCAATGTTTCATTGTTCTTTTTAGTTCTCTGAAAAATGAAAATAGACCAAAGGTGGTTTAGTTCAGGAAGGAAAAACCTGTTGGTAAAAAACTGATGCAACTTCACCAAAATAAGTTAATTTACTGATATTGATATTAATTCTTTACTCAAGAAGTAACTTTCATTGAGGATTCATTTCAAAAACAGCTGCAGAATACAAATGAGGTGATGAGAAAGGATAATGAACATTTGTGCCATCTCTGATATCAGAGTGGTGTAAGAGATCATATCTACATGTCAGGTCATGCCTTGGAAAATGTGAGTTGTGACTTGGTTTCATCTATTATCCATCAGTAAAAACAATTGTATACAACAGTCATAAGCATCCTAATTGAAACTAATTACTTAAACTCAGGAATGTTTGAGGAGCCTATGTTCATCAGTTATCAAGATCATTTAAGATAAAAGGAGTCCTGTACGCGACTGACTCTTTTAACAAGGTATGTTTAATTAAATTTGGTTCATGGACTAATTAGCAAACATGCACAATCTCTAAAAATCTATTGTGTGTTCAAACAAGAAGGGCAGTAAATTGGAGGATGTTACTGCATTCTACATGGATGAAGAAGACATTGAATCTTGCTCTGGTATAAAAAAATGGAGCAACCCTGTATATGGAGAAGTCAAGTCACCATAATAATAAGATCACAGGGGTTGCATAACATTTGTTTAAGAGGTATTTGGACAATGCCCTTAATAACATCTTTAACTTGGTCAGCCCTGAATAGGTCAGGCAGTTGGACTAGATGATTGTTGTAGGTCACTTCCAACTGAAATAGTCTATTCTATTCTAGTGTAATGTAGTCTAGACTAGACTAGTCTATTCGATCTGATAAATAGATGTGTGTTACAATCCAACAGCATTGCAATCACTGGAAGACAGCAAAGTTGTCGCTTCATATTGCTTGATCATTTTGAAGACTTGGAGCTGGTGTTGTGTTTATCCATTTTTTCTTTTTTTTTTTTTTTCCCCTGTAAAAAGCACATGAAATCACCATGGCTACATCATATTCCTGTCTCTGTACTGTATCACATACGTCAAGCAAGAAATTTGAACTTTACCAAGGACACTAGTCAAAGCCAAGATATAAAAATTGGATTGTGTCATACAGGCATGAACCACAGAAAACCATGTCATATAGCTTTAGGAAGTGCAACATTTACGAGGTCTTAAAGTCACCAGTGACAGGTCTCAGAATCTGTGTGGAGCAACAGCTTAAGTAAGACAACAGAACACTGAGCAACACAAGGAAGGACATTGAGAAGAAAGCAGATCCTGTATAAAACTTTGGGACACCCCTACCTTGATTATGGCATGTAGTTCTGGTTTCTCCATCTCAAGAAAGTGTGGAGTTAAGGGAACTACAGAGAAGGGCATCTGAAATGATTAACTGGATGAAGAAGCTGCCTTATGAGCAGAGACAAGAAATGTTGAAACTTCACTTTAGCAAACAGAAGACTGTAGAATGATATGGTCAGGATTTACAAAACCCCTGAATAATACGATAATTTAGGCAGGAAGATCTAATCTGTAGTAGACCTGAGGAGGTCATATTTTGACTTCAGGAGGTCATCTAGGCCTATCTCCTACTCAAAGCAAGGCAACTTCAAATTTAGAAGGTTGTAGATTAGGTGAATATGGAACTGGCATTCACCAACTCTGGTAATATTGCAAATAGGGAGAACTGAACTGATTGGCAAGAGGTTTAAAACAGATAAAAGGGAGTCCTTTTCTAGATAGAGAGTAATGAGAATTTCCGGTAAAATAGGTTACAGAGGCTGATCATTTAAACATATAGAAAAAGCTGTTAGACAAATTCATGGACAATAGGTGCATAGTAAGATTCCAAAAGCAATATGTAGGGATGGACCCTCTGACATCCCTAATCTAATTCTGGGAGACAGCAGGTGTGATGGCCTATGGAGAGTGGGGATGTTCACGCTCTTGTCTCAAACAGCATCCCCAACAGCCAGTCTTGGGAATAGGATAGATGGAGCATGGGAATCACATTATAGGTAATTCTTTATGTTCCTGTGCTCTCTTGAATAGCTGAACAGCTCTACTGAAGAGCTTATGTGCAAAACAGAGTCAAAACTTTTTTTTTCTTTTTTTTTTCTTTTTGCCTGCCATGCCCTATATATGTCCGAATCACTATTTATCCTAGAACTTTAGAACAAAACATGCTCACGTGACTGTATCATCGTAGATCCACATCCTTGCCCTGCATTGTTCAGGGCACCAAACACCACGCGGCTGAGATGATGTAATACTGTGCTCTCAGCTGCAGGACGTGCAATGTCTCCCTCTCTTATGTAAGCCATGAAAGGACAGTGGATTCATCCCAGCCTTGCTATTTCTGTAACATGCTCAAGTACCTGGCAGATTCTAATCTTAAATGAAAAGTGAATGACTCTGCTGCAAAGATTGCCATTTCCTGTTATTTCCAAAATAATTTATTGAAAATGAGTTTTCCAGAGGATTCAGTGAATATTTCTTAATACTGTGATCATTTCAATTTACATATATAAACCAGATCTGCTCCTTTTGGATACAGCCTAATCCACATTTCTACTGCTTTTTGGATATGCGTTGACTTTCATCTTGATTGTTAAGATTAAAGAGTCAGTTTCTTGTCTTCTTGAAGAAAAATATTTTAAAAGCTATGATAAATTCTCTGTGTCTCAAACTATAAATTCTATCTCTCCTACATGTGGATAAACAATTTCCTAGGGAGCTCAGAAAAAAAGATTACACACAGAGATATTACTGAAGGCTTTTAATGTCTTTAGGACTTTTGTGCTGTTTTTCTTTTAAGTAGTGAAAAATTTTTCAATTACATATGGGGGAGAAAAACAATTAAAGGATAAATCTTGCAGAAATTCTCAATACTGCAATGGAATTTTTAATGTGGTTCTTCTCGCAAATTGTGTTGGATGAATTAAAGTCCACAGTACTTTGTGGGTGTCAGAAAGTACTGCTTAGTATCTTATGAATATAATCATTACAGTTAAAATAGATATCTAATTACTAATAAATATTTTTGTGATGAGAAGCTGAGCTGAATTACTGGCTAATAGAACAGAGCTTGTGTGTTTGACTAGGGGAACTTATACCTACTGCTTAGCAACCTCTTGATGCATATCTGCAAAGGCATTGCTGGACACATATACTCTTCAGAACACAAAATATACAGGCATTCCCTGAATCTCTCCATTTTCTTTCCTTCACTTGTTCTGTCTGTCTCACTGGAGGAGAGACGCCTGCTCCAGTTGCTTACATTAGTTTGCATTTGGGTTGCTGGTGACCTACTTTCAACAGATGGAGAGAGAACAGACCATCTTTATCCTGGTGGTTAGCGTGCTCTACTCTGAAATAAGCACTTTGCATTTAGATCGTGCAAGTTCCCTATCTCAAACAAGCCTAAAATGACGTCTCGCATTCCGGTAAGTGCTTTCAATAGCAGGCTGCAGAACCCCTAGGTGGTTGTCACCACCTTACAGGTATCTGTGGAAGTTCAAGCTGTGCATCCCACTTTCACATAAGCACCTGCTGCTGGTCCATGCCCAAGCCTGGCAGACAGCCGGGTGTCTGGCCACAGTCCTCAGTCCTGCAATGCCCGTCAGCTGGTTTAGCTTCAGCACCTACCTCAGCAGTATGAATTCTGCTCCCAGAGCTCTTAGCTATCAAGCCTGCAGACTTCATTCTAGTCAATCCTTGCATGGCAATGTACATCCTCAGGATGGCTGGGCTGTCTGTCCGTTCCTTTTTTGTGCAAAGGAGCTAGCCTACCAAAATAACCCCTCGATTCATCTAAGCAGTGAGGCATAATCAGCCACTTCAGCAAAAGAAAGAGAAGCCCATTTTCTGCAGGAAACCCTGTCACAGACTGAGCAATAGGATGTGTTTTCCTCAGTGCTAAGCCAGCCTGCTCCAGCTTGCTTTTAGCAAGCCCTGTGCTGCTGAAGGTGCCCTCTGGAATTCTGTCATGGTTTAAATCCTGTTTCACATGCTGCTTAGTGATAGTCTTTTTGGGTCAGCATAATGCTGTGGGGTTTTTTTTACTCCTATAATATCTGTATTCTGAGTCCACTTTTTGCTCTCTTGGTTCAGCCTTACAAGGCCATAGCGTGCACTCTTATAGCTGTGCAGATGCCACTTGATCTAATCTCCTCTTCTGTCTCCTGTGCTGCAGTCTCTACTTTGACCAACTGGTTTTGTTTGGTAATGTGTATCCCACAGCTCTATGAAGTGCGAGCTGAACAAAACCAAAGTAGTAACTATAAGATGGAGCAGTTGTTCAATGAGTGATGCTTCAATGGTGGTCTTCTTATGCACTTTACCATCTACCTAGAACTTGAGGAAGAATGAATAAGCTTCTCATAACTTACTAAAACTGTCATCTGAGAACTGGTTGACATTTATTTATTTGGGTTTTTTAATGTTCCAGTGGATCAAGGAGGGATATTTTGGCCAAAACTGGCTGCAATCCCCTTTGACTTTTTTTTTCTCTTTGTTCTCAGTCCCATCACAAAAGGTCACTCATTAAATATCAGAACTACTGAAGTTTTTTCTTCTCTTGAGGAGCCTGTGGTTTTTACCATATCACAGATGGTTTTTCATCTAGAAGCTCTGTTTAGACTCCTGATATTTCTAGTCTGTAACTATTTATTCTGCAAACATTTCTGTGTTTTACAGTGGAAACAATTCTGGAGTTTGGTACCAGCTAACAGGAGGATAGACAGCACTGATCTCCATTTTAAGGACAGCTCTCAGGAAAAGTCCTGAGACAGCTCTTATTTACCAAACTGCCTAAAACAGCCAAGGCAGCTACGCAGCAGGATTAGCACCTTCCCTAGGTTTTAGACAGTTTGTGTAACAGATGAAAAAGCAAAAAAAGCAGCCTTTTCTCCTCTCTCCCACATACCGCGTTTTTACGTCCCTGCAAGCACAGCAGTTGAGGTGTCAGAGCTGAGACGTGTTCCTCAGGAGGCCAACCCAGCCCATGCAAACCCTTCTGGGCCTCCCCATGTACCCGCTTCTCTGACTGACTGGAGGTGGAGAGAAGACCTCTACAGACTAGGCCCCTGCGGGCCTAAAATTAAGTGAATTCATGCCTTAGAGTTAAGAAAGATTTTTCAAAGAGCTTTCAAATGCAGCCTTAATTTGCCATTCAGGGGCTACATTCACTCGCAAGTGTGACTGAAATTTACTCAGCAGATAATTCTACTTGAACAACCTACATTTCATAGCAGACCTAAGGAAAGGAAAAATCTTTTCCTCTGCGCAGGCTGTCTCTAGGAAAAAATAAACTAACATCTTTTCGAAAGGGGTTTATGAAAACATAAAATGTTTATTGATGTGTTGCAAAATTAACAACATGTTTGCTGCATTAGCCACAAAAATGGTGTTAGAAATAATTCTCAAAAGTAAGCCATAGAACAAACAATGAAAGGAAACATGAAAAAAAGATTTAAGCAAGTCCAGTTGCTACTTGTATATTGCTTCTTCAAGGCCCAGTCCAGCCATTAATTAACACTAGATATGAAACAGTCTCTACAAATAAGGTCCTGCGGAATTTTAAAATGAATAATAGCTTCTGCTCTGGGACAGGCTATGAATTCTGCTTATGAAAACATCAGCTGATTTTAAAGCCTTTCTGAATTATCACTGGATTCTCTTTCATGACCAAGGCCATATGTCACAAAGGGATAAAAACTGACTATTCCCCATCTCTGCCACAGTCAGTTCCTGCCAGCCTGAGCAGGTGGTTTGCCTCCAAGGGTGTCAGTGCCCACTGGCGTAGCTCATACCACAGCTAACAGCAGCCCAAAGGCTATGGTGAGTTACTGCGGGGCTGAGAGGCAATGTAGAATGACTTCAGCTCAGAAAGACACAGACAGAGGGTGTATGAGAGACCCCGTGCCTTGACCTGCAAGAAACTGAGAGTCTGGGTGTGGGCATGGAGAGGGGAGGAGGAGTGAAAGGTGTTTCTTCAAACTGTCCATTAGCTTTGCTGCAAAAGAGTGTAAGAAGATAATTCATCGCTGTAAAACAACTGGGTAACAAGAATCTTATTCTTTGCTCAGTGGAGTGAAATTTAGGACCCTGGAGGCAAATGAGCAAGTTAACATTTGTCTTCTCCAGAAGCTTCAATTTCTGTAGCCAAGAAGAAGCACTCCACAGCTCTCTAGCATGGGGAGCCTGGACATTCAAACCAGCCAGAGCTTTCAAAGGATTTGCTGTTCTCTTTAAAGGAACACACCAAAAATACCAAGAACTATATGAATTGCTAGGTCATGATTTATGACTTTTTAAAGAGAGAAAAACAAAGTGGGACAGTATAAAATTTTTTTTTAAAAAAGTTTTCAAATAAGTCTCTTCCCTGCCTGCTATGTCCTTGAAAGTTGTGTCTGTTTCTCCAGTCTTATTTTAAGTCCAGCAATATTTGGAGGCTTCCTCAACTGCAAGAAAATTGACACAGTCCCTTCTGCAGCCTTTGGAAAATCTCTGTGGTCTAGCTATGGTCACTCCCACATGTTCTCAGAAGTTCTCTGGTCTCTGTTTGTGCTTCAGTCTATTTTCTCCTGTGGTGCACCCCACCTTCCCACCCCACGCTGAACATCTGAAGTTATTTGTTGCCTCTCCAGACCAGAACCAAACCCTTGTTCAATGAGGACATGCCTGACACTGCAAAAGCTGGCAATCTGTTCCCAGTTTTTCTCAGGATCTCTGTCTTCTCACCTCATGCTCTATAAGCTTTCCCACACAGATGTTCCAGGTTCATTCTACCTAATCAAAATGCACATGCAGCAAAGAGAGATTTCCGAAGTTATCAGAGCATGGTGTGAAATGTCATCTTGAAGTGGTTTTTCCTTCCTGTTGACTATAGGGGGAGACACAGATAACTACACAAGTAGTGCATTGCTGTGTCTAACATTAGATGAGATTAATTTGGACTGTATTACTTCAATATTCCATAAAGACATCTCAGCATGAACATCAGTTGCATTCTGTACGACAGTGATCACCCATCCTTAACCAGCTGTTATTTTCAGAGGTGCGGAGATCCTTCTGCATACATTTCTCTCTAATAAATTTAAGTACAGGAATGGAACAACCTATCTGTTCCTTTTTTGCAGCATATGGCTTTGATTTCCACATCTTACAGATATCTTTGAGAAGTCCTGTCTAAGCTTGAATAGTGAGGTGTGAGGAATGTGGTAATTTAAGGGTACATATGCAAGAATAGCAAACTGTGGCAGCACCTGTCACTTGTTTTGACCCATGTTACAAGAGTTAGTCATCAAATCATAGAAGCATAGAATCATTTAGGTTGGAAAAGACCTGTAAGATAATTGAGTCCAGCCAAAGTACTACACACATAACATTACAGGACCGTCAGAAATACAAGTACTTACTTTGGTCTGATGGGTACTGCTAGTGATAGGAATTGTGTCTACCTCCTCACCAAGTAGATTCACTCGCCCTCAGGAAAAAAGTGCCTTTTAAACTAGAGCCCGATGTTATCAGAGGATTCTCCAGTAAGGTCAGCTTTTTTAAGCTGGCAGAATACACTTGTAGGATAACCAGGATTAATCTCAAAAGGTTAAGTTCAGTAAGAGTTTTAGGCATATATCTGACATAGGAAAAAAAATCTACTTCCAGCATTTACACCCCAGTGTAATCTTCAACTTGCAATTTCCCCAAGTCCTGCTGGTGCCATGTCTATGTTATAATCATAGAAACGATTAATCATTCTGGATTCTCCCTGCCCCACTCTCATGTGAAGCCAGGTCAATTGGGTTTTAAAATATTCCTCAGATTAAATTTTCTGCAAAAAAGATCATGATGATTGACCTCACAGGGTCACATCTGTGTCCATTTTACCCTAATGCTAGAGCACTTACCTGGCAGGTAGGTTTTTATTCCTTTTCTCCCTGCTGGTTTCAAAGCAGACACTTGGCCAAGCACACCACAACAGGTTTCTAATTCTCCAAATTCTTGGGTTTGTGGTTTGGGGGAGGGGGGGGGGTTATTTGCTTGTTTGTTTGTTTCTGAGAAAATTACCATGCATCATTTTGCCATTCTTTCACTTAATTTCTTTAATTACTGACAGAGACAAAGGTTGACTTTTAGGCTCTTGGTCTAGAAGTACTATAAGTACTGAGACAAATGAATCAGATTCAAGTCCTTGTTCCTGCGATTAATCAAATACTCAAAGTAGAGCAATTCCCATAGAGTTATTGAGAGCTGTGCATCACTGCACTTACAAATCTTGCTCACATATAATCTTTTCAGCTATCCAGAAAATCTGGTCATAATATGCAGAGGTCTCTTATAATCCCCAATGAACTCCCTAAACACTAGCTGTATACAGATTTTTCTTGAGGAAAGGTTTGTTGTTGTAGGTTTTGTTGTTTTCGCTTTTTTCCCCGCTTTGAACACTGAACTGCAGAAGAATTTTAAACAGCATCACTAAGCAATTCTGGCAAATTTTCACTCATTTTGTTGCTTTTAGTTTGCCTAGACTTTTCCCTTTTGATATCAGACATTGGATGCTATACACCAAGGTTTCCACAGAGCAGAACACCCAAGAGTTAAGCATTTCAGCACTGAGCTTTGCAATGCTGAAGTTCCTTTGCAGATTTATCTTCAGGCATACTGTGAACTTGAGTCCTCTACAGCCTTTTATAAAAGGCTATAAAGGAAATGTGGTTTGTGAGATTCTGATAAACAAGGAAAGTTGTGTAATAAAATCTGAGCCATGTTGAAATCAGAGCCTCTGGGAATACCATTAAAAAAATAAATCTAAGACAAAACTCAAACGATTCTATAACTCTTAGGTATACCTTCTCTTCACACAAATAAAACTTGTTTTTAAAAATTCTGTATGTGTTATTCTCTTGGTCATGGTCCTCTGTTAAGTAAATATGGAAAGAAATACCAGCAAAATTGGCTGGTCTCTGGTGAGCTAGAAGCGTACAGATATTGGTACTCTGTTCTGGACAGTGGTGCCTTTAAATATACCTCCTTTGACAATTCTTTAGAGATAACAATAAAAAAAAAAAAAAAACAGCAAGCTGTGTGATGAGATATAACAGATGGGACTGCATAACGATTTTAGCTGATGCTACACAAAAGCGCTGCTCCCTGCTTCTTCTGAGCAACGAGCCCATGCTGCCACGCAGCTTTGCTGATTTGGCTTCCAGGTGGAAGCAAGGAAATGTTCCTTCCTCGGAAGAAATCCTAGCCCTTATCATTTCAAAGCAAAGCACTCATTAGTAAGCAGGCTCTGAAAATGTCTGTGCACTGAGTTTTGGTGACTTTCCAAACAACATTCCCAAAACTTCAAGCATTTCCTTGTTTGCTGCTCTAAACAAAAAGGTAATATATTTTACTTTCAGACAGCACTGGACAGACAGACAATGTACAAGCCAATGTACAGCCAAAATCACTTTTCAAAGCATTTAGCAGATGTCCCTCTGACCCGGCTCAGTTTTTATCAGTTTTTATCTGGGGGAACACACTTCGTTCAGATACAAAGGAGAAGTAGAAAAAGGGTTCATGATCTGTAGGCATCCTCCTACCCTGATGCACTGATTCATCCCTGTACAGATCTCTATTCTGTCCATGATTGTTCCCACAAAACAGATGAATCAAACTAAAATCTTTCCAGCTTGCCTCCCTCCCTCTATTTGCTTGGATTCCAGATTTTTTGTATTTTTTTAAAGCATATCATCTGATGAAATCTTTCTGATGCGATTTTTCATTCAAGCTATACCTCAGTTTTTAAAGCATTAAAAGCCATACTTTAGGACTTGGAAGAAAATACTTTGAACTAAAATGGAGGATTGAAAGTGAATATTCCAGTGCTTTCTTCTCCTTCCCTTTCCTTTGATGTGATCCAGGAATAAATCAAGGCGAATGGAGCTGCATTTTACCAAAGTTAGCATAAAAAAGGTCAGAGTCAGAAGATCTGAAATGAATATATTGGTGCTTAATGTAGCTAGCAGAAAATGTTCAATGGATTCAGGCTATAGCAGAAGCAGAAAGGCTTGTGATGACTGCAGATTTTTTTGTAATAGAGAAGCTATCAAAAGTTTGTGTCATATGCTTTAAAAGTGTCAGTCCTTTCTCAGCCTCGGCTTCTCCAATCACACAAGTGTCCTTCTGATCACAACACACTTGGTAGCCAGACACAATCACTCACCACAAACTCTGGGGCCAAACTCTGGGCTGCAAGTGGGATGTTCTAGTCATAATGTCAGATGTGATAAAATACAGCACAGCCACAAGGCAGGGGAACACAGCAGCTTCAAACCCTTCAAAACAAACCAAACTGTATAATGCCCATGAGCTGAACTTAAATAAAACATCTCTTAATGGAAGAATTACTTCCACATATCTCTAATTTGTAAGGTGACAATGTATTTTCTCTAACAAAGGCCTGATTCTTCAGATTTTTACTGGTATAAATACATGAGAACAAAGGCAGAAGCTGACCTTTAGATATTGACTGAGGTGACAGTGTAGGAATGGGCTGTGAAGAGACATTAATGAGGATCTTCATTATTTCTTCTGCTACACAGGGTAGGGCAGGCATGCAGAAAGCATTCTGCAAAACGTTGATTACTGATGACATTGAACAAGCTCATACAAATCCAAGATAATTCTCATATCCCAGATGAAGCATTTCTTAATGGCTGCTATAAAGACCTTGAAGGTTTCATGGTATTTTTTTTTGCCAGGTAATTTCTCCTGAGAGAGAATAAACATGAACTCAGTAGAGCCAGTTACCTAGCTGGGATTGTATTCTTAGTTACAGTGAAGTCTTTTCACACTGATGCAATAAGATGGGGGTATCATATTGACTTAGGTCCCTCTATACAGCCAAATGTATTAAAGGCACAACAGAGCAATGTGAATCCGGCCTTTTTTTTTTAATCAGTGCATTCCTTCTCACAGAACCTATATATTTGAGACAACTGACACACTTCACTATGCTGGCCTCTCCAAATGCTCTCCTTTTCCCTTTCACCTGTAAACTTCCTAAATGCACTATAAATACCTGATGCCTTTTTTTTTTTCATTCTGTTTCATCTCAGCATCTCCTCAATTCATCTTATTCCAGTAACGTTTAAATCAAATTATTGTTGTCAATAGAAGCTGAATAAATATCTGTTTCTGAGAGAAGCTATGAGGTAGGTCTCTAAGCTTCCATTAAGGACAGTGAATTGAATTAGTACAGTCAGCGAAGCCTAGAGAGAAATTCAGCTGACAAGAAGTTTCATTCAGTTGACTAAAACATAGGTACTGAGTGCTATTTTAGATGCTCTAAGAAACATGAGACACATTGTCATTAGGCTGTCAGATATGACAAAGTATCTACAAGACACCACTTTTATCCTTGAGCAACAACTTAAGACCAGGCACGATACCACAGAGCATCTCAGATAGCCCTAGATCCCAACATCTAGGCACTTGTATCTTGCCCTGGGTGTCTGTTTCACAGTGAAATGTGTTCTTTAAGCTGTATTTAAAATAATGATGCAGCTGCCTTGTTTTGTTTTAGGAAAAAAAAATGTATATCTCTGTTATCCAAATTTAATTTCTACTTTACAAATTTTTTAAACTAGGAAGCCCTTCACATTAGTAACGTCAAGAGTTGGCTGAAGAGGGAAGGAAGAAAATACTTTGCCGGGATGAAAACTAGAGTCAGTTGTCTTGCATCAGTTATTCAGAAGAAAACAAAGGAGAAAAGCTTAATGTTGGAGATCAAATGCAAACTCTGGTCAGATATGTTCTGGCTAACATAGGACCGTGGAGAACAGAACCAGTTGACATCTCTTCTGCTAAACAAAACTTCACCAGGACACATTCCCTGGTCATTTACCTTACTGGCACAGCAAAATCATACACATACATTATCTTACCATTTATAGCAGTGTAACTGCATCCAAACTGTGGATAATAGTTCCTGTCCTGTGTTCTTTCCCAAATGGTACCTGAAATTGTGGGACTAGCCAGTTGCCTGACTGTCAAAACTGGTCAGACACTGTTCTAACAATTTAAACGTGATCAGGTTCCATTGTTTAACTGAGTAGTGCTGACATCCAAGGCATTAAGGGAACATTCAGAGATGACAAAAGCATTGCACAGAAACTATTTTTTTTAATCAGTTTTTGCTGTAGAAGAAATCAGGTGGATCCCATGTGAGAACCCTTGTGAGGGATGAAGGGACTGAGCAGTGAATTTCCCTGAAATTGAAGGA
This sequence comes from Caloenas nicobarica, assembly GCF_036013445.1. Classification (NCBI taxonomy): domain Eukaryota; kingdom Metazoa; phylum Chordata; class Aves; order Columbiformes; family Columbidae; genus Caloenas; species Caloenas nicobarica. The sequence continues at coordinate 12,619,338 of NC_088247.1, read as the reverse complement.
ACAGAGGAAGTACAAGTAGACCAAATGAATTCAAATCACCAAAACCAAAGAGAATTCATCAAAATATTCAAAAATGTCTGAAGGATGGAATAGCTGAACTATCAACAGCAATGCTGATACCTCTCACTGAAAACTTCCTTAATACCTGGAGAATGGAAGCAAGCAAACACAATGCCAGTCTTCAGAAGAGCTTCCTGAGAAGGTCAGGGGAACTTACAGGCATATGAAATGAGAGATGAACAAGGCAAAGCAGTACAAGCTATAATAAAAAACAGATGTGAAAAATAAGCTCTGAGAAGAGTCACTTGTAAAGGGGACACTTGCCTTGCAAACCTCTTGCAGTTCTTCAAATGAGCCAACTGGCAAATCAGTAAAGATGAATTATCTTATTTCAGTACTCACAACAGAACATTTGCTAGCAGAAGAGAAAAAGTGCTAGCTATTTAATATGGCTAAATAATAGGTAAAAAGACAAGAAATACTTAGGGTTTTCTAACACTGGAGACAGGCCAACAGCAAGAGAGGGCTGCGCTGTTTCAGAGTTTTATCAAAAAATTGGAGAAGTGAGCTGTGCCGTGAGAAAGTTTCATGATATTACAAAGTTATTCATGGTAGGAAGAAGAGGATCTAATTGTGAAGAATTACATAGGCCTTCACAAGATTCAGTACCTACACAATTAAATAGCGAATGAAATTGAGTGTACATAAGTGAAAAGCAATGCACATGGGGAAAAACAATCCCAGTTTCACATAAAAATGATGCAGCCTGAGCTGAGCATTGCCACTCAGCAATGACACCTTGGGATTATGATAGATAGTTCCATGAAAACACTAGATCAGTACTCAGCAACAGCAAATAAATAAATAGATGAAACCACACAAAAAAACACCTACAACTGCCAAGAATTATTAGTAGAATAATAAAAAATAAGACAACAAATACCACTATGTCATTATAAAAATCCATTATCCACTCACTCAGAAACACTGTGTGCATTTCTGGTTTGTTTGTCTAAGGAAGGGCATATTGAAGCTAGAAAAGATTTAGGAAAAGAAGAAAAGGAGGATCAGTGGTATGGAAGAGTTTCCATATGTGGAAAGAATGAGTAGGCTGGGAGTCTTCAAACCTGAAGAAGAGATCACCTAGAAGAGTATGACAGAGAGGTACAAACCATACATGGCACAAATATAGTGGAGATGAATTGGCTGTTGTATGTGTTTAGCTCCAAAAGGAACTCAGTCTTTTGGACTGAAAGATTATACAGTTTAGATCAGACTAAAGGGTTAATTGATGTAAAAAGGGATGCTTAATATTCTTGATTTATTTTGCCTTTTTAGTTCTCGATTTTGAAATACTTAGAATAGGTCCATTTTACTTTTGTGGAGAGACAAAATGGACATACAGATCTTTGCATTTTTTATATAAAGTCCAATATTTGGGCAATAGGGATCATAAAATGTGCTACATTAAGCTTATATTATGCAGTATCCTTTTGTGTGATGGAGCCACACTGAATTATACAGGAAACCGGAAATTATGAAGGATTACTACTAATATATATTATATTCTTCTTCAACTTTCCATATATCTGAAATAATTCTAAAAGCAGAAATAAACCATGAAGGAACACTATATCTGAGAAAGAAAAATACTGAAAAATATCTGTCATAACTAAGAGAAAATGGAAGTGAATGTACGCACCTGCATTTCTGGATAGCTATAGCTATGTTATAGAGGTTCTGTTGCTCTATCTGTGATGCTCCAGGGTAAAACAAATATTATAGGCAGATCTAATAGTTTTTATTAGACCAACAGATATGCTTAGGAAAGCACACAAGCCCTACAGATATGAAAGAAGCAGACAGAAGTCTGCTTCCAAATGCTTTAGTAAAGCTTTGACTTCCTACAAGCTCTGCCTGCTCAGATCTAGACTTGAGCCAGAGCTTCTGGAGCCCAGCAGATGCACACAAATGCTCTGGGGAACAGATGATCAATGTGGCTACCCCAAAGGCAGGAGGAAATGTGGAGATAAAAACGATGATGGTGTAATGGAATGGGAGGAGAATCGGACAAAAATGTTTCCTGAAGTTCTCCCATTCTAAAATTAACCCCCCCATACTCTTTTTTTTTTTTTTCCAGCAGAAGGTATCCAGCACTTTCCCATTAACCCCTCTGTGATTGTCCTGAAGATTACAGACACTCACTCTGTTCTTTCATATATGACTGTGCTGGAGAGCACAAAGGAAACGTGAACAGTGTCTTAAAAAAATTGCAGGGGGACACAAACCCAAAAATGCGGACAGGTAAAGAAGGCAAAATAAAATGTACTTGTGCTCAAGACAAGCTATACAGCAGTTTTCTTAGAAAGGCAGTTGTAGCTGAGGATTTATGACTCACAAACAGATACTCTGAAATCTTTTCAGAAAGGAACATCACTTGGTCATATTTATGTCCATATAACTTCATTCTGCCACAGAATTAGCTTTTTGCTACCAAGAGTAAATACAATATTCACATTTCTAAAGCTAGTCCTTTGATTTGGTATCATTTTTATGAATGCAAATTGCATATAAACAAAACAAAAACATTCCATTCAAATAACCATGAGAAGTAATCAAGAACATAATTTTAATACAGATTTTCAGCATAATTCTTTTTCATAGGTTTGCAGGTGGGATGATGCATTATGCCACATTGATGGAAAGGTAAAAGCATCACCCCTGACTTGAGGAACATACTGTAGGCACCATGTTTTCACCGTAGAGCAGTTGTTAAACTTTTCAGAGCATTAAACTGTTTAAATTAACCTTTGGAATTTCTTTGCACATATTTGTCCATAAACTGTTTAAGCTCCTACAGCTCAGTGCAACAGCGAAAGGCAGAACTGAAAACAACGTATTTACTGTCAGCATTTCCACTCCATCTAATCCTCATCCATGTGAATGAAAAAGATTTAGCCCTTTCAGAATTACACGATTTCATATAATAAAAGCCATGTAATAAAAAATAGCCGCAGTTCTTGATTATTATTTTGATGCTTTCTTTTGAAGTGCAAGATTTTCATCATTCCAGATCAATAAATTCTAGTGCCAAAACGCAAGCCTGAGTAGCCCTATTCTTCATATTTTGCACCTGCTTTCTTGACTTATGTAGATTAAGACAGGACCTTTCCATAAGCATCAGAATATGTCTCCCTCTCCTGCATCCTCCTATGATAGTCCACTCTCAGAACATGATACGGCCCCAAAAAAGGAAATTTGAGGAAAATCTCTCTGCACTTTTGCCATTAGTTGCCCTGGCTGCCTATTACGACAGAGTCAAGCTGAAGTGATTCTCACCTCTCCAACTGCATGGTCTGCTACATGTCCCATGCAATAAGGGATTTCCTTACTTCAGAAACATATGCATTAAAAACATATGGGACTTTTTGCTATACTTCCATATGTTTTTAAGATGAGACATAGGATGTAAGGCTGAAATAGGGGTGATTCCCTTGCTACCCATTGCTTTCCTAGCTCTGTTGTGGAGCCTGCTTCTCTGGAGACATTCAAATCCACCTGGACACATTCCTGTGTGATCTGCTCAGGCGAACCTGCTGTAGCAGGTGGGTTGGACTGGATGATCCCCAGAGGTCCCTTCCAACCCCAACCATTCTGTTCCTTACAAGCCCAGAAACGTCTCTTGGGCATCAGCAGCAGTGGGAGAAGGACAGATCCCCCGTCACTTTACCCTTCTCCGTGTGGAACCAGACCCACTCTCCCGGCAGTGACACTAAAAGAAAACCAGTGACCTGGAGGAGTAAGTCTCACCACAGTTCAGTTCCTGGGCAAAGTCTAGTGTGGTCTGTCTGTCGGCATTATAAATTCCTTCTGTGGATTGCTGCAGGGATCCTGACCTGTTATTATGATGGATGCATCTGTGTGAGATGCTGTCCTACCACACAGAGGTCAATAGGTCAGTAGTACTGTAAATGAAGACAGACTTCAAATGGGTTAGTTGTTACGGAAAAGTAAGAATGTGCATACCATTTTTGATAAAAATTGAAACTCAACAGCTTTAAATAACTTATCTGAGGTCGGATTGAACTGAATTATGAAACAAGGCTAGTGAAATGTCAACCCTAATTAGAGGTTGTCATTAAAATAATAGCACTACAGATTAAAAAGATGAATTCAAAGAGTTCAGAGATAAATGCTAACCAGGGGAAACATATTTGGATGCTATGATATTTTGATGATACTATTTAGAGATGAGACTTGAAGAACAGCTGCTTTCAGAATAATTTTCTTGACAATTAAGATCGTTTTATTTAAATCTCACTAATGCCACAATAAAAGATGACACAGAAGATAAAGGGGCTTCTTGCTATGAGGAATTTACAGACTAAGTGCTAAAATTAATTTCTAAGACTCTATTTTTCAATTCTGAAAAAAGTAATATGGTCAGTAAGAAAGGGCACTGTGTCGCAGTAGTTTAAAAGCATTTTATTTTACCTTGCATTTCAAAACAGTCTAACCAGTTAACAAAATGTTGCAAAAAAATCTCAAATGGCATTTTGTGTTGTTCTGTAAATGTATGCTTTCATATTTTATTTTAGGGTTATTTGGAAGGGCCATCACTAAAATAATTGAATTACATGATCTTTAAATCTATGGCATATTCTTTTCCTGGTTTTATAACTGAAGAGTTATGCATATGTTTCAGGAATACTTTCATGAAAACTGAACCTAAAATATCTATTTTGATGCCCTGGAGTAGCTGATAACCAAACTGTTTCCTTAGGTGTCACATTTTCCTGAAAGCTTCTTCTACATTGACGGATTCTTTCATTCATTTGTTCATTCCAAAGATCAATGTTAATCTTCTTTCTCAAGGAGATGAGTAAAGAGATGAACACGGCTCCTTGCAGCCCTTTGAGTGCTGCCACTCTTGCTCATTTCTATACAAATACAGGTAAGACCTTGTTCACCTATGTCAGTATTACAGACTCATGAACCCAGAAGTTTCCTTTGTTAAAATATTTTTATTTCCATATATTCATGGAGAACAGAGGTTGGCCATAGAAATAAATTTTGCTTCTGGTTTACATCAATCTATGGTGTAAGAACAAGCAGAATAGAGCTAGGCTGAGAATCAGACTGAAATTTCATGAGAGGCTTACATGAAGTTTGACGCTCATATGAAAAAAAAATTGATTCTTCTGGCATTTAAAGATTTTCGTATTCAAGATTATCTCTTTTCCCACTAAATTAAATTAAAATAAAAGCATTCGAAGCATATTTAGGTGGCTTTTAGAATGAATTTGTTTCTCTCAGTTTGAAAAGGGGAAATAGAGTCTTAGTTTTGACTGCTGCTTCCTTTTATATTTACTTATTAAGGGGCATTTATGCATATCAGTATAAAAGACAATGCTCACTTTTCATATTAATGCCAAAATCATTCCTGTATAAATGGGAATTGCCTGATCTCAGCAGCCTCATCTTAGATACATTTAAAAATAAGTATGAACAGAGATGTCTGGAGGGATATTGTATTTATCTCTCAACCTGGCCAGACCAGGTGTACACACCTTTCCAGTTAGCTATAGCGAACCATAGAAACAAATCTGGCTTTCGAGCTCACTGGAAAAATTTGGTAGTCCAGGTATCCTCAACTGCGTACTTTAAAATACAGCTACAAACTCCAAGGATAATTGGGTGTGAAAAGGCAGCCACGTCTAACTGGGGCTTGGGTCACTTTGGGATGTCACACTCTAGCACAGAGCTGGAGCATCAGGTTAGTGAGCACTGACAGTTGTTACTTAACAACCAGGGTTTCATAATCTAAAAAAAAAACAAAAAAAAACAACCCACGAAAACACGTGTCTGTGTTAGATTATGTAAAAGAGACTCTTTAACCTCCAGTAGCCAGTTCCTATTAGTTCCTAATAGTGTTCCTATTCCATTTGATACAATGGCTTTAACCTTCACTAAAACATGAAAGTGATTTGGTCCATATTAATTAAATCGCGAATGACCCGCTAATGTGCTAAACTCCTCACAGGCTTCACTGTGTTAAATCTCACCAGACAACACTGCCCTGACAACACACAAGGTTCCTTTGCCTCGCTGCGGAGCAGTGACACCTCCCACAGAACCACAGGCGAGTCTCCGCTAATGAAAGGAACATGCTGGGACCTCATTACCAGCGCTGTTAAACTGCTGGGCTGACCATTCTTGGCACCGTGCAGGACTTAGCAGAGGCTGGGCAGCACTTCCAAGTTGCGGTCTTCATGTTTTTAAGTGCAAAAGGATTGAGTAGTACAGACACAGGCTATTTTGTGCTAGAGAATGGTCCTGGACTTGTCTAATTTCCTGGTACGTAGCCACAAGCTCTACCTCTCTCTTCCCTCTCCACAGCCAGCTAGCGGGTTATTGCACTTTCCTTTCAAAACCCTCCTGTCAAAACTTCTTCTGAAAGTCGTCGAAATGAGTCTTATCTGTTTAAAACAGGCTTGAAGCCTGGATTTATCACACTGTGGTAAGATTTCTTAAAACAGTGGAATGAGCATGAACCTGATAGAAATTTGAGCTCAATTGCTATCTTCACTAAGGATGCTATTTGAGACACTAAGCAAAATAATTAGATTGTGGGTGAACCTTGTGTAGACTAAGATAAATCTGAAAATAGATTATATTCTTTGTATGTTTCTCTTGAATAAAATACAACATAATATCAATACCCTTTTACAGCATAATAACACTGATGTATTTTTGTATTCTGATATTAAGCAATCTCTAATATTTTTAATGATTTTTTTTCTGACTAATTATTATCTAGACATTACAATATATAACATATGGCCAAAATCAACTGCAAAAAGTATTTTTTAATTTTATAACTGTTTAAATGGTTGTATGAGGGAGTTTCATGGAATAAAAAGAGGTCAATTATCTCCACCATAAGAGAAGCAATAGGACTTCATTGATCTAAATTCTATTTTGCTTTTAAACCATTTAAAAAAAAACTTACATTGCTGGTGAAGTATAATTCAAGACTTAGCAGATGGTCCTAGTTGTGATGCATGTATTTTTCTAAGTCTGAATTTCTCCACCTAAAATTTCAGAGGAATGTGTTTTCTTTATTTTGTGTATATTCCACACATTATATTTAAAATATTTAAGTAATTCAAGCAAAACCTACTTGTACTCATTTTAGTCTCCAAGACGTAAATGCAGAGAATAAAAATCCAGTTGCGTGGATTCCCATTGACACTAACAAGGCCTGCACCTGCAACCTGGAGAGGTGAGCTGAACCTCGGAGACAAGAGGAAAGAAACTTCATTTATTTCTAAATTAATTCCTCCACTCCTAGAGGCATAGTACAGCCTGTACACTGTACTCGTGCCATGCGTCTGTGTGTAAGGTACCCAGCTGTCCTTTGTATTTCTGATTTCTCATCCTTGACTTTTTGCTCACACATACAAAGGGAAGAACAAGCCAAGCGGGTTTTTTGTTACTTTTGTATTTTCCAAGTGACGCAAAACAACTGCAGTATAGTGCTTAATACTCCAAAATGTATTATTTGTCGATGTACTGTGATGATACCCTGCAATATCAACTCAGACTACCTTCACGTTTATCAAGAGTGTCTGAGCCAGACCACTGATTAGTTCGGGAAATGGCAAATAATAATAAATACATTAAAAAAGCGTGTTTAGGCTCAGCTCAGACACATAGCAAGGACATGATGGTAACTACTCACCAGCAGTTTCACCTGCAACTCTATGCAAAAGGATTTGTGTTTGATCAGGTATAATAGGAGTTCCAGGAAAGGAGCGAGGCACCTTGCCAGCCCGTGCGTGGGACAGTCAGAGCCGTCCCGGGCATCCAGTCCACGTTCAATGCATAAACAGAGGATTTCATTTTCCAGCGCCTGTCAATCTCAGATCTTCCACAAACACAGATACTGCTTTTCAGGATAAAAACACTGCATTATTTGAATCAAAGAAACTGGTTGTCAGTTATGTACATTAATTGCTTGTCAATAATAGTTTCATTTAAAGACATTGTGTTTACAGTGGATAACTGGCAGCTACCTCACCCTCACTGCTAGTGTCTCCACTAATTCTCCGTGAAGTTTGTTCTGCAATTACAGATTTTCCACATGAGCTGATAAGCAGCTGAAAGCCCAACAGCTACAGTGAGATTCCTGAGGCATTCTCTTGTGTTAATAATCAAGAAAACAATCCAGAAGGCTAACAAATTCTTACAGTAAACATGGGGAGTTTGACATCCTCTTTTACTAGAAATAAAACTTACTTTAATTTTAGGATGTTAATATGGGAATTAGAGTATGATCTCACTAGAGATAAAAATCTTGCTACTGATTGCATCTCTGAAATGTCAAATGACAGAAAATAATTTTTCGTAGCCAGGTACAAATTTTCTCCAGTTCCTTTCTCTGAAAGTTTGAAAAATCTATAAAACAGAATCATAGAATTTATAGAATTATAGAATCTTTTGAAATGCCAAGATTTTACAAGACTATTTTCCACCAAGAACAATAAGCAATACAAAAAATATGTAAGAGGAAACTAATGGTAGTATGAAAACACACACATCAACATGGGGAATATTTATATCAGGGGAAGATAAGCTTCTCATTCCTTTCACCCATGCAGTATGTTTATTGTCCATGGAGGATATTAAGCTAACTGGGAACTTGTTCTTTTTGCTGACTCCACAGATATTTCCCTTTTTTAGTGAAGATTTTAAAACTATCATGGGAAAAAAAGCTTCAGACCTGGAGTCTAATTTTATGTATATTCACAGTAAAGTGGAGAACACCATATACTTTCCTCTTGAGGCAGACAAATACTGAACAGATATTTCCTATGGCTTTGTGGCAGAGAAGATTTCCACTACAACATGGAAGTTGTTTGCACTAAGACTGTAGTTTCAATATTTCAGTATCCACTGCATCGTTAGAAATGTTTCCAGACGAACTTCAACCAAGAATTTTTATTTTCCATTTTTAAGGTTTCTAAAATTCAAGTGGTTATAAATAGACATGGATACAGAGCGTAGACAGACAACTGAACAATTAGTTGACCAACTTTTTGTGCAACTGTGTTGCCTCACTATACAAATTACATGTATAGCTAAACCAAATGGGACAATACGGGTTTATTTTGGGCTCAGTTTTCAGGCTAACAGCATCAGTATATATCTTTCCTGTGCATTTTATTTACTGAATTGGATTAACAATTACCATGTAATGGTTATTAGGTCATATGTACAATAGTTTCCCAACACAAATGCCCAGATCCAGGTTACTGTTTGATTTGTTTGCACAGATGTAACTTTTGGGTCTAAATAATTCTCAGGATATCTGTTGACAGCAAAAATAAAATCTCAGTGGATGAATGTCCAATGCCAATGGGTGGTCTTTGACAGTCAGTATTACTTTTCTTTAGAGCAGTTCTCCTCCAGAACTCTGAAGGGGAAACAGAACAGAATAGAATAGAAACCAATTTGAACAGAAACTGGGAGAGGAAACAGCCAGAAGACTTCTGCCACCTACGCACATATTAACCTTGTTACAACTTTCACCTGACTCACTGATATTTGACACATCTTTTCTTGGATTCTAGGATTCCATTATTGGATGGAAATGCGTGTTGGAGAAGTTCTTAGAAACAGAGGTTCAGCAGAAGTACTACTTTTATGTCTCTGTCCCATGAGCACCTCATCCAATGTTCACCTGATTACATTACACATTAGCATGGCGTGTCCTTTCTTTCAGATGGGTCAGTATTTTTTTTGCTGTTTACATGTAATTATATAGAAACAGATTGCTGCTATCTTCAAGAGGAAAGAAAATATCTAGAACATTTACTACTTTGCACCCTCTTTACAAATTATCTGATAAAAACATCAGGCTATGATAGATATGCCTTTCACTTTTTTGTCAAAGTAATGTTCATTCACCCCTTTGCAATTTTCCAGCAGTCCAAAGAGTACAGTACAAGAAAATGAAAGATAGCAGAAAGGATCACAGCTAACATAATCTGAAAAAGAAAGGAGTGCATGCTTCGGAATTTTCCTTTTGTTACAGGCATTTGGACTTCATTTATCCACAAACACAAGAAGATGGACTTGCCACTTTCTTTCATTTCCAAGGACAAAAGCAAAAGTAAGGGCTTCTTCCTTTAGAAAGAGGTTTATAGGGATATCCCCACCTACCTCTGGTGACATTTTAAGGTAGTTTAATTTTGAATCCTGTCAGCCAGGAAATGCTGTGCTGTACATTCACTAACTAGACACTCTGGGGGTTTTTTGTCACCTGAGGCATCAGAGCTTTTCTAGGAAGACAGGATTGCCATGTTACCTTTTCTTTGGTGACCAATGGGATGTTTTCTCATCTAATTCTCAAGTTACCCCTCCGGAATATATTTTTATAAATAAACGCTTTTTTGTGTATCTGAAACCAGAGCATTCAGAACTAAAAAAAAATACTAATGTCTCAAAAGTAAAAATTATTAATGTTCTAGTCAAGAATCTACTTTTGAAGAAATTCCTTTAATATCCATGATACCTTGTTTTGTACCAAATTAATAATAAAAGTTTATGTACAGATATCAAGGGGATCATGCAAAATGAGAGGGCTTGATTGTTGCAACTTAGCAAAAGTGCATAATGTGAAGACACAAATTTGATGATTAAAGGGTGAATCCCTTCCCATCTCAGCATTCAGACATTCCCATTCTTAAAAGCAATCCTTTGACCTATTTGCTATAATCCTTGCCTTCAACTTCATTTAGCATCCCATTGTAATCCGCTGCCTTTCTCTACAGAACCTCTCTTGCTCTTTTCTCTTTGACCCATTTTGCTCTCTGGTTTATGGCAGTAGCCTTGCAGTGTTTATTTTCTTGTTGTCTCTTCTGCCCCTGACTTCTTCCATGCTGTGCTCTGTTTCTGAGGATAATGATCAGTGGTAGTGAAACCAGCTCTCCAAACCCTAGAAATAACATTTCATCTATAGCAAAGCTTGCCAAACCCTAATTCATATAAAAGTTGCCTCATCATTCACAAAGTTTTCAACTATACCCTATAAATCTTCTCCCTGACAGCATATCTACTGTTTAATTTAGGCAATGAATCTGTATGTGTGCCCAGCATGTTATTTAGCACATGACCATTGCCTGAGAAATCCAAATACCTGATAACATGTATGAATTAGATCCTGTTAATATATTCATGTACTTAAAGTGGCTTAGTTAGGAGCTTGGTTGCTTTGCATATCTACTCAAATCAACAGGGAAAGATGGACATCACTGGGAGCAAATCAACTCAACAACAGTTTGAATTATCCTCTGGAGACGCATTCCTGATATAATGCCTAAATAAGGCAGGATGAATCTGGATTTATGAGACTGCTTGATATCCTAGTTGGCAAGTTTGTTGGTGAAATAAATAAATGAAATATTAGAGTCTGTGTGTCTCAATTCTTGAACTGCCTCACTGGTTCTGAACACAATGAGCAAATCCTCTGAGTCAGTCCTAGTGCCCCAATAGAAACTCTGCTGAGTAACTAAGCAAGAAGCACAATTTAACAAAAAGAAAAAAAGTTAGCACAAATTAGCAGCCAATTGTTGTGACAAATAACTTGCAAGGACATAACACTGAACTATTTATATAAATGAGCTATATAATTTCACTATAGGACTGCTAATTCTAGAGACAAATAGTTTATATGCCCAGAAAATTCAATGGGGAAGTAAAATTTCTAATGTATTTTGCATTCAAAATACATGGTATTTAATTGAAATGTTTTATCAGACTTAGTCAGCTGCAGCCTATCCTAAACAGAGCGAAAACATACTAGACATCTCCCTTCTTTGTCAGAGTTATTTACTGTTCTGTTGCACATATCCAGAACCACAATACTCTGAGCAAGTCCCGTTTCCCAGCCAGGGCTGATTCAGTATCTGATTCTGCTCTGCTTTAGAGGAGCGGACAAGATGATGTCTTGTTCAGAGAATATGTAACACATATGCTCAACACTTGGGGTCTCAAAAAAATGCATGTGTGGCCATTTAAGCAAACAGAATCCAAAGAAAAAGATGGATTTTTTTTTTTTATAATAACATCATTGTATTTGAAGCACTCATGCAAGGTAAACTCAGTTGCCACCTCATTCTAGAAATACGACCTTCTCACTTAGCTCATTTCTGAAGTCAAGAATGTGACATTATGCAGAAAAGTCTGACCAGAAAGGGTGTGTGTAAACAGCAATATCATAGCACTCATAACACAGAGTGTGATTTGGCTCTGTGCCCAAATTAGGATAGATTTCTCAAGTGAGCTCCTAATTTCCCAGCTGAGACTAGGTGGTTTTTTGTTTTGTTTTTATGTTTTGTTTTGTTTTTCTGCTCTGTTAAAGTGCAATTAGATTAATTTAAAATCACAGTGGTTTCAGCAGAGAAGCAGCATCAATAGCTGTCCTTTCCAACACAACTTGTTCTGCAAACATGTCTTTGTTCTAGTGGTATATCATGGTTTAACTCCAGCTGACAACTAAGAACCATGAAGCCGCTCACTCCCCCAGTGAGATGGGGTAGAGAATCAGAATGGTAAAAGTGAGGAAACTCATGGCTTGAGATAAAGGAAGTTTAGTAGGTAAAGCCAAAGCCGCGCACACAAACAAAGCGAGGAATTCATTCACTACTTCCCATCTGCGGGCAGGTGTTCAGCCATCTCCAGGACAGCAGGTCTCCATCACACATAGTGGTAACTTGCGAAAACAAATGCCATCAGTTTGAATGTCTCCCCTTCCTTCTTCTACCCCCAACTTGATATAGTAAGCATGATGTCATTATGGTATGGGATATCCCTTTGGTCAGTTGGGGTCAGCTGTCCCAGCTGTGTCTCCTCCCAGCTGTGTGCACCCCCAACCCGCTCGCTAGCAGGGTTGTCTGAGGAACAGAAAGGGCCTTGACTCTAGGTAAGCACTGCTCAGCAACAACCGAAATATCCCTGTGTTATCAACACTGTTTCCAGCAAAAACCCAAAACATAGCCCCATACTAGCTGCTATGAAGAAAATTAACTTTATCCCAGCCAAAAGCAGCACATCGTAGAAAGTCAAACAAGCTTCAGCTTTAGAAGAGAGAAGAAGGAGAAACCCAGCTAGCAGGTCTCTCCTGAAAGGCAAAAGGACTCATCTTTGTTGCCACTGCCCAGCTGATACTGGTGTGTAGCAGCATAAATACTCTTCCTCCTCTGTGCTAGTGCATGTTAAACAGATTAGTATAAAACAGCTCGTTGAAGCCATAATAGAATAAAACAGAAGTCCAGCATTGATTCCAGCTGCATCCAGTTCTGGTTTCAATACCCTGCCTATAAAAGGACACCACTGTAAAATGCTATCTGTGTAAATACATGACACCTTATATCATCTTACTTGAACCCAGGGAAGTGTACAGTGTAAGAGTCCCTTGGCTTGCAGCTAGAAGGTTGTGCCATGCACTCAAAAATGTTTATATAGTTTACACATATGTCAATAGAAACATAAATTGTCCTGAGGCAACAAAGCTCTGTGTTGGTTCTATCCCAAACAACACTGTCTATTGTAAAGGCACTTATAAAATCCAATGGAGAGTGATGACACGATTGAACTCAGATGAGAGAGTTTAATGGATGAAGTTGCAGTTTGGAACTAAAGATTCCCTAATGTGGAAGAACTGAGCACACCTGAGAGCAATTAATCCTTCTGAGCCAACTTTAATGTCAAAATGAATGCATACCTTGACATTTACTATTCCAACACCTAAGCATGTCCCTGATGGCAAGATAGCATTTCCAGTTACCATAAAACAAGGTTTAATGACTCTAAATACTTTTGAGAAGTTACCTGGGTCAGCTAAAAAATTGAATCTATCTGTGATACATATCATTAGGAGTCTTAAAAAAATATTCACTACATCTTTATGACCTATGTGTAATACAGAAGGGGGGAAGGGAGGAATTCAAGGTCTTTCCTTGCTGTCACAGCAACAAAGAGAGCAACCAGCAGCTTTTCTCACTCCCCACATGTTCGTTGATCTTCATTTGTAACTTCCTACACGAGAAGGAAGATACTTTTTTTGGTGATGGGAAAGTACTATCTTTACCATATTCTTGTATATGAAGTATTATGCTCCATCCCACAGAACAGCCCCAACTCAAAGATAATCCCTGTTGGAGAGCATCCACAGGAGGACCATGAAAATGATCAGAGGGCTGGAACACCTCTCCTGTGAAGAAATGCTGAAACAGTTCAGGTGGCTCAGAGTGGAGAAAAGAAGGCTCCAGAGAGACTTCTTTGCAGCTTTTCAATATGCAAAGGGGGCTTATAAGAAAAATAGAGACATTTCACCTGGCTCTGTAGTGACAGGACAAGAGGTAAAGATTTTAAACTGAAAGAGGGTAGATTTAGATTGGACATAAGGAAGACATTTTTTTATTATGAGAGTGGTGAGACACTGCAACAGGTTGCCCAGAGAAGTTGTAGTTGTCCCATCACTGGAAGCATTCATGGTCAGGTTGGATTGGACTTCAAGCAACCTGTTCTACTGAAAGATGCTCCTGTCCATGGCAGGGAGTTTGGACTAGATGATCTTTAAATGGCTTTTTCAACCCAAACCATTCTGTGATTCTATGAAAGATCACCAGTGTCAATGTAAGTTATGCTTCTGGCTTTAGTAACTTGTATGTCCATTCTTCCTCATGACCTGGAGCACTGCTCTCCCACAGAGACAGGACAACATTCCCTCAAGCACTGTCCTCTGTGCCCCCTAAAGGCAGGACATCTAATCTAACAAGGAGAAGAAACACTTCTTTAAGGATGGAGTTTGTCCTCTGTTCCTCATGCTAAAACCATACCTTGTATAGCAAAAATACTGAAGAAAGCACACACTTCCAGTGGATCCGTGGACTTGGTGCTTCTCTTTCCCAGAGAAACTTCCTCAAAGGCTGTGAGCAGTATTCACTTAATTTTTTTTTTGAAACTTGATCTTTGTAGAGGGACAAAGTCACTGTTAAATACTAGATATTGCAATGGGTTTTGGTCCTTTTACTGTAGAAGGAACAGCCTCTTTCTTCTGCCCAATTTATACCTCTAATGAATTCCCACCTGTAACTGCTCAAGTCTTTCTCTGGTGACTTACACCTGGTTGGAATTTGACATGTGCTAACAGCTTCTTTTTTATCAGGCAGTGAAATGTGTAGGTCACTGGAGAACTGAATAAAAAAAATTTGCATGTAGATCCTGGCAAAGGGGTGTCGTTGCTCTCTCCTGGAGCCAGCAGCCTGGCACTAAGCAAAAGGTTCACCGGTCTCCATCACAGCCCTTCTTTCAGATTTACCTCAAGAAATACTCCAAACAAAAGTAAAGGAGCAGCAGTCACTGCTTTTACAATTTTTTTGCATTTACAAAGTGGCAGAGGTATTTTCAGTTATATTAACTAAATTAAGAAGTTTTCTTGTGGTCAGATGAGGCAAATGAGGCATTCCTGCCCTGATTTGAGACCAGTACAGAAAAGGAGTACAGTAACGTCATTCCACTGATCTTTTTGGCACCAGTGAAGTAGTGATACAAAGACTGAGCCCAATGAAGTCAGCAGTGATCCTAGCAGCTATTTGGTCTATCGATTTAAAGTGGGCTTAAAATACCTTTTTAAAAGGGCCCTCTGGATCATTTCTTAAGCACAGCCAAACTGGAGATGCCTGCCTGTGGTATTATTTGCAGCAGCCTTGAAGTTTAGTGTCAAGCATTTCAAGTCTAACAGTTAAATAACATAATGTTTGCCTGAAACATGTAACTGAATTTATACAGGATGCCAAATAATTTGTGATCTTCAGCATTAGCTAAAAGCCGTAGCTCCAAAATGCCCACCTCAGTCAGAATATTAATTATAAAATCAGTCTGACGTTTTACAGGGTAGACGACCTGAATCTCTGAGTTCGCAGAAACAACCACTTAGTAAAATGGGAGTAGTTTCCTTTTTCACTTTCAATTTTCAATTAACATATGGCCAGAAGGATTTCTGCATGCTTGTCTGTATTCATCAAATAGATGGGTCTGAATTGCCCTGCATTTCCATAAAGGCATTTGCATTTGTTCTTGGCTTGGATTTGAAGTCAGAATCAAACTCCATCAAATATCCTAATTCCTGAAAGATCAGAAATATTCAGTTAAACTTCCTGTACTAAGCAGACTTTTGCTACTGCATGTTGGTCTTTCTCATTATTTTGGAGACTAACCAAAATTTGTAAGAATGGCAATAGCTTAAGGGCCAGAAGTCACTCTAGTTCATGTGTGATCTTATAACTTACATAAAGTATGAGAGATCCCAGCAAATCTGCAGTGAAAACATAAAGTAACAGGGAATCTTTGGCTTAGATGCTTTGGCAGATATGAAGATGTTATTTGCCTGGCCTGAGGAATGAAGTTTCTGACTAGTTTTGAGACAATGAACAAAATTTATATACCTTAATCGTACCAGAAATAAGGTTAGACATCTGAAGAATCATGGTAGTTTCCTAGCTTCATCTGGAGGTCTCCAGCCCATAAGTAATCAATGGAAGTCTCAAAAATGTATAAGAATATAAAAACTTTGCTGGGAAGAGGTGGGAGCTATCATTCATAGCTCCTAAGTCAGGAGTAGTAGACCAAGGTATTGGTCTGATTTTTAATTGCTTATCCTTCCAGATTTGTCAGCAGTGAGAGCATCCAAATGATGAGGAGTAAGATTGGTTTATCTGAGTTCTATCACCTGTAGGCAACCCTACCTCTCCAGTGCAGCCTACATCTGATTTTCCTTACCACAGTGTTACCTAGAACCCTCTTTGCACCATGGCTCCATCTCTGCGTCGGGGTTCCTGGGAATTCAATCTTTGTGTATTCCTAGATATGACATGGATTCTTAATAACAACATTAATAAGTACTGGGACTATAGGAGAAGTACATTAGCTCAGCCTCTCTTCTTTCATGTCAGGAATATGTCACAACGAGTCTGCAGATTCCATTAAAAAAGCATACCTTAAATTCTATACATCATAAAACACATTTATGTTCTCCAAATGCATTTAGGACTATTTATATACTAACCACTTCACGATCTCAAAATATCCAGATGTTCCACTTTGAATTCTCAGATGAATAGAAATGTTTGGTGTCACTATAGCCTAGAAGCTTTTGAGACATTATGTTCATTAAAAAAGGAAGTCAGAAATTTACTGAAGGAAGTTTATTAAAACTGTTATACGTTACTAACGCAACTTGCTTATCCACTTTTCACCAAGCTTTTAATTTTCTAGAACAAAAAAATATGTCAGAAAGATCAATTTTGTTTTGACCATTTAAAATGGCAAGATTAAAAACCAGGCTCAAGCGGAAATTATTTGCAACTTTAACTACAGAAGGTGTATCATTAGAGAGTCCTCTGGGCAAAAGAATCTGTCTTATATCAACATGATGTATGATGCTAAATAGTTGGATTTCAATTCACAGGGGAAGGTATTCCTCACCGCAGCGATGGGCCCTGAGACAAATGTACGTTTAGTACGTGTTTCATTTTTAATTCTCCTTAGCAAGAAAGTGAAACAGATAAAACTCTATTATGACTGGTAGAGTGCAATCTTCATTTTAAATGACCCCTTAATAGATTAGCTGGAGGAGAAACAAGATAACTGGATGACTTCATGTAGAAGTACTTGCTCCTGTCCAAAGCCTGTCTAACAGCAGCTTGTTCCTATGCCACTGTTGTTCCTGGAATTGCACTTAGGTCACTGTTATCTGCTACAAGTTAAAAAACGCTTAATCTCTGAGGGACAGCTTTGACCTGCATGGGGTATATGTTTTGGTTTGGTTTTGTTTGTTGGGGTCTTTCTGGTTTGTTTATTTGGGGCTTTTTTTGTTTTTTCTTTTTTTTTAAATCTGCACTCAGGAATCTGTGTATAATGTCCACTGTTGCCAGCTTGTTCACATTCCTCTCTTTTTCTGACTGTCTTTAAATGCCTGCCCTTGTAACCTCTGCATTGCAGGCAGTTGCTGTGAATTGTATTGATTTTAGCTGCTAGTGGTGGATTGGTTTTCTTTAGTTCCCAGTATAAACTACAGAAATGTCATCCACGCCCTGTAAACTATTTGGCACAACATCTCTACGTACAGGAAGAACAAGTTTTATATAAGCAGGAATATCAGAAAATACACTTCTTTTTTATTTATTGTAACTGCCTCAGTTTTCACTATCCTTATCCAGTTTCACACAAAAGAGTTTCTTAATGTGATAAGCCAAGCCTAGTGGTGAAACAGTCTGCATTTTAATAGGTTTAATTGAAAAGGTTAACAACTTCAGCCTTTTGGGGTCATTGGCCTAGTTTTAGCAATTCTCTTGGGGGTCTTCTGAAACTGGTCATATCTTCTATTAGGGAAACCATTGGTAGCAGCTATAGCAAAGTATCTTCTAAAAACCCAGTGAAATTCATTTATAAGGTAGAGGTATTACATAAACCTGTGCTGGACACTTGCTTTACCTTGAATTAAACTTGAAAAGAACAGTTTCATTTATCCACCGTCTTCATTTTAGAGGCTGTTTATCCTTGAAGAAATAAGCAATATGGGAAACGTGCTATCACACAGTACGTGAGATCGAATCACACCTATCAGCCTAATTTTATAATTCTTTCCGTAAGAGCAGACACATACATTTTAATTATCTTTTCCAGTAGACCATGCATTTTTCTTCAGATACATCTAACACTTCAGTGACCACAAAATCTCTGCCACACTCAGTGCAAGTAGCACCTGACTATTGTCAGATATATGGAGCAGAATGCAGGTTTTAAAATCCACTTTAAGTGGTTAGTTAAACCTAATCTCTCTAGCTGTTTGGGGAATTTTTTTAAGCTTAAAGTGCTAAAAAAGTACCTTTGTGCATGACAAGCCACTGTACTGTAAATGGATATCAACTCAGGCCCAAGGTCCAGAGGAACAAAAACCTCCCTGAGGTGCCCCTGGTGATCTCTAAAGGTTCTCAGACCACATCAGATGCTGACAGAAGCAGACACCTCGCAGGACACCTTTGTGACAGCACTATCCACCTTTTACCCTGCCATTTTTGTGTAAAGTAAGATGAATTCTCTTTTCAGCTTTACAAGGTCAAACTTCCATCTTCTAACCACAGTAGGTAGCTATTCTTGAAGGTAAAATGAGGATGGAGGAATTATGTCCCACTTCTCCCCACTGAAATGGTCTCACCACAAGAAACCAGCTCAAATTTCTTTAGACCACAGTGTCAATAACATTAAGTAAAATTATGATTAGAGGATTCACTTGAGAGCAGAGAGTTGTGTCCTGGTCCACTTCCAGAAAACTATTTGTGCATTTTCTTATTAAATATAAAAACAATTATAGGAACAGGAACTAGACCCCAAACCATCGATGAGTCCCTTTCAGATGAGTGCCTACTGGTCAAATTATATATATATATATAAAGAAAAATATTCCTTTTAAACTCTTCCTTTCTGGCCCAGTGAGCTCTGTGAGGGACCTGTCCTCCAACACATAAGGATGGCCTCCTCAAGGGCTGGGCAACCTTCACTGTTAAGGTACTTTCAAGTGAAATAGGAAAAGTTTGTTTAAATTTAAAGCAAAAGAACAAATTGAAATGTTGAAATTATCTGAGTTCTGTATTTATGTAAGTGTATATAAGCAAAGGTGTCACCCCATTGAGATGTATGTTCACTGAGCTGGGAGGAAGGTAAAGAGTTGGTCTCTGGGATCCTGTCAACAAATCACATCAGCGGTCACAAGCTGCACCTTTCTTCGTTCAGCCCTGCTGACTACCTTCTTGTAGACAAAATATTTCCTGCACATTTACTTCCAGAAAGAAACTGTGATCAGTTCTTCCCAGGCTGTGGAGCAAAAAGGATAAAGATGGAAACACATGTGAGATATCTGAGACCAAAAAAGAGGACCAAGACCTAAAAGGTGCCCTTGTTTTCAGCTTTTTCTCACCAGCTCTAGGCAGTTTTGCTCAGTATGATAGGTGGTTTGGGTCTGTTCT
This sequence comes from Caloenas nicobarica, assembly GCF_036013445.1. Classification (NCBI taxonomy): domain Eukaryota; kingdom Metazoa; phylum Chordata; class Aves; order Columbiformes; family Columbidae; genus Caloenas; species Caloenas nicobarica. The sequence goes on along the minus strand of NC_088247.1, from coordinate 12,599,245 downwards.
GACGTAACATTTGATAGGAAATTAGAAATAAATTTTATTTGAAATATTAAATAACTCTCTTTTGAGGAGAGTGTTAACATTTGGCCAGAGATTTTGCAAGCCCAAAAACAGTTTCGAAAAAAGAATGAAGTGGTTCTCTGTAACTGCTAAGTTGTAAAAACTTTTACTTATCTGCCTTAAATTTCTTTCATTATGATCTACAGAGGGAGAATGGATTCAGTAGCACCCAGTGTCAGTGTGGCACAGTGAGATTTCAGGAATTCAGGCAAGTTCAGTCAGGCAGCTCGTAGGAACTGACTAGTTTGGTTCGCATTTTCACGACACTTACAGAAAAAGAGTAATTCTGAATTAGCTGATTTGTGAGCTTCTGGTCAGACAGTCTTACAGAATTGCCTCATATTTTCCTTAAGGTGATCACCAAACACATCAGGGAGTTCTTAATCTCAGATGTTGTTTGATCTGAATGAAAGCTAACACAAAATCAATTTTTAGGTGCAGGACACAGCTCTGCTCAGTGAGACCGATTAAAATAAAAGCAAATTTTTCTCTTGTTCTTTTTATCTGTCTTATCCTTGTTTTCAATGTATTTGGCACAAAAAAGCTCTGTGCAAGTGTCCTTGCCATCACCTTGAAGCCTGATAATGTGCCTGCTCCTCTAAGGAATCTCACAGCTTCTCCTGCAGCAGAATTGCTCCCAGTGTTGTCTCTGCCTCTTCCTCCCTCAGCTCCAGAATTTTCTCACACGAACACTTAGTATCTCCCAGAGGAAAGAGCAATCTCACCTCTGTCTAGGGAGCTCCTCCTGAAGGCAAGTGCTACAGAAAGGTAAGTCGGGGGCTCCCTTACAGCCCAGACACTGCCACGATGCCAGACCAGATCATACACTATACTCAGGATAAAATACCAACAGAAAATGAAACACTATCCATTGCTCTTGGGTTGCAATAGTGATCACAGGATCATAGAATGTCCTGAGTTGGAAGGGACCCACAAGGATCATCAAATCCAACTCCTGTCCCTGCATAGGACAACCCCAAAATTCACACCAAAGAGTGTTGTCCAATCGCTTCTTGAACACTGTCAGGCCTGGGGCTGTGACACCTCCCTGGGGAGCCTGTTCCAGTGTCCAGCACCCTCTGGGGGAAGAACCTTTTCCTCATGTCCAACCTAAACCTCCCCTGGCACATCTTGCTGCCATTCCCTCGGGTTCTGTCATTGGTCACTAAAGAGAAGAGTTTGGCACCTGCCCCTCCTCGTCCTCCCCTGGTGACAAAGCTGTAGACCGTGATGAGCTCTCCCCTCAGTCTCCTTTTCTCCAGGCTGAACAAACCAAGTGACTTTAGGCGCTCCTCATATGGCTTCCCCTCTAAACCCTTCACCAACTTCATAGCCCTCTTCTGGACACTCTCCACTAGCTTAATAAATTATTTATCCTGTGGCACCCAGCCCTGCACACAGCGCTCCAGGTGAGGCCGCCCCAGTGCAGAGCAGAGCGGACAATCCCGTCCCTGCCCGGCTGGCCGTGCTGTGCTGGGTGCACCCGGGACACGGGTCCCTCTTGGCTGCCAGGGACACTGTTGGCTCATGTTCAACTTGCCGTTGACCAGAACCCACAGGTCCCTCTCCGTGGAGCTGCTCTCCAGCATCTCATCACCCGGTCTGTATGTACAGCCAGGGTTGCTGTGTCCCAGGTGCAAAATCCAGCACTTGCCCTTGTTAAACTTCATGCGGCTGGTGATTGCCCAGTTCTCCAGTTTGTCCAGATCTCTCTGCAGCTCCTCTCTGCCCTTAAAAGTGTCAACAGCTCCTCCCAATTTTGTGTCATTGACGAACTTGCTTAATATTCCATCAAGTCCCACGTCCAAGTCATTTATGAAGACATTAAAGAGCACTGACCCTAAGATGGATGGTGATGATACACCAGCCTGAGTTAGCAACATAAATTCAATCTGCAATTGATCCCTAGGGTTAAGCTTGAACTTTTAAGGTAAGTTTAAAACCAACTAGCTCTTTATAATAAATAAAAATTTACTATTAATTTGAGCCTGAGTTGAGGCCATTTCTTTTTTATACAATGCTGACATGCCCTTTATGTTCAGAGGTTTTACTTTTTGGCTGAAATGTTAAGTCAGCTCTCTTCTGTTCCTTAATGCTCTTCCATCCCTTAATGTTCATTCACTAATTCCTTAATGCTCAAGCACTACTTCTTTAAAAGTAGGGGGTTTTGCCGCAGCATCCTGACCAAACACCAATTTGGAACTTGGAAAATTTTGCCTAACTCAGCTGGAGTTTCTGTGTGATATGATGTGATTACTCGTTGTCTCAAACTGCTGTGTGGTGTTCACAGCCAGCTGCTCTGCAGTGATGCTGGTAATTCCACACACCACTGTAAATTCACAACACTATTGGGAACCTTACAGAACCTATATGAGTGCACGTGTGTCTGCAGGAGATACAATATCTAAAAAGTTGTCTTGGAGTAAGGGAGATCTGATAGAGCCAGTAAGTCCCTTTTCAAATCAGTTTCACAGAAGTAGAAGAAAAAAAAGGCTTGGTTTAAAATGTACAGAAAGTTCCAGGGAAAGGCAATCAGTCCTCGCACAATCTCCTTTTGGCTGACCTTTGCTAGATTTTAGTGAAGGAATATTAATGAATCTACAGCACTAAAGTAATTTAACGAGAAAAAGGTACTTAACACAGTATTTTGGCCAGTGGTAAGCTACTTCCTAGTTGCCTAATAAACCTATTTGCTAAATGTTAGAGTAAAAAGACAAATGTAAATTTAATATAACAGAATTTTTGTAACAGATTATGTGAAATTGGGCACTTCAAGTTGACATATGCTCTTTTAAGAGGTATTCAAATTATTCCATTCAAACCACAATTAGACATGGTTTGGTTTACAAATATTGTTTCCTGTGATCTTCATAGTTGCATTAGTTTCATTAGTTTCATTTTCTCACTCATAAACCCAAAATCATAATAATCCAAAACACAGGGAATTTCCAAAAGATGGACGCAGTTTCAAAGATATAGCAATTTCAAATTGTGTCCATCTTTTGGAAGCATCCTGCGATTTTTCCCTTCAATGTATTATTAGATGATTTTGTGTTACTGTTATTTAAGTAGGAAATGTCATTAATAATTTCATTATATATTCTTTATGTTTTAACTACCAGAAAAACTAAGAGTTCACAGTTTAATCCCATCCAATGCTGGTTACACCATTAGAAAATCAGTGGTAGCGAAGGGCAGTCCAGAAGAACATATCAGTTATTCTGATTACATGTTGGGCCTGATCCAAAGTTCACAGACTACATTATTGATGTCCTACTTCAAGAGGCTTTGAATCAGACCCTTTGAGAAGACAACCAATAACATCAATAACAATTGGAAATGAACAGTCAAATCAGTTGGTAAATCAAGAAATAGCATTAAAAAATATTTAGATGGTTACAGAAAAGTTGAACAATATAATGGAATTCGGTAAATTAACATTTTGATGAGTCACACTACTGTGCTGACAAAACCATTCTGATTGTTTTATCTTGTTTATTTTAGAAAAAATCTTTAAAATTAGAATTAAATTTCCTATGCCACATAGAGAAAGTGTAGGATTAAAAAGCCTTTTTACAAGAAATGTGTTGAAATTGCAGTGGGATTAAAAACAGTGGAGAGACGGTAGTTGCAGAACAATGGGTTTGCAGAGGAAATAATTATTTATATTGACTGTACTGATAATGTCCTTTTTCTGGAATTCCTTTATTTGTACATCCTCATCTCTTCTCACAATTTCAGGTTCTTAACCTGCTTATTACTTGGCAGGATCAAAACCAAATTTATTCTTATCAAGTAAATTGTATTAGAGTATTACAACTGAAAAGAAAATCAGGATTTTTAATCTACTGTAAATAACATATAAGCCACCCATGAATCTATATGAAATTGAAAATAAAAGATACTTTCATCATAAATTTAGGAATAGTTTATTACAGCTGACAAGTCCTACATCTCAGGTGAAACTTAATTTTGGTAAAATAAACTGCTGGATAATACCAGCTACCTTCATCTGTTAAATACTGTTGTTTTCTTATTTTAAAAATGTGGGTTTATGTGGCTGACTTCTGTGAAACTGAGGATCTATGAACAGATGAATAATTACAGAACACACCTCTGTTTTACTGGGTTTCAGTTTCATGCAAAAATGGTTCCAAACAGCATAAGCAATATTCAGATCTGCCTCCACTCAGAAATTGCGGCCTGTTGGTTGGATAGCACGACACAACACTTCACTGCTCTCTTTGCCAAAGTCATACGTTCACAAAAAGTACGTATTTTTCAGAAGTTTCTGCAAATAGGTTGAGTTTTACTTTTCTGGAAATATTAATGCAAGCCAATCTTTTGAAATCTTATTTGTCTGCTATTTGTTTTGCCCCTTTCCTTTTTTTATTTAGATTGCTTGTAAGATTCCCAGATCTACGTCATATAATCTTATCATCTTACTACTCATAAATTTTACACAATGTAATTCATGACAGCAATCCTGTAGCTCATATGAGGAGCCAGATAATAATACAGGCAATTCAGCAGCTTGAGAAAACACGTTTGAGTGCATCGTCTAAAAGTGCACCTTGGTGTGGTTCCCGTGGTAATGTTACCAATAAAAGATAAGGTTTCAAATCATATTTGCTTAGGCTTCTCCCCAAGGAATGATGATCATCATTCAGAACGGGGCCCTGGAAGGTGCCCGTGCTGCCAGCGTGGGTTCAGGAGCATTGTCTGTCTCAGACAACTTCAACGAGAGAGGCTGAGGACACCAGTAGAGATAATCCATTGTCAATCATTTGGGGATCATTAAATGGACACCATGAATTTCTTGTCTTTAAAAGGAAAGAACATTTTCTGCTGAAGTGTCTTAGATTCCACTCAGACAAATAATCAGGAAAAAAGAGTACTAGTATATGCTCTGTATGACAAATAGATAAGAAAATAACTAAACCAGCCCATCTCCTCAATTTTAGAAGGCAAATACAGAATGATCCAGACCCTGCAAGTGCTTATATAGGCAGGTCTGTGTGGCTGGAAAGTGCTGCAGAAACTGCAGGTGCTGCCCCTTTCACCTGAATTGTGATCTGGCAGCTCTCCTAGAACTGGTTTACTACAATGAGAAAATGACAGAGAAGGTTACTAGTGGTTGGTAAGATTGACAGTAGGGAGCACGACAATCAAATCAGTTTAATCCCAGTCTTCATAATCAAAAGAATGGTGTGAGGCATGATGTTCCATCTGACAATAAACAAATTATAACACTTGCAGCATTTTCCACAAGTCCAGTACAAATTCAATACAGCATTCAACTGTGGATACAAAAGCATTTGATAAAGGCAAATGAATAAAAAGCAAAAAAATTTAGCATTAAAAGTGAAATGAAAAAATAACATCCTTGTGGACAAAGATGATAATGTGAACTAGGAAACACACGGATGGGAGAAAGGAAGTTGAAGCTGGTTTTCTAAATTATTTCAATATTAAGGCAGTGTGAGGGAGAAGGCTTCTAATAGACTCAATGTGATTTCATAGAGAGATGGAATCCCAAATGCTGCAGTTTATCACCTGATACTGCTGGATTAAATATTTTCATAAAGAAGACCTTTACTCCCCTAGACATCTCAGCTCATGAGAGGGGCAGCATAAGGGAGAATTGCACTTCTGCTTCAAAACACTCCTTGACTAGAGGACTTGCCTTTCAACGCTGAGTTTTTTCTGTCAATGGAAGACAATAATAATGCTTCATAATGGTATTTGCTCACATGACCATTAGTTATCTTACTCTAACCATTTAGATGGGTGAGATGGTGCTGGAAGAAACCCATAGTTTGAGCAGCGAACAAGCGTTGCCCATGCCTATGGGTCAGACCCAGACATATCCCACAGTGGGGGTTGACAGGAGGAGGAGTTTGGGCAAATGACTGCAAAGCAACAAAGTTCTTCACCTCATGCAAAGAAATAGCAGAAATAGGGTGGCTCAGAAGGCCATTTCCAGTTTAGTTATACCTAAGCTTAACAGCTTTTCTTCATTTTTGTAGTATCAGACTGAAACAAGGAGAAAGTTTTGGAGACTCTCTGCTAGGTAAGAATACTGTTATGAGACCAAACTCATATCTTTTCTAGGCAGATATACTTGGATTTGATTTCTCTGTGGAGTGGATTTCAATGAAACTGAGACTGAGTACTCAGTCTTGCATACTCCAAAATTTATAGTAGTCTAGGAACTGATAACACAGTCAGTAAGAAGTCAATTTGTTCTTCAAGAATCACAACTCATTACTAATGTTATCATCCCAGAGACTAATCCTGCTTCAAGAACTGATATTAACCTGAGACTGAAATGGCAAACAAATTCTTTTGGTACATTCATGGCTCCTGCTCCAAGAGTCACTGCACCCTTGCAGAGTTCAGAGCTCTGCAACATAGGAATATGAATTTTTTTTTGAGTACAATCAAAACCATTGGAATTACGTTCAACAAGGCCACAACAACAGCATTTATTACAGTGTGCATTTAAGAGCAGGGATCTCAGAACACTATCTCAGAAGAGAGTATATGACGGCTGCAGTGACTGCAATGCATTCTAGCAGAAGTTGTTCCAATCCCTTCTTCTTCTGAAGCTCTTTCATCTTGTACAAATATTTAAATATTCATGAGGAGGAGATGAGAACAATACAACAGGTTAAACGCTCATGCACTTATTGAGAAGGTAGAACAGGCAGCCATCAATTCCTGATAAATAATTACACAAAATAGAACACTTACTGTTGAATGTCTGAGTAAAGGTACATCCACACAGTATGACACCTAGAACATGTACCAGGTAGGTAGGCAGACAGTGAAGAAGTGATGTTTCTTAGGGAGGATTTGAACTTAAGCCTCCCATATATTGTACCAGTGTCCTGACTGCTCACTGAGGGCAATATCAACAGGCTATGGCAGGGTCGTCTTGAAAAAACATTAGCAACCCAGCATCAACAGCAGGAAGCACAGCAATGATAGATGAGTGAGCAAGAGACAGAAGAAAATAGTAGTTTAAAATTCTAGAAAATCGAGTTTTTCTCCAGAACAATAAAGCCAGGAGACAGAGAGTTGCATGGTAACATGGGAATCGAGAGGGATATTTGTATCATCACCTCCCTGAATTTCAGATGTCTCGGTGCCAATCAAACTATATCAATTGTTATCAAATTGAGAAGCCCAATATCACCTTCTTGAAACACAGCGAGTGCATTTGGTAGTCCAGAATAATTGATGATGATAGGAAATCTCTGACGTATCTTTGGACTATCCTGAATGAGTTGTTAGTATTTCTGACAGATTTCTACCCTGGTATTGTCCAAAAGTGTCTGTCTGCTGTTACAGAGATATTACTGAGCTCCTTGGAAAAGACTGTCAAGGGCAAAGCTGTAAATGATTGTGTATGTAGATATTAAGTGCGAAGACTGACAGACTCCTACTGCTCCTCCTTGTGGTTGCCCAGGAAGTATCACACACCTCCCTGTCCTATGTGCAAGTATCTCAAGTAATCTTAAAGACCATCCGTAGGAATCAGGCTTAATTAGAATTTATTCCAATATTTTCTTTCCAAGAGAAAAAAAGGTTGATGCAAAAAAAAAACCTACAAGAATTGATGATAAGAACATCTGGCAAATGTCAAACAACTTCATATTTGACCTTACAACTAAAAAAAAAGATATGAAAAAAGAACTTATTTCTCTCTATTTCCCCTCTTGTTCCTTAGAAGCCTCAGAGAAAGAGAGCTTTAATAGTGTAAGTGGGACTGCATGAAATATTGCTGTACTTTGGATTATTTTGTGCCATTAATGACATAGTTCATGCAGGTGAAGATTCATTCTAGAAATAAAAGCAATTACAAATACAATTCCACGTTCAATAATATTAGTTCAGCATTTTAGTAAATGTTAACATTCACTTAATGAGTCCTAACATTGAACTATTTTTATTCCCTATAAAATCTAATTTCATTAACTTATCCAGGAAATGCAGGAAATGTTGTTGTTATTGAATATGAAAATACATTCAGCAGTGTGCAGCTGGAAACTTGTTTGCACATATTCCTGGGGCAAAATGAAAAGTGGGTGGAGAATGAGCATAATGAAAGACTTGGTACAAGCTTGGACGGCCGATTTTTTTAATGGAAATTTTTTTAATAGAAGAGCACAAACATGTATTTTTAAAAGCTGGATGAACAAACAAGAATAGCTCTGGGCAGATCTAATCTGCACGGCTAGCACTTACATTATGCATTAAAGAATTCAAGCTGACATTGACCTTGGCAGCACTTACAAAGGAAGAATTTTCACAAGGATGAACACGTCCTACGCTGTGTCTTCAGTTTTGTGAACAGTCTTGTATTTTTAATTCAGTGTTAACTATAGTTATTTCTCATACCTCCATTCTTTGTACCCTATAATTACTTTTAAGCAATAACATACTAAATACATGGGATAAAAGGGTAGTATAGTGTAGTATACAAGCATAATTCAAGCCTTCATCATCTTTTAAAAAAGATCCTCTCTGAAAATATGTCAAAAGATTTCTTCTACAGCTTTCCACCAAACTAAAAGGTTTTATAAATATATATTGCTAATGACAGGGTTAATATATATATATACACACATATAAAATAGAAAGATACACAAAAAATTAGCATAGGACTATCCACAAATACTTCTTTCATAGGGAGCAAAAGAAGAGTTATATTTTAACTCTCATGGCACTCTCCTTATGGTATTGGCTCCAATATCAATGCCATGCTCAGGTGCCCTTGACCATCACACTCCATAGGTTCCTGTAAACTGAAGGTTTCTAACACTACTGTTTTTTTATAACATGCTAATCATTTTGAAGCTGGGCAACTCAGAACTGCCAGTGTTAACACAGTCTTAGAGAAATGTGGTCAGAGAGGCACACTGACACAATTCAACATCTGTCCATTCCAGAAGAATCTCTCCTACAGTGAAAATATTGGATAAGATCAGTAGGTCACCCCATTTGGTCAGTTATGGTGTACTTCTGAGGCATAAGCATAGAACATCTTTTCCATAAACATGGAGAGTTTTACTTACGAGGAAATACAGAGAGAGCTGGATGTGTTCAGCCTGGAGAAGAGAAGCTGAGAGGGGATCTCATCAATGCTTATAAATATCTCACGGGTGGGTGTCAAGAGGATGGACCAGACTTCTTTCAGTGGTGTCCAATGATAGGATGAGGGGCAACAGGGACAGACTGAAGCACAGGAGGTTCCATCTGAACATGAGGACAAACTTCTTTACTTTGAGGGTGCCAGAGCCCTGGAACAGGCTGCCCAGAGAGGTTGTGGAGTCTCCTTCTCTGGAGACATTCAAAACTCGCCTGGACACATTCCTGTGTGATCTGCTCTGGGTGAACCTGCTTTAGCAGATGATCTCCAGAGGTCCCTTCAACCCCAACCATTCTGTGTTTCTGTGATTCTGTAATAGGTGAACTTTGGCAAGCCCAAGCAGGTAAGTTGTGCTGCAGCAAGGTTGATCATAAGGAAGTCCAGCTCTTGTTGCTTCCCACCCTGCTGCCAGAACCTCAGCAAAATCTGGGATAAAAGCAGCTATGGAGAGGGAAGAAAGTGCGATAGCAAGAGTTGATACATAGGGTAAGGGGCACAAGGAGCTAGCTCCAATGCCACATTAAAACATCGTTCTTTCCTCAAAAAAATCTGCTTCAGAAAGAGTGGGAATGTTCGGAATTGATAAGAATAAAACTCAAGATCCATCTTCAGACTAATCTATAGGACATTATCTTCCCCATGGTCAGCTCCCTGCCTGTTGCATACGTATAAACCATGCCTTCATTCATGCATCCATCAACATACTCCTCCAAATAAACAAAATAATTTTAAAATTTTAAAGATTCCTTTATCCACAGTGTAGAAGTAAATTGAAGATTGCTCTCTTTGAAAAGTTTGCGCTTTTTTTTGTCATTTTGCCTTCATTAAATGTCAGAGTAATAAACGATGAATAAATTAAAGGTACATTGACAGACTGAAAAAACTAATTGTAAGATCTTTGGGACAGGAACCAAATCTTTGTCACAAGATTTTGCAGTAAACAGTGAGTTTGTGAGGAGAGGTCCTGAATGTTGTTGGAATACAAACCTTAGAATAACACCATTTCAGTGCTGGAAAACACTTTAAACAGCTATCTATTTCACAGTTAGCTACAAATTATAAACAACAAAGATTGTTCAACTCCTGCAGTCCATTGAAAACACTGACTCTGGAACATGTTTCCCTCAAGTTTCCTCACTAATCAATGGCAAGAGACAGTTCTGTCCCAAAGGCAGTTCAGGTCACCTTTGAGCCCACCTCATTGTCTTCTCTGGGCTTTCCCAAGTCAATTCAATCCATTTCCCATCTCTCCATGTGTAGCCACAACCTCTGTTCAAAACTGTGAAATATATCATTGCCAACATGTTGCATTAGTTGATCCACAATTTTATAGTTAACGAAAATACATGTTGATTATACTTTAAAACATGGTAGGTCTTACATGTACAGATATATATATGCACGCTGACACACTTATTTTTCACATTTCTTTGGTAAGCTTTGCATATTTTTGCATACTTACGCTTTGACAGAATGTATTTTAACAAAGAATCAGTCCAGGCATCTTTTTTAGTGCATACACTGAATATAATTTGTATTGACTTTTCATTATGACTCCTGGCTAAAAATACTTCAATAATTCAAGGGGCCTCATGGGGCAAAGATGTTAAATGATTAAATGGAACATGCACTTCTTTTTAGCTATCAACACTTAGTGTCTTCTTCAGATCAAGTATCAAATGGTAGCATATATGTTATAAGATTTCTGTTTTCTGTGGTTAACTTATCAACTCATGATGGAGTAATTTTGCTTATGAAATTGATCATAACTTGTAAATGTTAAATTGCTGCATTTCATATAGACAGCTGTCAGCCTTTCATTTATCACCTGGACCATCAATGGACAAATGTTAAGACCAGTGTCCTTATCTTCATTTTCACCTAAGTCATACTTAACAGAAGTAATTCTGAACAAAATTAACTGTGATTCTATGATTCTATCAATCATTCTATGAAATTCTAATTTACCAAGGTATTTTTAAAATGCATTCTGAGTTTACCTGACTGTCTAGAAATGCTCTGCTGATGGCTCAGCAAGAACACAGGAGGTAGAGACCTCAGCAACTTGGCCAGGGGACAACGTGGGACCAATATGGTGGGATGTCCATGTTGGGAACAGAGCATTACAATCAAAATGGGATGTGAATTCTAAGAGCAAATGTTGAGCTCATCCTGAATCACAAAAAGTTTCTTGGTAAGGTATATTCACAAAAAGCCCTGGCACCAACTTGCTTGATGAAGAATCTTTTATTATGCACAGTCATTCCAGCCATTTCTCAGACATCTTCCCTCAAAAGTTTGTCATCTGTTCTTGTTTGGGAACTAGCTTCCAACAGGAGAAGGAGTAATAGGCTTCATCACCTGTTTCAATTCAACTCCCTGACAGAGACAATAGCTGTACTTCTACTATACAGGTGCTGTTATTAAGACGGATTTTAACAATCTTGCATTTGTTCACTTGTTGATCACCCACATTTATCCAAAATACGCTGAGAAGGGCAATGTTAGCTTTGCATCCAGCCATTTGAAAGCCAGACAAAAATAATACACTGAATTACTATTTATTAAAAATTCACATGTATTGGTCCATATAACAGAATTCAAGGCTTTCAGTAGGCTATAATTGAATTCTTCTGTATTAAATGAGCCATAACTATATCTATTGTTCTAGCAGCTGATAAAAATTATTCAGAAATTATATTTAAGCTTTTCTGCATAATTATTAAAGTATAATGGCACTTAACATTTGCATTTCTCTTAGAGTCAGCATTACTAAGCTTAGTTAATTCAAAAAATATCACCAGATACTGTGTCTGGAATGAAAACATTCAAAATCTATACACATTTCTTCAAAAAAATGTGCTAAGACATATGGCAGGATCTTTGCTTGGCATATACCCACACAACTCCAAAAATCATAGAATCATAGAATCATTTTGGTTGGAAGAGACCCTCAGGATCATTGAGTCCAACCATAACCTAACTCTAGCACTACACCATGTCCCTAAGAACCTCATCTAAATGCCTTTCATTTTTTATCCATCGCAGAGTATGCCCGTCCAGGCCATGAGCTGCCAGCTTCTCCAGGAGAACGCTGTGGGATACGGTGACAGAGGCTTTGCTGAAGTCTAAATGCACAACACCCACAGCCTTTCCCTCATCTACTAGGTGGGTTACCTTGTTGTAGAAGGAGATCAGGCTGCTCAGAGAGAACTCACCTTTCACAAACCCATGTTGACTGGGCCTGATCACTTGGTTTTCTTGTATGTGCTGTGTGATGGCACTCAGGATGATCTGCTCCATGACCTCTCCCGGCACCGAGGTCAGACTGACAGGTCTGTAGTTCCATGGATCCTCTTTCCAGTCCTTCTTGTAGAGGGGCATCACGTTTGCCAACTTCCACTCAACTAGGACCTCCCCAGTTAGCCAGGATTGATGATAGATAATGGAAAGTGGCTCAGTGATCACCTCCACCAGCCCCCTCAGCACCCTTGGGTGGATCCCATCTGGCCCCATAGACTTGTGGGTGTCCAAGTGGTGTAGCAGGTCACTAACCATTTCCCCTTGGATTATTGGGGCTTCATTCTGCTCCCCATCCCTGTCTTCTGGTTCAGGGGGCTGGATACCTGGAACACAACTCTTCTGACTATTAAAGACTGAGGCAAAGAAGGCATTTAGTACCTCAGCCTTTCCCTCATCCTCTGTCAACGGAACAAAGCCAATTCATATCGCAGATTTACCCAGCTGAATGCTCACGTGCTTCTCTACACTGTAAGAAGGTACCTGAGCTTTTCCAGCTGGTGGTGGCTGGGGAGCTGAAGCTGGCAGGAGACCAGTCGAGCATCACCAGTGCCAACCCCTCCTCTGTTATTTAAGAGGAGGGCATGCTGTCAGCAGCTATCTCCAGCTGAAAGATCAGTGAAGCATAAAGTTTACATAATACCTCAGCTGGACTATTCTTTCTACTTGTCTGCATGGCCTGAGTTTTGTTCTTTTACTTGATTGATTGTTTGGGGTTTGTGGCCAATGCAGGTGGAGGATATGGGAAAATGGCTCAGTGGAGTAAACATATCTTTTCCTATCTGAGGTGTAGGACGGGGAATGACACAGGGACAGGCTTTCCCAAAGAGATCAGAGAAGTTGTAAATACAGAAGTATCATTCCCAGATTATAAGGAATCCTCCTATTACAGAATCACAGAATGGTTGGGGTTGGAAGGGACCTCTGGAGATCATCTAGTCCAACCCACCTGCTAAAGCAGGTTTACCAGAGCAGATCACACAGGAATGTGTCCAGGTGGGTTTTGAATGTCTCCAGAGAAGGAGACTCCACAACCTCTCTGGGCAGCCTGTTCCAGGGCTCTGACACCCTCAGAGCAAAGAAGTTTCTCCTCATATTCGGATGGAACCTCCTGTGCTTCAGTCTGTGCCCGTTGCCTCTCATCCTAGCATTGGGCACCACTGAAAGGAGTCTGGTCCATCCTCTTGACATCCACCCTTGAGATATTTATAAACACTGATGAGATCCTGTCTCAGCCTTCTCTTCTCCAGGCTGAACAGACCCAGCTCTTTCAGTCTCTCCTCAAATGAAAGATGCTCCAGACCCCTAATTATCTTCATAGCTCTTCACTGGACTCCCTCCAGTAATTTCTTGTCCTTCTTAAACTGGTGAGCCCAGAACTGGACACAGTACTCCAGATGCAGCCTCACCAGGTTGGAGTAGAGGGGTTAACCTTTACAAATTTGAGCTAGAGAAGCTATTGGTAAGAAGTCACACCTGAAAGCTAATTCATACTGGGCAGCGCTCAAAGAGCTGTTCATCCAGCTGTGAGGAAAATACTCCAGGGCAGACATTCAGATACCTACAGACCAGCTCTCCTTTCTCTGTGCTGGGTACACAATAAAGAATACTTTGCTAAAGAATTGTGATCCATTGGTACTTACTGGGACCCAGAGAAACTTGAGCTGATATTTCTTACAGAGCCCTGAGAAACCAGCAGCCTTTTACTGCCTATTCACAGCCGATAAAATCTCAAGTCCTCACACTTACGAGGGCTAAAATGAAGTACAAAGAAGACAAAGCAGTGACCTTCCATTACCATTTAGGAGTTGCTACCAGCCACGAGTCCACAATCTCCTCCACATTGTCACCCTGGTCTATAATGCCCAGTCATCCTCCCTGAGACAGAGACTTCTGCTGCTCAGGGTGCAGGTGCTACCAAGTCCAGTCCATCCCACACCCGTCCAGCCACCTGACTGGGCTCCTCAGGCTCACTGGCACATTCCCAAGGGAGCTGGTCAATGCTCCTGCCTTAGGATCTGCTTCTGAATTGCTTTGGAATTTGTTTTCTAGTTGCCCATTTCCTTAGACCTTTTACACTTCTCCGTGGATTGGGACTACTGATAAAGGAAGAATAACTTCTTGTACTGTGACCTCCAGAAATATGTTTTCCATCAGCATGGACAGTTTTATACTTGCCTCCTCAAACTATTAATGGGTAAGCTAGTAAGTTTTACTGTTTAAAATTATTGTTAGACCAGGTGCATAGCACTTACTACACCTTTTGGACAACATATGGTCCACAGATAAGTTTAGAAACTCTTGTTTTAGAACCAGCTGTTCTTAGAAACAAATGTTCATTTGACATTTTTACCATCTCATGTGAGAATAACAGAAACCATAAACCAAATTATAACTTTTTTCTTAGATCTTGTTGTCTCATTTATTTCTCTCAACATTGAGTACTGAATTTCCTTTTCTTATTTAGACAAGCATACTGATATATTTACTATCATGTATGATATATTCTGAAGGTTGCTGCTAAAGAGACTAAACCGTGTAGTGATTTAATATTTGCACTGTTGTTATAGATTCTATAGAATAACTTATCTATCGATGTATTTCCCTATCAACTCATTTTGCTCAGCTTTCCTTCTGTCAGCTGCAACCAAGTACTATGTACGGGGGTTTACCATCACTATTCTGTAATGCTTGTCATACTGAAATTCTCACACAATGCAATGTAAAATATGATCTCTCTAAAAATCTTTCTTCAGCTGCATACAGAGGGTTAAAAGATTTCTTCTTGGTATCTGTTATTGGATCAATCTTGTTCTGACACTTTTGTGATTTTTTTCAGACTTCACCTATGTTTGTTTCTTGCTGTGCTCTAATGCAGTTGAAACTGTTGCTATTCTTTACTAGATAACACCAATATAAAGATATTCATAACTATTAACAGATGTCCCCAACCAATATCTGTATGCTTCAGATCAGCCCAAGTTTCCCCATTTCTTGGGAAAGATAGTCTCCAGAATTTCTGTACTGGTATTTTGCCTCCATGTTGTATGCAATAGAATCAGCATCCTCAGAATAAGACATTCTGTCTGTAATATTTACATTTTTCCTCCTTCCCAGCTCTGCACTGAAATTCAAGTGTTTTCTTTCTCTAATGGGACAGGTGCAGGGAGCTCAAAGGAAAACTTTCTTGCACAGCAAATGACTTCTGAAGCCTAAAACATAATCTCCCTAGTTAGTAATCTAAATTTACCTTCCTGAAATTCTCCTGTACACCTCTCTAAAAATTTTTAACAAATCCTCTTAAAAATACTAATTGAGTTTTTAAAAATATATAAACACACAGAGAATTCTAAGAATGTCTTTGTAAGCCAGAAAATTTCAACAGTTTGTTTTAATAGATGAGAAATACATGTCAGATTTTATTAATATTACATAAACTTTAAAAGGGCCTCATCTTTCCATTAACATTTCTACCAGTAAACATTCGTTATAATTCCCTTTGCTATCAAATATTCACAGGAGTATTCCTAAATAAATAACTAGCAAATACTGCAATATTAATATCTAAAAAAAACCCCAAAGACCACAAATATCAAACTATCAACATAAAAACTTAACATAAAAACATTTCAACAGTTTTCAGGCAGAGTGATTCCATTTGAAGACTAGTAAAGGAATCCAGCAAGTCATTTCAGATAAGGATGAAGCTGTTTGAGCCGAGCTTTTCTTGACAGCCCAATCCTGATGGGGCCTTTGCATGTTTTAAGAGGCTGCACTCTCATAACTTCATGGGACAGAAAGTATCCTATATTAAAAAAAATTAAATAAAAAGTGAAAGTAAAGCGAGAATTATATATGATATACACCAGAACTACATACTACCAAGATATGTACATTAGATGAACATTAATTACAGCTTCTCAGTCCTTTACTACATCCTGTCCCATTTCCATTTTGTTCAGGTGTAGAGCTTCTAAAATATTCTTTTAGGTTGAAGCTGTAACGCTAACAGCTGGGTCACTACTTTGATTCTTTCTAATCAGAAGGATTTTCAACCTAACATCATAAAACTTTCCTGAGACACTGGCAAAGGCACATAGTTCAATAGAAACTACCATTCTGGGACAGAAGGGACATGCTGAGGGGAGTGTGCTTCAATACTTGCCACTAGTCTGAGGGGTTTAGATGCAAAAATCCAAATTATAGAGCCCACCATCACTCTACTGGTGGTAACAATCATGATGCCTTGTCTTGTGCCCCTCATTTTACAGCAAGTAGAACGGGAGTATGTGGATTTTCTGTTCCATAGTCTATTAGGTAAGGTATACACCATCTAGTAATCTGGACCATGATGGGCCACCATCCTTTAGAAACTTTTTTGTTTTGCATAAAATAATACACTCGCTGAGGAAAAACGTAAATCCATGGCCTAGTAAAATAGAGATTAGGACGAGTCATCTGGAAGAAGTAATAAACACATAAGAAGGTGTCAAGTTTCTCAACATCCTTTCCAGTTCTCTTTTCCATTATTCTATAATAAGGTACTAGAGAAAGTGCAGAGCAGGGTGACAAAGCTGGTGAGGGGTCTGGAGCACAAGTCTGATGAGGAGCGGTTGAGGGAGCTGGGGCTGTTTCGTCTGGAGAAAAGGAGGCTGAGGGGAGACCTTATCACTGTCTGCAACTGCCTGAAAGGAGGTTGTAGCATGGAGGGGGTTGGTCTCTTCTCCCAAGTAGCAAGTGATAGGACAAGAGGAAATGGCCTGAAGTTGTGCCAGGGGAGGTTTAGATTGGATATTAGGAAAAAAATCTTCACAGAAAGCGTTGTCAAGCATTGGAACAGGCTGCCCAGGGAAGTGGTGGAGTCACCATCCCTGGAGGGGTTTAAAAGGCATGTAGACAAGGTTCTGATGGAACCTAGTGCTAGAGTTAGGTTACGGTTGGACTCGATGATCCTGAGGGTCTCTTCCAACCGAAATGATTCTATGATTCTATAAAATTATGAAACACTGAGCGATTAGCTAGGATATCAAATAGTGCACCCATCAGAGCCTTAAGCACTCATTTGGAATCCTACTAAAGAGAGAAAAAAAAAACTCTAAGCCTTTCACATGAATTTTAAATTATAGGATGAGAAAAAACCCAAAGCTTCATTAAGTCCGTTATGAGATAGTTGTGCTGCTATGCGTTTTACAAGACTCGTAAGAGTCAGTTGGAAGAGGAACTTGCATGCACCAAAAGTAAATCAAGTGTTATTGGTTTATATGTAGCCAGTAAATCATGATGGTTAGTCATGCAGCATTGTAAAACTGCTGAAATGTAAATCTTCTTGTCCCACCTAGAGATCTCCTTTCCAACACAGACACAGTTTCTGAGGTAAGTCACTTCATGTGACCAGACAGTGAAATGTAAAACAAACAACTCATTGATATCAGCAAGTATAAAAGCTGTACCTCCTAATTTTCTAACTATGGGAGCAATATGCTGGATTAAGCCACAGGGTTTTGGCAACTAAACTGGCTAAATTAACAGGCTTTGATTCCACAGCAGAAACAGAGTGATCATATCCAAGATACATAAACAACCCAAATAATTTAAGAGCGTATGTGATGGCTCAGAGTCCTACTGAAAAATGAAGGGAGACAACCACATGGTAGCAAAACTTCAAACATTAACTCCTATCAGTAGAGTAAATATAGTGTTCCCCCTGACAAAACCAGCTATATTCCTTGCTCCAGAATAATCTCTAAGGCAATGTTCAGTGTGAACGGAAGAGAACTGTTTCTGCCAACCACAGATTACAGCACAGCAGCGATGTACCTCCTCAAGGAAAGAAGATACTCAGCAGTTCTCTATTTGCTATCAACAGAGAATTATGATGAGGGGAACACTAATTTTTTTTCTCATGTCTTCTACTGGAAGTATATTGGGTGTCTGTTGATTCTGATAAAGCTCTGGAAAATAGGTGTAGAATGCCTTAGAAATCTGCCATTGCTCCAGAGATTTGTCATTGCCCTAAAAACTTGCCATTTCCCTAGAAATCTGCATGATTTCTCAGCAACTGTGGGGAAAAAAAGAAGCCACTAATTGCTTAGGTTTTCTTCCAAATATTTCTGGAGAAGCTCAGATGGGAACTTAAAAAAGACTAGGAAGCAGTGTAAAGGCAATATTACTGCTAATGGCAATGGAGAAAACGTTTGGTTTTCTTTGCCCTTGGCCCTGTGGCCCAAAACAACAGGTAAAGAAGAAAGGGAAGATGATCCAGGTTCAGCCATCTTCTGATCTTCTGCAGGATCCCCAATGGTCCATCTAGCAAGCTTCAACCCCATCTGAACTAAACTTCCAAGAAAATGTTAGTATCAACCACCTTGTGCTGTTACGCACAATAAGCATTCTGGGATTTGAATTTTCCCTGAGCAATAATAACACCTACTACGAAAGTCAGAAACAAGAATCTACCTGCCACAAACAAATAAACAACAACAACAAAAAAGTGAACAGAAAAGTATAAGAAATATTACCAAAAGTTGACATATCTTCAATAAAAAACAGGTGAAAAGAACACCACAGGTCATCTGTAAATGTTCAAGATTTACAGTCTCATTATTTCACAGAATGGCCTTAATGAAGGAAATTACTTTCTGAATTCTGAGAACAGCAAAGTGTGCACCAGTTTTAGAAGGTGCAATGGGGAATAAAAGTGAATGAAAATATCTGTACATGATTTGACTTAGTGAAACAGAAGTTATCTGTAGCCTTTTACTCACAATGTTTTAGTATTTCATTTAAGAATAAACCAATAGCCTCGTTTTACTAAATGTTTCCAAATGTTAGAAAAAATGCAAAAGCATGCTTTTTGAAATCCTAAACAATCAATTGGCAACATCCTTCTGAATTTCCTTCCACAATGTGTCCAAAACTACAGCTCTTCCAAGAAAAGTATATAAAATCATGTTTTCTTCATACTACATCTTGGCTATGTCACAATGTTTGAAGGTCCAAAGATGTTTGTTCCAAATGGCTCCAAAACAAGCAGAAAAGGAAACCCCACATTGTTAGAGTTCTTTGCTTCAACCCAAAGAACAAAAAGGCACATCTGCATGACTTGCTCTGTGACCCAAGCCAAAGACAGGACAGCTTTCTAGTAACCTACGATTAAATAAAATGTGATTGTTATAGAGAGAAAGCTAAAAGGGGAAGAAAGAAATACGAAAGTTTGATAAATTATTTTATTAGCACTCATATTTGTTGTGCAAATAACATGATATTTCTCTTACCTGCCTCTTTCTGTAAATTATACTTTTGTTCCCTAAGAAGCGTGCAGGATAAAAAAGCAGGATTCCATGTGTATGGCTTATCATAAGCTGCATCAAAATAACCTTAAAGCAGAAGCATAAATGTGTTTACTATTTTAGCTCATTTCTATAAACAAATGCCTAAGTTTATTTCATCTAGTTATCAGTTTGCAGTTCTTGTTGATGTGACTAAAACAGATAGGTGTATATTACAAGAAATATTAATGAAGCTACAAAGTGCAACTCTCAGACGCTTGTCAGAAGCTATCTATACACCTCATGAAGTTCTCCTTTGTACAGATGCAATGATGCAGTTTTTTAATTCTCTGATGACATATTATTTTCTCCACCTGGATCTTATTCCAGACTTAGGCAGAAAAGTGTTCACTTAGTGAGCAATTTATCCAGTATCTGCTAGGTTTTCACCTCTGGGACAAGGCACGCAGGTGTAACTTGCAGCACATTACATTGTTAAAACTCCACTGAACAGAATCTCCTCCGGGACTTTTCTGTGACACTTTCCTAATTGCTTCGCAAACACTAATTACATTCACAAAACTCTTGCAATCTTCACTTTATAAATTTAGAGCCAAGTCTCCAAGAAATTGATTTCAGATGCTAAATTTGAGATGGCTGCATTTTTATCAGAGAATTCAGTAAATATGACCACAGTATATCTGTTATTGACTTTATTTGCAGCTGTGAGAACTCATTATTTCTGCAAACTGAATTTCAGATACAAAATCTGATAAACATGCTGTTTGAAAAGTGGCTGAATAATTTACTTATCACACAGGAGTTATTTGTAAAAAAAGGTACAGCATTCAACTGCTTTTCTTCTAAGTGTCCTTCCTTTACTTATTAAATAGCTCTTAATTCTGCAGCTAACGGGGTAGGAGTGTTAGAGTTTACAAAGCAGATTTCCTGGATATTGTTTGAAGTAGGCAATTATGTTTCTTTAAGAAAAAATATCTTTTTTTAAAAAAAGGCAGCATCTAAACTTTAAAGAAACATAACTATAGTACTGCCCAAGTTTTGTGTGTGCCTGGTTTGGAAGCCAGAACTGTGAGGTATATGTGCTCCCTTTATGGTGGGTGGAAAAAGCAGGATTCTATACAAGCAAAGAGACAGGCAAGAACTGCTTAGGGCAATGCCATGAGAAAGGTTAAGTGCAGGATATGTTTAGAAACCTCCTGCTGCTTTCCAAGATGAAGATCTTTAGCGTAGAAAACTTCTTTCACCTACTTGGGATCTATGGCCCAGTATTAACTTCTGAGGACAGATAATGAACACACACTTTAGAGAAATATACAAATATCACATATAACAAGTAGTGCCTGCCACTCACGTACATACGCATGCATCTTTATTCATCTCTTACCTGGACTTGCATTAAACTACTTATTTTCCCTAACTAATGCTCTTTAAGCAGAAGATATTAGTATCCCTTTCAGATGCAAACACATATAAATGCTGCAAAACTGGCTGTTTTGTTCCCCTGCAGGTCTTGAACTAGAGAGATTTAATAGGTGACTGTCACCACTGATCACCTAACTGCAAAATAATTTTTTGTGGTTATTTGACTCCTCATTAACATGGCCTCCCAGAGAAAACAGACCTCTGAATATTATGCAAAATCCATTTTGAAAAGATGAAGTTCATCTTCATGACACTTCAAAAGCTTTCAGTAGAACACATCAGTTGTAAGGAAACAGTTGTCTCCTTTCTGAATATTGTATCCTGTATTTATTGAGCCTGTTCTCCCTGTAAATGTGCATCTTATTGAGTTTTTAACTCTTTGTTGGATTTTAGGGCTTATTATGATGAAGTCCAAGACAGAAGAAATAATCTGTGATGGAATTTGCATTAAGACAGGTAGGAGCAAGCCTGAAATTGGCTGACTATATTCTGCGCTACAACTGCTACAGCACAGTGTGCAAACAGCAGTAGCAGTGTAGTTGGTTTGCATTTGGCTACTCATAGGCAGGTACATTTTGTCCCACAAAACTTGTACAATTCAATGAAAACTCAGAAATTGTTACAGCATTACCGGAGTTGAGAAATATACCTTCACACCAAACCAAAAATTTGCCTAAAATTTTATATTTGCTTATTAACATAATAGCCAACAACTCCATGTACTCACCTTCTGCAATAGGTGAATGCAGCAAATCTTCACTTGACAGTCTTGAAATACAATATTCCTTGGACAGTTTTTGGTCTTCATTGTCATTTGATTTTTTTTCAGTTAATGAAATTTCATTACTGTCAGTTATGTTTTGCCCTTCTACAGTACCACAGACTGAAGAAGAAATACACGCTTTCTTTTGAGAAACCCTTGTCACATTTTCATCTATACCCTCAGAATTATTTAATTCACAATAATTGTGTGAGTTTGTTTCCAAACTAGATAAGTTGTTTTCATTTCCCTTGCTAATTTCATGAAACATATGTAGCTCTTCTAGCACTAAATCAAATTTTCTCTTCAGTTCTAATTCACATGTGATTTTGTTTTCTAGAGGTAAATACTTATCTTTCACAACTTCAAGACATCCATTGTTCATTATGGATAAATGCATTTTTAATTTCTCTTCTGCAGCAATGAATGTTTTAGATTCGTCTTCTGAATATGACATAATCAAGTCATTCATTACAGTCTCACATTGACTTTCATTAGTCACATGCATTTGTTCATCACTTATCTCCTCCTGTTCTTTTACATATTCAAGATGTCGTTTCAAAGCTGCTGGCTCTAAACTAACGGCCTCATTTGTCTGTGTGTGCCCTTGTGAAAAAAACTGCACTGTTTCCTTAGCCTGTAATTCCAAGCGTGTATTTGTCACGCCAGGACTTCCTGTGGATGGATATTGTGTCACGGCATTCATTTTTTCACTTTGTTTTTGTTTATCCGCACTTGAGGAGTGTCCATCTTCACTTACTGCTTCATCTTTATTGACAAAAGATCTGCTGTCTAGTGGCAAAGGGACAGACTGATAAAGACTTGAGGAACCAGGAAATACATTTTCAAAATTCAAATATGTATTCTGATTTTCTAGTTTTTCACTTGCTAAATGCGGGCTATATGCCTCTATTTTTTTGCAGTATTCAGGTTCATTTGTTTGGCTGTCTTGTAACAAGAGAGAATTACATTTTTCCATAGTTGGCTTTGACGGCTCAGGTAGGATTAAGACATCATTTGATTTAGTGGGCAAATTATGAACCTCTTTTGAACTAGTGACTGTGTTTTCTTCAGACTTCTTTTTGACAGAATTTTCTTGGCTTACAACTGGGATCTGGTCAAAGTCTTCAGAATCAGCAGTAAGGGGAATTTTTTCATATATGTCAAAAATAGAAAAAGATTTTTTAGAAAGAAAATTATCGGAATTTATTTGCAACTTTTCTGACTTAGGACATTCTTTTTGATCAGCATTTATAAAACTGGAAGTACCCAAGTATTTTTTTATGGTATATGTGGCTTCATCTGTGACTTCATTTGTAGGCTTTATGTAATTTCCACATTCAGTTGTTTCAGCTTTTTTATTTTCATATAAAACAAAAGGCAAAGCTCTTAAACTTTTCCTATGAAAAGAACTACTGAACATTTTACTTGGTTTCTTCTTCTGCTTTACTGTAGTTACCAATATTTCCAGATTTGTACCTTTACTATTTAGCTTTTCAAATTTCAGTTGTGAATGGGCAGGAAAGTAATTCCAAAATCTAAGCTGTGCTCCTATCAGATACTGCATTTTTGTGATATTGCAGCAATACATCTTGTCTACCGAAGAACAATGAAAAGTGCCCTGCAGCAAGATTAGGCATTTAGCAACTAAAATTTGCCTTTTCATACTGTTTTTGTGACTGACTGACCCCAAACAGGTGCTAAACCCTCCACTCCCTCTGGGTAAGAGGTGGTGCTTTCTGACATGTCTCCCCTGACATAATCCACTTTTTTGGTGATGAAAGAGGGTTCCTCTTTTTAGGAAAGTGGACTCTTCTTCACCTAAAGATCTAGAAAAATGTCTTCGCTGGTATTCACTCTGTAATTCAAAACCAATGTGTTCCAAAAATTTGGAACTTACAAAGCAGGGATAAGTTTCATGTTTTTTATGAAATTCTGTGTTTTGCCTCAAAGCGATATCTGTGCAAGAGTTTAACTGAACTTGCATTCTGCCACATAAAGGATGTTTCTCCACTCGCGTAGACTTTCCTTCAGCTTGCAATGAAGTATTCCTGCTATTGAAAAAGGAAGCAAGAATTGTCTTTAGCACTTCCACCTTCAGATGCTTTGAAATAATAGCCAGCAAACAAACACCTATTTTATTGTTCTGGCTCATACTTATATTGCTCTTTACCAAGTCTTCAGCATCACACTGCTCATTTAATGTTTCACAAAAATGAAATCGTTGTGTAACACCATCACCCAGACACGTGGGCATGTCTTTATACAAAGTTTCACTCCATGTCCTGACCCTTCGTAACAATGTATTTTGAAATGAAAACTTTGATTGGAACATTTCCTTTCCCTTAAATATATTGAAACTCACTTTTGTATCTGGAAGATGCTGCACAATAGTGTGAGGACAACTGCTTTCAAATATAATGTTTTTAGTGAAACACCTTTTGAAATCAAGTATTTCTTTTGTAGAGAGTTTTGATTCTGCTTCATACAAGCAAAGGTCACTGTTGGAATTGCGCACACCACAGTGCATGTCTAACTCATTTTTCTCCAATGCCTCTCTTGTTACTGGAATACTTGTCTGTATGTGAAAAGCTGCCACACTCTCATTAGAATTAGTGCTCTTCCTCCCTATTCTCTTCAAAAGAACATTATTGCTGACACATTTATCCTTCTGAATGTTTTTAGCACTAATGTAAATGAGAATCCTTGACTTCTGATCATCATCACCATCTGAATTCTCCAGCATTTTGCATTTCAAATAATTTTCAGCAAATATTCGATTACATTCAATGTCGGCGCTGTTGCCTCTGGAATAAGTTCCAGATACTCTTCCTCCTTCTGCCAAAGGACTGTACTCTTGTTTGCTACTCAATGGGTAATACTTTTCTTTAAATTCAGAATCAACAATGGAAGCTTTTACACTGCTTTTAGCATTTTTCAATTTTTGTTTCCCTGTCTCAGATACTTTTTGCACACCATTTACCTGTTTAGATTGAATCAAAGATGGTTGGTCTTTAAAATTCTTCCAATCCATCTCCTCCAAGTCATTTGGTGGCATTTTACTATTCATTTTATTTGAAATGCTAGAAAATTGAAACTTTGGGATTTGCATTAGTTGTAATCTTTTAAAAGGCTTTAATGTTGGAACTATAGAGGATGAAATATCTTTTTCTTTATTATCTCTTTCTGTAGTAGTTTCACTATCACTGCTGGAGTAACCTTTATTTTCTGCATTACATACTTTTGTCAGGAAATTATTTTTCTCATGTTCTATGCATGAAAACACAGAACTGGTGCCACAAAAAAATGGAATTTGCAAAAGCTGGAATTGTTTCCATTTTTTATCAGAGACAGACCTATGATTTAACAATTCCATCTGAAACAAGTCTCTGTTGAAAGGTGTAACTGAAGAATTTTGATCGAATTTATTATCATCATTTATTTTATTACCGTATTCTATATTGTTGTTCTGCTGCGCTTGGGGTGTATTTAGCACCTGTAGGTTTTTACGTGTATTACCAGCATTCCACACATGGCATACTTCTGTTTCAGGAGGCTGTCCATGCACATTCAATGAAATGCCATCTTCCATAGTAATTTGGTTTTCATTTTCAGGACTCCATTTTTTGGTAGGCAGTTCAGTTTCTGATACTCTACATGGAAATCTTTCACTACTACAAGTTTGAAAATGGAAAAACTCTCTCATGCAAGTTTTTCTTGCAGTATCACAACTTTGCTTTTCTACTGCCCAGCTGTTTTGTCTTTCTGATAAATCTGTAGGCTCATGTGGTGATGTTTCATATCTGTCCATACAGTGTAGGCTTTGTTCTAACTTCTGCTGCTCCTCTTTCTCTATGTTTTTTTGATCACCTTCTATCTTAATTCGCTTTGGATATAGGTACCATTCAGCTTCATCTGACGATGCAGATGAAAATCTTTCAGAACATGTATTTTCCATGCTCACAAAAATAAGTTCTATACTTGCTGAGACAGTCCTGAAAGTTAAAGAAATAGTAAAGCATTAGGCATAAACAATCTTTTAACAGTTTCCAAAATATACAGGACACAAACCCGGTAATTCTATCATCTACTCATGCTACCACATTGATATTTGTTCTGTATACATTACATGCCTGAGATAAAGGCAGGATCACTGAACAACATTTAAAACCAAGATGTAGCATTTAAGATAGAAGTTATTTACTGAAGCAAAAATGCAGACGTATGCAAAATTAAAATGGGTGATAATTTCACTGTGCCAACAAGTTACAGAGATTAGTCACATTCTTCATGCATTTGTCACACTGTATTTTTGCCAAAAATGAATGCTGAGAACAAATATCAAGAAAATAATGTCCACTGATGAACTCAGCTGAATCTGGGGAGTGGACTCTTTAAAACTGTTAAAAGCTGAAAGAAATTTCCAGTCTTGTCTTCACTATGTGTTGTCATGTGGAACCGTAGGCAAGTTTATCAAAAGTCCTCAGGTTTGATAAAACACTGTGTCAGGTTGTAGCTTCATATACAAAGCAGCAGTGGTGTCACAGGCACAAATCCAGGTTGCTGAATGTACTGGTGCCCATGGCGTTTAAATGCACGTCTCCTCAACTCAGGTGCACACAGCAGGTTCGTTTTAGAAGTGACCTACCTAGTGTGTGGAGCATAATTTGAGCAAAATGAGATTTCCTATGTTGATTGAGGGGATTTATTATGCTTGTGACAGACTGGTTCACTGGTATCTCTGAGCAATCCAGTCACCATGCAGGGCTGGCCTCAGAGAGCACACATGTTTCATGAAGTGTGTAATTAAGTTTTGTTTCGTTTTGTTTTGTTTTTAACCAGGACTGCATGACTCAAGAGTCAAGTAGTATTCCTAATTGGACAGGTTTGCTTCTGTAACGACACGGGTACACCCACTTTGGCAAGGGTCGCTGCTGTGGCTGCAGGACACGCCTGTGAAGCGCAGAGTCGAAATCTGCGGCTCCTTCCCCTTCCCCCGCAGGGCTGCTCGCCCCGCCATGGCGTTTCCCTCTGCTGAAGGTGACAGGTCCCCCTGTCCTGTCCTTGAGGTGCTTTCCCTCTCTAGACACCCTCCTCTTTGAACCAAGTTTTACCGCGAGGGAAACCGGCTCTCCCTCCCCGTTCGTACAACCTTTTGTCCCGATGCCGCCCGGCGGTGCTTCCCCTCACAGGGGCGAGGGGACACCCCTCAATCCCCCTCAGCCGGCTCGCCCGCCGCGGCGGCCCTCCTCGCGGGGGCAGGGCTCTGGCTGCCCACCACCCGGCTGCTCTCTGAGCAGGGAACACGGGGCCGTCTCGGCTGGGAACCTGGAGAAGGGGAGCGCGGCCCTGACGGGGCGATCAGCCCCCGGCAGAGCCGCCACCCCCGCCCGCTCCGGGCGCCGCGGCGCGGACAGCCCTCGGAGGCGGGAAGAATCCCTCCGCCCCCCAGCCGCAGCACCTCGCCGGCTGGCGGCCACTGCTTCCCTCAGCGTCTCCCTCCGCCAGCAAGGAAAGAGGCCGTTGCCTTCTCCTCTCCCCCGGGCCCCCAACGGGAAGGACGAGCTGGGATTTATGCACCAAAGGCCACCAAGGTGCTGTAGAAACTGCAGTTTGGTTGGAAACTCTTTTCCTCAGTGCCTGAGCAATGACGTGTCACCGACTAGAGCCAAGCAACCCACTGCCAATTATTTCTACGAGCCAGATGTATTTTTCTAAATTGTCTAATTCCTAAAGCGTGAGATCCTATATGTACAAATGCTGGTGTCCATGGCCCTTTTCCATGCTCCTTCTCTGATTAACACACAGCAGAAGAGACCTTGCTTCCCTTTTTTTTTTTTTTTTTTTTTTTACAGTAGGAAGAGTTGATTCAGCCAAAGACTTTATTCCAAAAATAACAAGTATTCATACAGCTTCGCACTTTTGAAACAGGTGTTTCCTCTTCAACCGCTGAAATTTCATTTCTAAAAGGTTATTTTTTCAAAGTTCGTGCTAAATTGGTTGCTTTAAAACCATCAAGAGTGGGCAATAAAAATAGAAACATCCTTAGCGCCTGTTGCTGCAAATATTTTTTTTAAGGATTATCATCCATACTACAGTGAACAAATCCACTGAAGCCCAACAGATCCATTATTCCTGGTAGTAAACATTATAACAGGAATTTTATAGAACTGAGCCTTAAAATAGCTTTCTCTTCGATATTTCTGCTTTTGTAAATAAATCTGGCTAATAAATGCTTTCTAATATTTAAGAAATAATATTAATTGAATCAATCTTTAGTTAATAAGGTATGATTCCTGTTTATTTTTAAGCAACAAATTCACTGAAATCAATTGGATTACATTCACATTTTAAAATACGTACAATACCATATGTAGTGAAGGCCATGAATAAAATTAGAAATAGGATTTTAAGGCATGTAAGAGAGCAGCATATTCACCACAGCACTTACGTTTGCTGCTTCTCTGCATTGGAAGAGCATCTCGGAAGCATTCCTGGCGAACAAATTATTGTGCTTTTCTGAAGTGGAATTGCTGTAGTGTTCGCAACTGTTTATAACATCTTCTGAATAACATATTCCCCCACTTGCCTGCCAGAGAGAAGTCCCTCAGTATGCAGGGCAGGCTGCAAGTAAATAGGAGTCACTTTAAAATAACTGATGTCTTTGAACAGTAGAACAGGGCAAACAACTAGAATTGCATGAAAAAGAAGAATGATTTTTCTTGCATCTACACAGCTATAAATCAAGATTATTTATTAAACTCCATCCACTCGTTTCACGTCTATGGCTTACTTTGTTGTATATAACTTAGATACCTAGCAGAAGCTGACAGACTTCCACTGAAGCACATGCTGCATGCTTTGCACTTCTCAATTTGCAACTCCTGAAAAAAAATTATTCATGCTACTTGTTTGCTGATATTACAAATTTAATATAGCATATTTCTACTAATGGTGTGGAAAAAGACATAATTGCTTTCCCTGCTACTCAGTTCAATAATATGGATGTAAATACCACATTTTTGTTGTAGAATTTTGATAATTTCAAATTTTCACTTTCTGTCAATTGCCTACATCTCCATCACACGTATCATGTGTATAATAACTACTATTATACTATGTTTGCAAGCTGACAAAGTGAGTTGTAGATCAGCCTCTTGATGAAGTTGGCAAAGAAGTTTTGGGTTATGATGCAGCAATCAAATCTCAGAAATATTACTTCACTTCAAACTATGATTTAAAACTCTTACAAAAGGTTTTGTAACTCTCACTCTCTTTTCATTTTTCTTTTTTTTTTTTTTTTGAAAACTAGGAAAGAAAAACATTGGAAAATATTAAAAAAGAAAGGTCAGGAACAAATATTAGGACATTAAGTTAAATATCAACAAAGACAGCACCAAAAATAATTGTGCTATAAAGATCAAAAGACACCCAAATTTTACAATCTTAATTTGTCAAGTGAAGCAGTGTAATTTGGCTCAAGTCCTTTATCTTAATTTAGCTGTGCTAGCTGAATGACTGCAGCCTTGTCCTTACAATCCATTGTAAGTAAACTGCCTTTTTAGAACATGAAATTTCAAGACAGAAGGACTATCATGAACTGTAATGCTAAAAAATTCCACTCTGAAAGTAGCTCACCTTGTAACACTGATTCATCAAAGGTCATAATTAAGATTCCAAAGGAAATGTACTGCTTTACTAGGGAAAAGTTCATTTTGATACTTGTCATGTAAAGGGGAAATTGGTCATTAACATTCTTAAAACTGTATTTTTTAAATTATGCTTTTTTAACAGCTTACTGTTCACATGTCACACGGTCACTTCATCTTTAAAAGTATTAATAAAAAAAAGTTGATGTATGAAAATACTTTCTATACTTCCTGTCACAAGTGCTGCATCTGCAGCCATAGATAACATACTTGCTATCTATAGATGGAATTTTGCTATAGTTTAAATAAAAGCTTCACTCCTTCTCTTTGTTCCAGGGTAATCCTCAATAACTAATACTAATGGTTAAGCTTGCTTAGCATTCTTTGTTATAATAAAGATAGAACTACAACTTTACTCAATGTACTTTCAATCATAAGGAAGCTAATGTCTCTCTGTATGCATTGCATGTATTAATTCCATATTGTGAGCAGAGTGTCCATACTGATTAACAAAGAAAAAGCACCACACTGGGGGTACACTATGTTACTATCGGCTCCTCTGTGTATGTGGACAACAGTCCTAGGGCGGTTCAGCAATATGTTAGTCCTTCAAAGCTGGACATGGAATAAAATTATTGTGAAAATCACAGACTCCCTGAAAAGTTATTTACCAAAAGTTTGCTAACTGCTCAGCAGCATTTCTTGAGATTATATTATTTTTATAGAATCACAGAGTCATAGAGTCATAGAATAGTTTGGGTTGGAAGGGACCTTTAGAGCTCATCTAGTCCAAGCTCCTGCAATAAGCAGGGACATCTTCAACTAGATCAGGTTGCTCAGAGCCCCATCCAGCCTGGCCTGGGATGTCTCCAGGGATGGGGCAAAGGTGGTTTGGTGCTCTGATTTCCTCTGGTAATAGACTCTTCTGTCTCTTTCAAAGGCAGTTCTTTTACATCTTGAGGGGTATGAAAACAACATGCTTAAGAGGTGTTTAAGAACTTAAGCCAGCCCTGTTTAACTGTAGAGAGAATCATATCCCTCTGTGACCCCTTTATTTTGTCCGCTGCAATGAAGTCACTGCTCGACTGCCTCATGTCCTATGCATTTGACAGCTGTCACTTCGAATAAAAACTGCTGTTTATTGGACTTGATATTTTGGACACATTCTGTTCCTGTCACCTGGTACACTGCTTGATCATACTGCTCCATTGCTGAGACCATATCATTCTCTATTATATTAACTCCCTGTACAATTCCAAAGATGTTCTCATTTTCCAGCTGAAATACCTTGTTTACAGCTTAATGCCAAAACAGAAGTGGCAAAAAAACGCATCTTGAATACAGAGCACTAAACACACAGATACAAAGGAACTTCATGCAATTTTAGCTGCCACTATCCATCTTCTTCATAAAGGGCAGGGAAAATAGTTCTGCCTGCCAGACGGTTCAAACCTCTTTGTTGAAAGTCTGCAGTGCTGTTGAATCCAGGTCACACACGTCCAAAGGCACTTGGAATGCAGCGTTCTTCTTTTCATGCTAGCACGGCAATTAACTCAGCCCATATGACCCCCAAGCCTGATTGACTTCTGCTCAAGATACTGCATAGAACATACAGGCTTGTTCATAGAGCCATAGAAAAATAGAGGCTGGAAGGGACCTCTGAAGATCATCTAGACCACTCCACTCAGAGCAGAGCCAACTTTCCAGTTGCATCCAACTTCAGTCCTTGATCAGGCTGCTCTGGGCTTTTCCAGTCAAGCTCTGAGTATCTCTAAGGCTGGAGATTCCCCAGTGCCTCTGGGGTGCTTGCTACAGAAAGCGAGTTGTAGCACTAAATTTTAAGCAGCCCATCTTCCCTTTTTCGGTGTAGCTGTCTTCTTTTAGTCTCTATCATGTACAGACTAACTAAACCATGTGTAACACATGAGTTATATGCATAGTGATTCACTTTAGTCTTACAGTAGTATCTATTTCTGATAAAAAGCTAGTTAGACAATAACAGATCACATTTACATGGCAAAGCTTAGTCTTAGCCACATCTGCTTATCAGCCGTCTTTGATATCCTTGGAAATAAGTCTGGTTAACAACAAACACATCATGCCTTCAGCCATCGCTAACTGGGTATCTTGTAGAAGTTGCAGGATTTAGCTGCTCAGGCAGCTTCTCACACAAGCAGAGCCAGGTAAGAAGTGATAAAGTATTGCAGAAACTCCGGGGAAACGGAGTCTGTGTTGGGAAGTCCACAGCAGAAAAGCCAAGTGTGAGTTGCACCCACACAACCTTCTGCCAAAGCATGTAATCAAAGTGCGAAACATCCAGGGGGCAGCTGAGAAGTTTCATGAGATCGTTTTCCTTATATTGATTGCACCTCAATTCCTGTATATGGAAAAAGACAACTAAAATAGGTATTCAGCTGTCTTATGGCAGTAAGAGCAGTGCAGATTACTGATTTTGGTTCCTGGACTTCCACACAGAGGTATTTGGCAAAGTTAATGATGTTTCATTTTGTGATAGTTTGGAGATGTATCAGAGGCAGGAAAATACTAAACTCTTCTAGTTCTCCTATGAGGGGAATTTTGAAGTTTTGTTCAGCCCCTTCTCATCTAGCTTCTTAAAATTAGGCAGATTATAATGCTTTTTTTATTGGCAAGAACAGATGAAAATTAAGTGTGCAAGATGAAAGCATCTTTTGAAGCAGAAAATCAAAAACTGAAGTGCACTTTTCAGTAGTGTGTATTTAGTCTCTACCTATGGCCATCAAACTTCACATGAAAACAAGCTGATGGGCTTCACAAAGCCTTTGTTCTCTTTTTATTTCTGATAAACTGTGCAGTTCAACATACTCATAAATTACCTGGAAAACTATGTAAGACAGATCACAGTTATCAGAGGTACTCAGAGTTGATTGTGAAGAATCCTAGAATCATCCTGCAATACTAAATGACTGCATAATAAAACTATAGATAATTTCCATTATTGATAAATGAGAGCTAATATGTAGAAGAAAAATAACCCTAACAGTACATGTACATTTAGCATATACTACTACTACTGCTACTCAAGAATAAAAATGTGGAGGAATCTGCAAAGAATCTCTGAAAACAGTAATTCAACATTCACCAGCAGTGGGGAAAAAAAAAAAAAAAAATTATTGGGAAAACACTACTGATATCTCTATAATCCACAGTATGTAGAAATCTTTAATAGTGAGTGCTACTCTGGTCATCCCACCTGGAAAAAAAAAAAAAAAAAAAGAGCTGGAAAATGTAGAAAAAACAATAGTGATGATCAACATGAAACAACTTTCATACAAGAAAAAAACTAATCCACTGGGGCTTTTAACTGAAGAAAGGGATGATTAATGGAGAATAAGATATGATCCTATAAGTAACTGGTAATTTAAAACAGGGAAAAAGAAGAAGAATATTAACAGAAACGTAAATGTGGCTGTATTGGATCATACTCAGGTCAGTTTAGCCCAGTATTCTATCTGACAGCAACTAAAAGCTCAGGCATGTTGTCAAGAGAATAAGATTGGGATAAAACGTGGGTTTCCTCAGAAGTCTCAGAATGCAAGTATTTCTAGTTTGGTCACTGCCTATATATTCAGGATTTCCATGTGGGTTTTTTTTTTCTTCTATATTCTGGTCTCCCTTTAACTCCATGTGAACTTTTAGCACCCACAAAATTTGGGAACAAAGAATCTCACAGCTTACCATCAATAATATAAAGAACAATCCCTTTTCATTTATTTGAAACCAGTGCTCTGCTTTGATGCCTCCCCTTCTTGTGTTGAAAGACACAATGAACACTTAATCCAGATATACCTCTGCCATACTATTCATGTTTTTCAGACCTCTATCACATCTTGATCAGATGTGTATTTTTCCAGATCAAAGAAGTGTTTATAGTGGTCAAGTTGCAGGAGCTTCACATATTTATGCAGAGGCACACTAATGTGCTGTGGGTTTTTTTTATTTCTTTCCTAATAATTCTTAACATTCAGCTTGGGTTTTTTTGACTGGTGCTGATCACTGACCTTTTCATTGAATCACCTATCACAACTCGAGGAGCTGGCTTCCTTGCAATAACAGTCATTTCAGAGCACATAGTTATAAATGTGAAGCTAGGACAGTCTTCTCCTCCTCTGCAGCAGTTTACATTACTCTAAATTGAATTTCAACTGCCAGTTTATTGCCCCAGCTAACAAGGTCCTACAGTTCTCCACACGGTTCCCACTTTTACTACTCTAGATAAGCCAAAATCATCAGTAAACTTTGTCACCTTTGTACGCATTCTCTTTTCCAGATCATTTTTGGATGTGTCAAATAGGGTATAAGAAATTCCTGGCAGGACAAGAAACAGGACGTATCACTAAACTGACTGTTCCAGAAGATTAGCACAAACAAAATATAGTACTTTTCATGTATAATTAAATTGTGGAACTCATGGTAGCAGGTAGCGGTGAGGCTCAAAGGTAAAAGAGGTTTCAACACTAATTAAGGTAAAATTCAGGAAAGATACCTCCATAAAGCACAATGCCTTGACTGCAAACTAAGGTTTAGAACATCGCAAAATGTTGATTGTCAGAAGGCAGAGGGTACTAAGCAAAGGATTATTTTATATTTGCATCACTTCATAGACATTTTCTCTAAGCATCAGCCAGTACTGGAGACAATCTACTGTGCCATCTGTATGCAGATTGGACATACATGTCTGATCCAGTATGGCCATTTTAGATTCTTTGATTAGATATGTATTTCAGATTGTTATTAATGCATCAAAAATGTGCTGTATTTTCACATTTTCAATAAGATACTTTATTCTGAAATGTGCTACTGATGAAGAGTAATCAAGCCTAAATATTCATGAAATAATAAACTACTGGCGTTATGAACTCAGTGCCCATTACACAGGTTGAATATCCATCTGTCTTTAAATCTGTTAGAGATTTTTGAATGACTTCTTCCTTTTTTTCTCCATTAATTCTGTTTGAACTGTTTACAAAAAAAGTATATCTGTCCACTGATAAAAAAGAAGATATGTTGATCTTTCAGCACGCGGAACAGCATAATGGTATGTTTTGTCCTAATAACAGAAGGTTTTGATTTTGAGAGCAATTGACTGGAAGTTGAAGAGCACGTTACTCCATGGCAAATGATTCAAAGGGTGTTTTCATTACACATGAACCTCCCATAAGTTCTTCAAAATTAAAATGTCTTCTTTGGACATCAGAAACTGTTTGCTGTAATAGGACTGCAATTGAAGACGTCGTATTTCTTAGCAAAATATCTACACCAAATTATTCACGTATGCAGTCCATGACTAAAGCTCTCTTCCAGACACATGTTCCTCTGTTCCTATATATCAACCATGATAAATATTTTCTGAATTCTTTAATTTAGTATGATTGCAACACATTTGTCTATCATGAAGAAAGATTTAAATATCAAGAAATCAAACATATTGCTTACACTGTAAGGGAATTGGGACATTATAGTTGATAGATGCATTATTTTTCTTTTTTTATTTTCTCCCACCAACCTGATCTAATAAATACTATTATTTGTGGGCATATAACACACTCATTTAGTGAAGTGTCAAAATGCAGTTGTCAGGAGTTCATTTCTGGCAGGCACACAGAACTAATGAGAAGTAGCTGAAGTGGGTCACCGAGCATATGGGCAACTTATGTGTTCCCTGTTAGTTTTGTAAAGTCTCCAGATGTCGTGGCTGTTAATGTAAATAATGCAGGTGAAAGCTGATTCCTGATTTTCCAAAAACTGGAAAAGATTAAGCTTATGAACTACAGAAAAAACTCTTCTCCTAGGTCTTAGTTGTCATCCCAAAATATAATTTGCTATCATTACACCAAAGTGAAAACATTATTATAATATATGGATCACATTTGTATGAGCCTTGTATTTTGGAAACTGAAATTCTTAAGGTTCTTTGGTTCTAGGCTGGAAAACACCTAAGAAAGAGGCACATCTAGGACATCCAGGTGAGGTACATCTAGTACTTCAGAATACCTGATAATGTGCTGATTTAATGCACTGGTTCTCACTTTTTACAACATAGTTTGTATAACTGAGCATTTAAAAACTGTCTTTTCATGCATTTAATAGGGAATCATTGGGAGTTGATTATGGCTTATTGTGAATAAATTATGTACTATATTTTAAATTATGACTAAAAGATGTATGATGTAAACATTGTTGGCAAAGCTGAAACTCAACAGAAAATCACAAAAGTGGGAATACTGTTGCTAGTATTTGAGGAAACTCTAGGTTGTAATGATGAAACACTCTAAATGACTGATAATCAAAACGGAAGTGTTTTTCCCCATGGAAGCACAATTCACAATTACTTGTTGAATTTTGAATATTCAATAATAACACTTAGACATCCTGTGCAGTATTTGTAAAGTGAAACCAAGTGAACTTAAAATGTGGCACTTCCCTCGTAGTATCTTTTAAAGTTATCTTAGTCCAAATGAGATTCTGTAATTATAACAACATACATAAAATACTGCAGATCCAAATGTATATTTTAATTTGTTAGGATGTAAGACTGCAAAGAATAGGAAAAATTAGTAATGTGATATGCTAAAGCACAGGAGTGATGATAAAAAATGTTATGGGATCATTAATATGAGCAATCCTTTACCTGTTAAAAATAAATATAAAATAAATAAATGTAAATAAAAGCTATTTTATTTTTAAGGGAACAGTGTACAGTGCTGCTGCTGGACAGTGATTCTACAACATAAAAGAAATATAGAATTCTTCATTTTTATTTCTTTAAAGCTTAAACAATCAAACCATAGGTTATCATCATAACATCACTGGCTTTTCTTATTATCTTGAAAAAAATCCTGACCCTTTGTTCACATGGTTTCATGTATAAGATGCTTTATAACATATACCACGAATTCACAGTGTAGCTTCAGTGTCAATTTTTACACAAATATTTATTCACAAGTCCTCCTCTCCGCAGACACAGAAAAACACTAAAAATATGGAAAAGTACTTAAAGTAGGCAAACACAGGAATAAAATACCCATTCACCAGCATTCTGTTCTGCCCACCCTGTTGAGGGCCCTGAATGACAATATATTCTCCCGTGATCCCAGGCTTTCCTGCCACTGTTGTGAGCTGAAGAGCATCGTGTCTGTGTCCAGCCAGTCCAGGAACCAGGCAGAGCGGACGGGCAGGTCGGTTATTCCTCTCTGCTGTTTCACAGCATGTAGTGATTTGATATAGCTGAAGGTCAACACTATAAATGAGAATCCTAGCAACTGGTAAATGGTTTCCACACTGACTGCTTGCTAAAACAGCCGCTAGGCTGTGTTGATTTAATAAGTAGTTTGCTTTTAAATGAAACGATTATTCTTTCTAATCTATTTTCATATATTCAGGTGTTGCTAGTTTGAAAGAGACATGGAATTTTAGTAATACTCATGGTATGAATAGAGACCAGTTAATTATTTTGATCAAAATCTCCTTTTTAGATGTCTTCCACAGACTCAGGAAAAAACAAGGAAAAAAAAAAAAGGAAATTATGCGTAGAAGGAAAAGAAATTGAGCAAGGTATATGGGGTCCACAAATCCAGGAAGAATTTAATGTTCTTTTTTCAAGAATATGAGTCAGAAATTTGTGTTCAATAAAAGCCTTAGGGGGAAAAAATGTTCTTTAAGAAGACGGAGCTTTTTCTTGAGGTTCATGCTGAACAACTGCAAAATGAGATAGCTTCCACCTCCTGCTTGGCCCCATCTTAAACATGGTCAACTATCAACATATGACACAAGAAAGACTGCAGGCGTTTCTTCAAGTATCTTGTAAACGGGGCACCACCATTTTCACATAAAAGGTACACAAATTAAATCTATACAGTTTTTATATTTGTATAGAATTGTATATTATTGTATAAAATAATACGTACATTTATGCAATTTTATACTAAATGCATTCTTATGCGTAGAAACAGTTAAAAATGGCAGTTATGCAGGTCTTTACAAAACTCTTATGTCCAATCCCCATTTCAACTACAGATAGGAATTTAGAACAGACTCAAGATGAGGAAAGAAAAACAATTAAACATCTATGAAATAGTTCAGATGTCCTGTTAGACATCAACACATTGGTAAAAGAGACAATTCCATAGAAAGACTAAAAAAATCAAACTACCCAGCTGCCTAAAAAACAACTAAGAGGTAGGTAAGTAACAGCCCCAAAATTCTGTAAACAAATTTTGTAAAGAAAACATTTAGTACATGAGATTGGGCAGTAAATAATATAGACTTAACATCTTGTGTGCCTAGTTGCCTATACACACAGAAATTATGTATATATATTAACCCACGTTTAAACAACTCAAATAGACCAGAAAATATTAAATATATCAAGAGAAACAACAGAATCTCAGTTATGCTACATTCACATTAAACTAAATGGGACAAAACACTCATCAGTCTATCATTGGTTTGAAATGGCATCAGAGAGAAGGATCATGAATTACTAGATGTTTTGCAAAGACAAAGAATCTGGAACATAAGAGGACATTAAAACATAAATCATTGCTTTCTTAAGATATAATGCCTGAAAGTGATCATCTTGGTAGTAAATGAGCTCTAAACTCTGGGCCCTTTCACTGCGTAGCTAATTATAACCTCACTTCTGTAATTTAAAAGTCAAATGTCCAGTGTGGGAGACTCATCTGGCTGGTGACTCACCTCAGTCTCTAAGAGAGAAGAGATGTGTTGCCATGTGGTGGCATCTCCCAACTACAGAAAGAGTGTAAAATTATTTGCAGTAACGGTGATTTCTTTATAATAAACATTAAACTAGGTACAATGATTTGCATCTAAGCTGCCGAAAGATCAACATGCTGTAGGTCCAAGAGGTAAATCTGCAGTTGACCTATTACCCGTTTCTTATTGAATTTATCTGAAAGATAAGATTAAAACCAAAGTACTAATTAACAGATTATTAGAATGAAATAATGGCACATGAACTGACTCTCCCTATGTTTTCTAAAATACATTATGTCTGCAGGAGGGAGAATATAATCTAAATTAATGCAAATTTAACAGCTAAGCAATTGGGTCAGCAATGTAGATCCCACAGATTCGAGCACCAGGACTGCCATTTTTACAATTAGCAATATTTCTTACCAGTCTGAAAACTACAGGGTGCTTTTCACGTAACCTAATTTAGGATATCTGTATCTGAGCTAACCACTCAAGGTTCCCTTTATAGACAGTGGGGAAAAATAGGCATTTCTGGGCTGACATTAAATCTCAAGTATTTTAGGTGTTTAGGAAGAGAAAAACTATTAAAAATGCCTTTTTGTTTCAACTGACTATACTGGCAACACAGTGTGGCTACCTCAAATGCAAAGGGCTTCTGCGGTGTCTAAATTTGGTTAAGTGAATGTGTTTGCAACTAGGTGCTAATCGTTTGAGAAGCTAGTAAAGTATTGCTTCCGAAAAGGCTGCAAAGAAAATAAAGCAACAAAAGATTATGTAATGAACAGCATGTCAGAAGGTAATGTCATGAACTCTAAATGATTTTGAGTATAGGAAGCAGTTGGATCAGCGGGTAAATAAATCTGGTTTCAGGGATGCATTAGGTGACTGTCCCATTGCTGGAACCTAAGTAAACTCACTCAGGATTAGGTGTCTCCATCTCGAAGAGCATTATGAAGCACAGACACGTCTTTTGACCAACGCTGTTCTTTTATTCACTGTTAAATAACAGTTAAGCCGCCACTTTTCCACTAGGCAAGCTCAGCAGGATGACAGAGGGAAACATCATCTTCACGGAGACTGATGCTTGCAACAGATATTTAAGCTGAGTTGCCTGGGCTTCCTCTTGAGTTCCTAGATTGTGCATGCCCACAGAGTTGCTCTACTCAGAGCAGAACATGCTCTGCATTTATTAGCAGACATCTCTGTGGAGCAAAAGGAATGAGAGGCTGCCTCCCTTCTCTGTCTTGTCCTTTCGTAAGACAGGTAAGAGCACAAGGAATTCTATGCTGTAATCAGCCTCTGGAAAGCTCATGGTGAAAGTACTGAAGAAAGGGTCTAGCTTACCTATATACACCAGATAGACACATACATATCCCAGTATATGTGTACAGGCTATGATGAATCTTTGTCTAGCAACATATGCCAAAGTACAGCATGATAAAGGCAACAGGTCTAAATATGTTTGCTCCATTCATAGACCTGCTTGGTTCTTGTTTAGTTGATTATTTATGCTCACAAAATTTTAACTGGAAAAATATTAGCTCTTTTCACTTAGAACAGCCTTCAGAATAAACAATTTTCTTTCCAGAATTATTTTAAAAATCATTATCCAAGGCAATGGATGACAGGCATATTACAGAGACATTCTTTAGCTACTCATTAACACTTCTGATCTGGAGAGAAAAATTACTGCTCAAAAAATCAGAACTGTTTGGTCTAATAACATTACATGAAGTAAATTATACTCAGCATTTCCCTAGACCTTGTTAAATCTGATGAAAAGATATAACAACTGATGGTAAGTTAAAATATCTAGTCTAAGGCCTCTATTAGTTTCTGGGTTTATTAAAACTCATCCAACTCAATATTGCTTTCATTTCTTGCTGTGATACAGTGTTACATTACAATACTCTACCCAGTGAGTAGCAGTCTGCAGTCATATAATAATGAGCTAGGGGCAATCTTTTTTTCGCAGTGAGTTGATTTTAAATTAATTTCAACTTATTCTGCTATTTTTGGTTCACCTCCCAAATTACAAACACTGCTGGCCTCATTATTGAACAAAACAGCACCTGGGATAACTTGAAGTATGCTGACCAGTAATGTAGACAACATGTAGAAAATCGTATAGGTAAGAAAATCATTATGAGTAAAGAAACTGAAGATTGGAAGATTAATTGTACAGTGTAAAGTACTGCATAACATGAAATAAACTACCAAATTGTTAAAAAGAAATAAAAGTCCATTTTAAGGATTAAATTTTTTTTTATGGATATAGCTAACATTTATTATTACTATATTATACATAATTCAGATAAGCCAACAACTGTATGGAATAATGCACAAATATTTCTCATTAGTCTGCAGATACATATTAATAGATGACGGAATAATAAACAGCTAGAAAAGTTGATAATGCTTATTTGAAACAACAGTTTTGCAAAGTATAATATCTGCTGCATTTGTTTGAAGCTTTCTGGCTTCAGGTCTGTGTTGCTACAGAATAATTTGTTTATGACAGCCACACCAGACTGTTCCCTGTTTGTATAGCTTACTTTGCTATCGGTGCTAAACAAATCAAAAGAGCAAGTAAAAATATTAAAATTCTCTTTGTCTTACATAAGATAATAGGCCACATTTGAACTTTAAAATATAATATGCACACAGCTACCTTATTTTTTGGTACACCCCTCCACTGGGAACAACCAGCCATTCTGGAAGAGGCTTGTGCCTCAGGCTGTTGGATGCAGCAGAGAGCATGGGAGATGCCAGGGATGCAGGAATGAAGAGTGATGCTGGATGGTCAGACAGGAACCTGAGAGGGAGGACAGCATGGATGGAAATTCAACAGCGGCTAACCACAGGGCTCCAAAAGGGAGTGGAAGTTCTTCAGGAAGGCTCAGGGAAGCAGGAACACTTCCTATCTGATGTCGAGCTAAACCACCTCAGGTGGTTCTCACAGGGAAAGTGTTTTCAAGCTCTTAGAGTTTTAGGATGAAGGTTCTGAGAACAGCAGCTCTCTTCATCTTTCCCTCTTCGTCCTCTACCATCAAATACAATCATCCACCAGTACATGCATACCCCAAACGCTTCCTGAGGTCTGACTTTGCGGGAAGGCCCTTGAGTTCTGCAGCAGGAAAACATGGTGATGGGATATGCTACAGAACACTTGTTCACAAGTTTTAAAATATTCATTTTGTTTTGTTTTCTTTTTCAGTTTTGTAGAATCATAGAATCATTTCAGTTGGAAGCGACCCTCAGGATCATCAAGTCCAACCATAACCTAACTCTAGCACTAAACCATGTCCCTAAGAACCTCGTCTAAATGCCTTTTGAACACCTCCAGAGATAGTGACTCCACCACTTCCCTGGGCAGCCTGTTCCAATGCCTGACAACCCCTTCTGCGAAGATTTTTTCCCAAATATCCAATCAAACCTCCCCTGGCACAACATGAGGCCACTTGCCCTTGTCCTATCACTTGTTACTCAGGAGAAGAGACCAACACCCTCCATGCTACAACCTCCTTTCAGGTACTTGCAGACAGCGATAAGGTCTCCCCTCAGCCTCCTTTTCTCCAGGCTGAACAGCCTAAGCTCCCTCAACTGCTCCTTGTAAGACTTATCAGATAGAAAATAATGAAAATCAGTACAGTTAGCTCAGTATTGATTTTTCTTAAATATTTATATTATGCATTTTAATGAGTATTTACAAATTTGTATTTTCAAAGTTACTTCAAATTAATATGTTGATATTGCACAGCTTGTTTTCAGTGTGGCACTAAATTTTTCACCATTCATGTGAAAAACGGGTACGGGTGTATATTTCCTCACACATCTAAAGCATAGTTACTTGTGGAACCCATTGCAATAGGAAATTACAGAAACCACAGATATAAATTCATTAATAACGGCAAATTCATGACTAGGCAGCTCACCAGTGCCTGTTAAGCATCCTGATCCAAATGTATTCTCCAGCTCTGCATGTTCCTAAACTTGAAACTACTAGAAAGGGAAGTGTTCTCGTCAAAGAAATGCTGTGTAACTGTTGTGCTTTTGATAAGCTTTCCTTAAGCTGACATCTCTACTACCAAGTACCAGACTAGATGCTGTGTGATGTATGTTGGCGAGAGAAGCAGCAGCAGCACAATTTTGGCAAATAGAGATGTTGGCAATTAGAAAGGTATGTATAGAGGACTGGCACTTATTTTAGGAGCTAATAGATGTAGTAAAGATGATCTAGTATTACAGATGGAAAGATTTCCTTGCAAATGGAATTATGAAACAATTTGTCAATGTTTTGTTTAACATCTCTTTTCTCTGAAGAGCACTTTTGTCTGTTGGTTATGTGCTTATTTTATGTCCAGTAGCCCACTTTCTTACATGTATCTCCACTCTTAGCAGTACATTCTGCTTTTGCGATTATAATCCAAGAGTGCTGATTCACTGCTGTTTTCTCAAACCAAATTATATTAAAAAGTATTACTTCTGAAATAAAGACTATTATGAGAAGTCATCGCGTCTCACAGTGCAGTTTAATTACAAAAAGATAACTACCTCAATGTGCACCAAGATTCGAGTACATTTTGTCCACAAGCAAGTAAACATTCCTGCTGCAACCTTTATTCCCCATGTACCCTTCCTGCCATATTTTAGTAGAAAGTGCATTCACAGCACAGCGTAGAAGTGTATTATTAACCATACAGAACTGCATTAAAAAAATTAATAATAAAAATAATGACAAAAATGCAAGTAAACTGAGCGAGATAATCTGGTGTCTAAAACAGTTGGGTAGCATCTTGTTTGTTTTGATGTGTATTGCTAAAACTAAGTATTTCACTATTAATAAATCTTCTAACCTATCTGGAATGTGGGCTTTTAATTTATTATTTAATTTCATTTCCTTTATTATTATTTCCACAGCTGCATTCCAATTTTTTATGTCACCATTATAGTATTTTAGCTAAGGATCAAAAAAAAAGGATCACTTTTGGATCAAATAAGCAACCAAAGCCCTCTTGGAACGTCTCAAGACTGCATGACCATTTTGACTTCACAGGAATTATTTTGTATATGTAAGAGTTCTGCCTTGAGCTAAATGGCAGAGGAAAGCATGACACTATGTTTAGGACATTTATAGAAAATGAAATGTTTCAAAGTTTTGTTATTCCTATCCTTCTAAACAACCATTATTTACCTGAAGCTTATATTTCTTAGGTCCAGAATGCCAACCTTA
Organism: Caloenas nicobarica; assembly: GCF_036013445.1. Lineage (NCBI taxonomy): Eukaryota > Metazoa > Chordata > Aves > Columbiformes > Columbidae > Caloenas > Caloenas nicobarica. The sequence continues at coordinate 12,555,624 of NC_088247.1, read as the reverse complement.
TATTTCTGCTTGAGCGAATCCCTCACTTAAGAGGAACAACTGAAACAGCTTCTGTGGGAAACTCCCTACTGGGGTGAAAATTGGGCTCATGCCATTTACCTTTAGACGCTTCATTTAGGTACCTAAACTTACAAGTCTTTTTCCTTGGCTCTTGGTAGCCAGGTTCCCAGTCTGAACCACCCTGTCAGGGCTTCTTTTTACTTTCATTGACAGCAGGGGCAATGCAAGGAAACAGGCGAGTAACTTAGCTATCAAATGTAGGTATCTAACATTGGGCATTGTGTGTACTCTCCAGTTGTGACTGTATTATACAACATCAGAGATGATGTTACATAAATGATATTTCCTTTACGTTTCATTCCATGAGCCTTAGAAATTGAAGACAAATAATCTCATTAATAAAAAGACTGAATTATAAATTATCTGGTTTGACACATACAAAAGTGATCTGTATACATAAAATCATCCAAGTTCAGAAAGAAAAAAGATTGGATTTATTAGTTAAGTAAATACATTTTGTTTTATCTGTATTCTTAGGGGCATTATTTAAAAATGAATGAGAGATGAATGTGAAAGATAATGCATACACATAAAAATGTAATTTTCATATAATTATATATAGCACATTAAAGCAGCAAGACAATCTACAATCATTTTGAAACTGATAATCTTGGTCATGCTCATTGTTTGCTGTTGAGTATCGCGAATCTCACCCTTTTCCAACTGCAGTGTGTTGCAGCAGCTTCATTTAATCCTAAAGCCTTGCAGCAGCTCCCTTCTGCCAATCCTTGCATCCGCAGTGCTGCTTTCAGCTCCCCACATACAGACAAGTATATTCAGTGAGCAGAAACTGCATGAAGGGAACACAGAAGGGAAAAAGGCAACCCCTCCTTTAGAGGCCTGGCAGAACATAAAGGATACTGCTATAGATACAGACTCAAATTTCTTCCTATTATACTTATTCTGCTGTTGACTCTCATAAAATATATACGCAAATATATTCTTAGTAAGTATTGAGCATAAAAGGGAGGGGGGGAAATGCAACCCATGAAATGGTATTCTGCAATTAAATTGGTGCCTGTAAAACAGGAGATCATGCTAAAAAAAAAAAAAAAAAAAATCTCATTACCAGTAAGCCGCCTGCTGAGATAGTGACTCCTCTCAGAGTCAGTGTCTTTTAATATTGAATTCTCTACTCTGGAGCAAAGAAGGGAGAGAAAAAAGGAGAGGAAGATCCTCGATTTCATTAGATTTTGATTTTCCCTCTGGAGATGCCTATCTGTCTCCCTTGACAAGATCAGAGGCTTAGGGCATCACTTGGCTTCTTTCAAAGGCATAAGCAGAGCGTTTAGGAATCAAAGCCTAAAAGAGACCCACAAAAGTGATGGTGGACTGTAAAAGGAGCATGTACCTACATTTTTGTTCTATTCATTCCTATGCTAGAAATTCTCATATTTACACTGTTCATTCTGAAGATAAGATAAATATACACTAAATAGAAAATTTTGGGTCAGATCCTGACTTTGTTTAAATTGCTGTAGCTCGATTATGAGCAATCAGTTCTTTAGGTTCAAAAACCATTTAAAGCTGCTAAATGGCAACAATTAGTTTCATTTGCAAAATTCAAAGAACTGAATAGCAAGAAAATGAAAAATCCTACCATTATCTATATGATAAATAAGTGCAGTGCATCTAATTCCCCACAGTCTAAAATCCAATATTATGATTTACATAGATTAAAAATGAATGTTAAGTGGCTGAATATGCCAATGGTCTGAACTGGTAAACTTCTACACCCAGCTTACAAAAGCCTTCAGAATTGTGTAAGGTGTAGGACAGCACAGCATATGATGTGTCAACACCATTGCTGATCATGCCGTTAGTATCTTTTCAATAATCCTGTGCATGGTTTAATAGGCAAGATTTGTTAAATTGTTGATTTATAGCAAAATGAATCTTCTTCATGGGTGTTTTGAACTAAGCAGTAATACTATGAATGGGAAGGTTTTATATATATTTACTTTTCATACGGGATTTTGTATTGCATTGTTACGTGAAAAAATAAACCAAAGTTTTCTATAATAATACCTCAGAGTACTTGTTTTTTTGAAAGAGTATCATGTTTTCAAATGCATTCAAAAACATGGTCAAAGTAACCTGATTTTATACAGAATTACCTAAACGTAGATTGGGAAAGTCATACATGAAAACACACTATATAGTACCTTCTACTTAACCTACACTTTTTTATAGTAGAAGGGAATTCTGCCACTGAATTCATTGGAAAAAAAAATCATTATAAGAAAAGTTCTAACGTGCAGTAGGCAAAATATTTTAAAATTCAACCTAAGGTTTTTGTTTTCTGAGGGCAAGCAAATGCTCATCGCCTTTGTGAAAAGCATGCCCCTCAAGAATATTGAAAGGCATGTCAACTACAAGTGCCAGGTACGCAGCAAACAACCCTAGGCCAGCTTTCAGCCAGATAACTGAGATATTGTTACCTCGGTAGCTGTGAAAGAATGAAACAGCAGCAAAACCCAACTACAACACCGAGTAAATACCTGGTCTTACAGCCAACACGGAGCTCTGCGCTCCCAGGGCTACACGGCTGCCACTGGAAGAGTTACCCAAGATGAGATGAAGTCATACAGTAACTGCAATATGGGCACCATCAAAATAGGTCTCACACAATTAATGTTGCACTGTGATGGTAAAAGAAAAACTTATAAAGAACTGAACAAGAGGCAGAAAACATGAGGGAACCATGTGGTTAAAACTTACCAAGCAGATGCCACAGCACATAACTTTCATTATGCTAAAGATGATTATTAATGATCTGGCAGGCCGAGCAAGCAATGAGGTAGCAAAATACGAAGATGACAGGAAATAATTTAAATTAATCAGAACAAATAAAACAGGAATTTCAGAGATACTCAGTGAACTAAATCACCTCCCAAGTGTTTGCTTGTGCTAAGGTTTGAATCAACCTAAATTTTTAGCATTTTCAGGCTGCAGTTTTGCACCTGTAGAAAATCAAAATATGATCTGAGGAAGTGACATGCTCTGGGAAACTCCAAAGAAGCATAGCATCCTAATATTATTGTCTTACAACAACAACAAAAAATCTGGATGTAAACTTAGTGATTTTTCCTTATCATACAGGTAACTAATGAATTCAATTGTCTAATAGCAAAGTGAAAATACTGTATCTTCATGTGTATTTATAGAATACTTAACACATCAGTTTGAGTTACAATTGAATTCTTTGGGCATTTCAACAATAAACTAAAAACTATTATGTCGCGGTTGAGACGGACAAACGACATAGACCAAGTTCTTCCAAGATGAAAGTAGTAGATGCCATTTATTGCCACAAGTGCATTTTTATACAGTTTTACCAATTCATGTGTCTCTTCGCTATTGGTTACAAGTTACAGCAGTAATCTCATTGGCTAATTTTGCTATCATCAATGTTATTCTTCTATTCCCTTCTCTCTCACGGGTACACCTTAATATCTCCGGATACTCCTTTACTCCCATCTTTCTCATGGGTAGGCCTTAATATTTCAAGGCTGATCTCTGTTCCCATGCTCTCTGTCAGGGAATCCACGGACCCACCAGAGTCCTCCACACTATTACCATCTATCATGTATTATACAATCTTCATAGTTTTGTTTTTCTGAAACAGAGTAGCAGGATAAAAATGGGCATGGCTTGATTTAGATACCCTTTTTTGTACGTGCCATTATTTTACTTTCCTTTCACCTCCTTGCTGCATCCATTTGCTTTCTCTAGGACATAATAAATATGCTTAATTTATGTATTGCAAACAGCTGGCAACAGAACTTGCCATGCATGAAAGTAAACATTTATGTATGTCTTTGCCTTAGAAGGGCTCTACCAATTAGTTACATGCTGTGTGATGCCTATTGAATGAGCCACGATCTTTACTCCTTCCAGAACACCAACTATGACGAGAGTGACAACAGTGAGAGAAGGGCAACATCAGTTGGATTTTATATCGAAGGGCAAGATCAGTTTAATTTTACATCAAAGGGCTGAACGTTATGCAAGTTAACCTATCTAGCATTAACTCTGACGCTGTTATAAGAAGCTTGTGGAAAAAAGACACAGATGTAAGTGTGGCTTGCAATGCACAACGATGTCTCCACAGGTGCGCGGTGGCTACAGGTGGCGCCACATGCTGGACACAGGTGCCGCCATCCCAAGGGCAGCTGCACTGCAGGGCCGTGTCACAGAGTCACAGAACAGTTTGGGTTGGAAGGCACCTTCAAAGCTCATCCAGTCCAACCCCCCTGCAATGAGCAGGGGCATCTTCACCCAGATCAGGTTGCTCAGAGCCCCGTCCAGTGCGACCTTGAACGTCTCCAGGAATGGGGCATCCGCCACCTCTCTGGGCAACCTGGGCCAGAGTTTCACCACAGGTGTGATAGTTTCGGATGGCTCCACGCGTTGGGTAAAATCAGAGCTATGTCCCCGCACGTGCATGATGGCCACAGACCATGGTGGCCACCGGGAGCGCCCCGGCGGGCCACGGGCCTTTTGTTCGAGCCACCAGGTGTGACACTGAGGACACTTGGCTGAGGCGGCCAAGGGGGCAGCCCGACGAGAGGAAACGGCCTCAAGTTGCACGAGGAAAGGTTCAGATTGGACATTAGGAAACAGTTCTTCACGGAAACGGTTGTCAGGCACTGGAACAGGCTGCCCAGGGCAGTGGTGGAGTCACCGTCTCTGGAGGGGTTGAACAGACGCATAGACGAGGTTCTTCGCGACATGGTTTAGTGCCGGAGTTACATTACGGTTGGACTCGATGATCCTGAGGGTCTCTCCCCACCAAAATGCTTCTGGGAGTCTATGACCCGCACGCCCCACGGGTTCCCGGTCCCCCCGTCCCGGGGCTTCTCCCGCTCCCTCCCGCCCTCGGGCGCCGCTCCCGCCACCGCGACGCCCCAACCGCCCGCGCCCGCGCTCCCCCTCCCTCGCGCCCGCGCGCATGCTCGGGGCGCGGGGCGGCGCGTGCGCGGGGGGGCGCGCGGGGCGGCCGTCTGCAGTGCGGGGCGGGCGGGCGGCGCGCGGGGCGGAGCGGGGGCGCGCGCGGCGGCGGCGGCGGCGGCGCGGAGTGAGCTGCGGCGCGAGCGGCGGGCGGGCGCGCACCCTGCGAGCCCCGTCCCTCCGGCCCCGGCACCCCGGCGGGACCCCGCGGCCCAGCGCCCTCCTCCGCACCGCGGACAGCTCTCGGCGCCCTCTGTAAGTGCGCCCGGGGTGCTGGCGGCGGCGCGGGGGTCAACCGGGGTGGGGGGGGCTCCGGGCTCGCCAGCCGCCCGCCCGCCGGGCGGCGGGGTCGGGAGGGACGAGGCTGTCCCGGGTTGCCCCGCGCGGGGATTTTCCTCCCGGGAGGGCGGCGGGGGTGCGTGCGGGTGCGGGGGACGGAGGCGCGGCGGGGGCTGCCCGGGCGGCGCGGTCGGCGCGGCCGCTGCTCAGCGCTCGGGGATCGTCCTCGCCGGGAAAGTTGATGTGCGCGGTTGGTGTTCGCCGCCCCGTGTGCGGGAGTTGTTGTTTGACGGGCGAGGCGGAGGGAAATCGCGTCCGCAGCGATTTGCCGCGAACTGTTGCGTGATAAGAGACCGACTCCCGCATCCATCCGGATATAAACACCGACAACATCAAAAGGAAGCATTGATCTGTCGCTTAATAATTTGCGCTTGGGAATGTTTTGGTCGAAGTGGAAGTCTTTGGCGTTCTTGTTCATTTGAAAAGAGATAGCGAAAAGGTCGTTATTTTTTTCCAGTAGGGGAAAACAAAAAAAGAAAGACCGTGTGAAACCGAAGAGCAAGAGCAGTCCTCGCAAGGTCATCACACCCACTGGGAAGGCAGAAGTGCTCCCGATCCTTGCGATCGCTTTATTGATATTCTTACTGCCTGTAAGAGATTTTCTACTTTATTATTTTATTTTGTTTAACACGCGAGGTGTTTGCAGGGTAAAGCCTCGGGTTGCGGTTGCCGGTGGGTGCGCTCGCCTCGCCTCTCCGGCGGGGAAGGTGCGGGGTGGAGGTGCCGCGCTCCTGCTATTTAGTTGGGCATCAGTCGGAGTGAAAATGGAGGTGGGAGGAGATAACAGGAGCTGCTGTGCGATCCGAGTCATTTCCCACACGAAGGCGTGAGAAGGAGGAGGGAAAGGAGACGACGGGAGAGAGAATTTCATTTCCAGAGATCAAAAACAAAAGGAGGAGCAGGGTGAGGCAGATCCGTGAGCAGCCGTGGGGGGAAGCGAGGCGTTTTCCGCGCTGACCGGAGCGGAGAGGAGCGTGGGGGGCTCTGCGCGGCCGCGGAGGGAGGGAGCGCGGGCGGGGGGCAGCCTGGTCAGCGCAACTTTGGGCGCAAGCACCGCTTGAGAATGAGTTGTCCGCCGCCGGGGAGATGTGCTGTGTGTGCGGGGGCGAGAGGGAGGCATGCTCGCCGGTGCTCCGGGGTGGCTTCTTCTCCCTCCTCTTCCCAGCCCCCCCGTGAAGGGCTGTTTAGCCCCCGGCCCTCTCCGGGAAGGCTCGGATCCCGGGGGTGCGGTGCCGGAGGAGCGCGCCGGGCTCCGCGCTGCGGCGGGGACGCTTCCCCAGCGCACGGAGGTGCCGCGGCGGGACACGGAGGCTCAGCGCCGGGCGGGGGCTGCTGGAAGGGCTCCCCCAAGCGCTGCCTTCCCTCCCGCACAGCCCACTCCCCCGTGCATCGCGACCCTCCGCCCTGCGCCATCCCCCGCCGCAGGGCTGCCCGTGCTGCCGGCTCCCCCGCTGCAAGGCTTCCCATTCCCCCCGGGGGTGTCCCCAGCCCCCCCGCAGACCCCCGCTCTCCCCACTGCCCCCACCGGGGAACGCCGCCCCCTCCCCGCTGCCGAACGGTCCCCTCCCTGCATGAAGCCACCTGCAAAGTCCCCCCCGCCGCATCCTGTCCCCAACCCCGTGCGCCTTTCCTCTGATGGGGTGTCCCCACCCCGGCTTGGCTGCTCCGGCCCCCGACCTGGGGAGAAACGCTCGGAGATTGGGAGGGAAGGCTGGAGGGGGAGCCTGATCTTATGCAACTGCAGGGACCCCTTCCTCCCGCCCCTGCAGGAGCCCGTTTAGGGGCTTTTCGGGGGTGGGACGGGACTCTCCGCCTTCCCGGGGCGGGAAAGGGGAGCCCCAGCCCGGCCGTGCGGAGGCCGCCCCAGCCCGGCCGTGCGGAGCCCCCGGGCGGCCGGAGCTCCTGCCCCTGCGGACGTACCGCCGGGGGCACCGCGCTCCCAAATGCCGCGTCGTCCTAAACAGTGCAGCGATGCCGGGGGAGGGGGCGGCGGTCACCTGCACCACCAGCTTCTCAGCTGACAAAGAAACCGTGTAGATAACAGGGTAATTAAAAAACAAAACAAAACAAAACAAAACAACTGCCCTTTTAAACGCCAAACGTATGAAAAAACTCTATGTTCTTGTACGGAAGATATTATTATAACAGGCGTGTTTAAGAGATACAGATACTTCTCCCAACAATTCTGCTTGCAAAATATTTTTAGCAATATTTTGTCATGCGTGTTTCTGTGTAGAGGTGTTCTCTTCCTTCAAATATTAGAAAGTTCAGCTCTTAGAGGTACCACCACCGTTTTATGAAGAGTATGCACATATTTACTAACCATAATATGATAAGGAACAGAATCCTCACATTCAGAGAAAAAGAAGTACGTGAGGAAGTTCAGTCTTTGTAAAATGTATATTCACTGGCCTTCTCAGAGCACATGCTTACTAATAGTTTATTTCTGACACATTTTCAGACCCATTAGTTTTCACTACTACCTTCTACTTGACAGAACGCCTTAAAAATGTTTATTTAAGAACACAGTTCATTTATGAACACAGTTCATTTAAGAACATCAGTTTACTTGAAAGGTCTTCCAGTACAGTGTTAGAACAGCACTATCCATTTCAGGTTTGTGGACTGCAATCAATTTTAATTAAAACTTTAATTACATTTTGCTTCTCCATTCAAACAAAGCATAAAGTAGTCTGAGCTAATGCTGCTCTCAAGGAAAAATAAGGATACATGTTCTTAATCTTCATTGTGTATTATTCCTGCCTTTTAATTAAGGACTGATTCCTTATCTTGTTGGGCTCAATAGAAATTTAGCCACAAACTTTTCTGACATGGAACTGGAATATTTAATCAGTTTTTCAAGTTGCCCTATCTTCTCACCCCATACAAATGGATACCCATACATAGAATTACACCACTGATTTTCCGCTAATTTTTTTGACGTGCCTTGTGTTCTGGAACGTCCAGCTATTGACGGCACCTCAGCTGTGTCGTCGAGCGACATCCTCTTCAGACTATCACAGCATTACGTAACCTCACAACCGCAGAGCGGATGCCAGAGATGTCCCCGCTGCTGCCAGTGCCGTGGAACGGTCCCCTGTGTGCACTCCCCTGATGTCACATACCAGAAGAGTGATAGCTGACATCACACTACAGTACCAGCCAGAACAAATGTGATGCTCTGGCCAGAGTGGTACAGCAAAATCTAACTGGGATGTGCTGGAGTAGGGTAGGACAGAGCAGAGCAGAAGGCACCTGGTTCAGCCCGCAGAAACTGGGCTGGCTCTGTGGAGTGGGAGCAGTACAATGAAGGTGGCTTTGGTGGTCTTCGTCCCAGGGTGTGACGTTAGGGGATGCGCTGGGGATCCTGGCGTGCCTTCCAGCATGTTCCTGCTCACGGGGATGGGGAAGAGGCTGCAGTACCACAACCCAGCAGCTCCATTTCTTCTCTTTTCAGTGTGTTGGGAAGGAATAGCCCTCTTGACCTTTCTTTCTGTCTGTACTCTCAATATAGCTGCAGGCAGGATCTGAATCTAAGAATATAGATTCCTTTTAACAAACACATGAATACGGTGAACTTTGTTATGGGAGCTTTCAAAGTTGTTTACTTTTCAAGCTGTTGTTCTGGTTCTGTTTTTCAGTTTTGGAATTTTAATGCACTGTGCATTCCTGAGTTTTTTTGTGTTATATCTGTGCCTCACACTCGTATTTTAGGTATTCAGTTCTGTAAATTTTGCAGATTCCCGTGGATTTCCGGAAGTTTATGTCACTTGGGCAAATAATGCTGGCTAATCATCTAATTGTGAATTAAACAGCAATGTACACTAATTGAAATTAGAGTTAGAAAATTTAAAATATGATAGGCAAATTTGTTTTTAAAGGAATTGAAATACATAGCACTTACCATGAGAAACTGTGCTTCTTGTCTGTGATATTGAACATTTTCAGCACTGGTCTTCACCTGTTTGGTTTTACTGTGTCTTGTTTTACCAGCATGGATTGGTGCTAAATACCCTTTGTCATAAGAGTGATCTAAAAAGCACCTTGTTTCAGAGTAGTTTCGTTTGCCAGTAGATTTTGTACTTTCCTTTAAGTCCCACACTAAATAGGGAAGAGCAACCATGTTGTCTTTCTGCATTATTCCTCATGCCTGATTTTGACTCAGACTTCACTGTCATGAGCCTAGACCATTCCATCCATCCCCATTTTCTTGTGGGTCCCCGTTACCTACATTTGCATACCTTTTGCCATTCTACACATCCTTTGCCTTTCTCTTTCTTCCTTGGGAGTGTAATTTCATTTCTTCTCTGATCTTTGTGTGCTTTAATTATGTCTTTGGATTGCTTTTCTCTTTACCAATTATCTTCTTCACTCTTTATTTCCCTTAAACCTTGGGAAAGATTGTGACTCGCTCTATAGCTTCTCTAAGCGTTGCCTGATAGAGGAATGCGGCATGAATTGGGGAGGCGATGAGCTCGAGTGGTGCTGTAGGATGTGGGGATCCGGATGGGCTCCCATCGCAGGGAGGCGCCTTCTTACCTCAGCTCCAACCCTTTAGTCGTGGAAAGAATCTTATCTTTTGAATTTTGTACTATTACTCTGAGAGTAATAGCTATAATCCTTTTCAAAGATAACGAAACAGATGATAAAAAGGATATGGCATACTTGTTAGTGGAATACAAAATCTCTGGGTAGTGCTTCAAATCCATATTGATTTTTAAGTTATGATTTAAGTTGCTAAGGATACATATGTATATATTTTTTTCAATTTTGTTTTAAACTTTATGTGGACATTATCCACAGGGTCTCTGCTTTCAGGAGCTTTTCCGCACTTAGGTGTGGATATGACCCAAAGGACAATAATACACGTGTAGGAAATGAAGGCAGATTATTAGAGACGATCTCATAGCTGAAAGTTGTAAAAGATAAGTAGTTTCAAGGAAGCAGTTGAAGGAGGGGAAAAGATAGAAATCCCTTGACACTCAGTTTCATTGATGTGTTTATAGAAATATCAAGCTGTTTTTCTTTGTGATTATTCCCCTGAGGAGGGTAAGGAACAGAATATGTTTTGTGTAGTAACTTATAAAACCACAATTAATTGAAATAAATACTGTTCATTGGGAGTGAGATGACAAATGCATCTCTTGTTGACCTAAATATGATGTATTCTGAAATTCTGATGTCACGGACAAAAGAAGAAGTATTACAGACATTACTGAAGATCTTCTGCCTGGAACAAACCCTGTTACATCACATTTTAAATCCCAGACTGTACAAGTTTAACAGAACATGTTGTAGTTTCCCCGATTTCACTGTTTTGAAAGAGCAAGAGTGTGCTACATCCTTGAGTTTGTCAACAACCTATGATTTTTGAAGTAATGAGAAATGATAATTTGAGGTAATCAAGTGGATCTTTTAATATAATTATAATAAACTCATTTCCTACTAGGAAGATGAAGAATTTTAAAATCACTGTCTTTATCATCACAAAGCCATTTGAGGAAGAATAATCAGCATTACGAGAGTCTAGATTGATGTGCAGGAAAAAAAAAAACAGCTGTAATGGTGATATTTTTTCTAGCATTTACATTTACTAATATATATGAGGCACTAAACTTTTTGATTAAAATTATATTTAATCACTTTTGAATTAAAGCAAATTTAATTTTAAATACTTGATTATTCCAGAAAAGCATAATTGTTTTTATGCAGTTCCACTATATGGTTTAGTAAACACCAGAAAGAATAATTTTACCTGTTTCTTGTTCACTGATTTAGACTTTCTCAAAGTTCATTGGTAAAAATGATGTAGAAACTGAGATCTGTGATGGTAAGACTTATACATGGCATTGTAACTTTTTTGGGGCAGGTCCTGCTGAGGTATTTTCACACCATAGTTAGGCATAAGAAAATTTTGGATTTTTGTTTCGCTCCTGATGAGCTGGACCAACCAGTGTAATAGCAACCAATGGGATTACCTTGGTTGTTCAGACTTTGATGAAGAATATACTGTCAGCACTGTACAAGTCAAAATAGATACCCAGGAAGAAAACAAGCCGTGATGGTAATTTACAGAGCTTTTAGGCTAATAAATATAAGGCTCTAAACTTTTTGATGAAAATTACTTTAATTAGTTTTAACTTGTAGCTAAATAGGAAGTTGTGTGCTAGAGATGAAAGCTTTGAGATTCATGAATGTTTAACTCTACAAAGGAGAATAATGAGAGTTTTAACCAAGTGTCTAGCGGAGTCCATTATATTTGACTCAGCGATGACTTTATTTAGTCTCCTGTTCATGAAACACATACGTGTTTTTGGAGAAGGAAAAAAATCTTGATTTAAACACCATCGATAATGGAATATTTATCTCAGTTCTCCCTAAGCTTTTCTAATATAATTATCCTTAGTGTTAAAATGTGCACGTTGTGTGTTGGTTCCGGACTTCATTACCAGTTCTTGAGCCAGTCAATCCCTGAAGCCGTTGATGAGCCAGATGTGTGTATCTATGGCTTTATTTTAGTATCTAAAAATAATTTCACAAAGGCAGTATGTAGCTGGAGATTATTTTTTAAAATAAAAGATTAGTGTTCCACTTCTTAGTAGAAAACACTGTTACTCAAAAGTAGATATTAAATAATTCACTATAAGATAAAATTAAATTGCAGTGAGGAGAGCTGAATATTACCCTTTTTGTGGACTGCGTTTGAGAATATCCGTGTATTTAATTAGACTTTATTCAGAATGGAGTCCTCTAAAATTAGAATGTCTTGTTTATAAAAGCTCTTAGAATACAGCATATTTCTGTGTACTCTTATCTGCTATATTTAGAAATACAAAGTAACTGAAGACTGTTAGAGAATGAAGTTTGGGATATTGGTAGTTTGAATTAAAATGCTTTTGGTTTTTAGTAGAAGTTGGTATATATAGAAAAAAAACTGAGATTTTGAAAAGTGAAGTAAAAGTGAACATTTTTACAGGGTCTTAGCACTGAAAATAAAATTAGCTCGTATAATGGATAATGCTGCAAAAAGTTACTTGTGCAAGTATTGCTAATATCCAGCACGTATCCAGTCGATACCACTGTAGTCGATGTCCTGTAGTTACAACAGCATATATACTGTACTTTTTAAAAGCAGTAATTTTTCATTTTAAATGTATATTTTTTTTCAAATGATACAGATGAGTACCAACATTCAGGAATGGTCTTGAAATACCTGTTCCGAATTGTGTAAAAGGCTTTCAGTTTGAAAGTATGATAGCCTGAAAAGGAGTTTTATTTTGGTGCATATAACATTGGATCATATTGATGATTTTTTTGCAAATGAGACTGATTTATACAAAAGGACTGTATCTTCAAATGCCTTCTAATGAAGTTTGACCTGTATTTTTCATCTGGTGGTTTTTTGGCATCTGACTTGCATATGTTAGTACTCTTGGGTCTGATCACATCAACTGCATTGTAACATCAGAGGATGTGCTACTGTGTGCTCCAGTGGGCTTAGAGTCTGGTCCTTGGGATCCGTGCAGAATGAGAAGATTCAGAAGATTAGCATGCTTTTTGGCCTCGAAATCAGAATGTTACACGTTTTACCTTGTTAAAATTTTTATATTATGCATCCTTAACTGTGGAGAGTCAGAGAATCACAATCTGGTTTTCCCATATAAGTACATAAAATATGCCTGCCTTCTTCTGTCAGTGAATTTCTGATGATACAACTGTATAACTGAAATGCCAAAGTGCTTAAGAGAAGTACTTTCTAAGGCTTCATTTTCCTCCTCAGTTATGGTAAGTAGATCACAAAGTAGCCTTTATCATTCTTCATAAACAAGTTTTATTTACAAGAGCTGTCTCTTGCTATGGTACACATTGGGTGAATGCTTAGCTGTTTAGTTCAAGGGCTATTTTTTAATTTATTTTAATCCTTATCCGGGGAAATAGGAAGGCTGGAAGCTGTTCTGGTGCTTGACATTTTTCCCAAGTGTCTACCACAAAGAGGTGCTACTGGAACACAGATCAATAAGTAATATTAGTTTGTACGTGGTTTTAAGAGGTGAATGTTACTCATCCAGGCTTCCCACTCTGTTATATGAGACTAATCCTGAAGTGTCAGCAGGTACTAACTCTGCCTCACGTTTTATTTAATCGTTCAGCTTTTACTGATGCCTTTTTTCCTCCCTCTCTGGCTCTTCTTCCTCTCTCTGATTCTGCTCCAACACGCTCCTGTTGCCTGTGAGTCTCCCTCTCCTTAATGACACCTGGCTGTGTGTGTTTCACCATGGTGGGTGCCTCCTTCATCTTGAATTTTAACTGCGGGTTTGTGTTTGTTTTTTTAAACTGTGAGCTTTATAAAATAAGGATCTGGCCTTTGTATGTGTCCTAGGAAGTGCAGCTGTATGTTCAGTGCCATAAGGGTAAATATTTTTATTAAAATTTGAACAATATACACTGTAACTACAACCTGTGCAGAAAGATAAAGTGTATGTTTGGGGGTTTCATGGAGTGGCTTTGAACCAATCCTTGTCTGATAGCAGCAACCAAGTCAGTCTCCTGCAATGCTGATTAGGATATGTTTATTCTGCAGTGACTAGGTTGTGAGTGAAGTGTGCTGACATACTCAAACTAGCCCTAAACCCAATATATGATGAACCTGCAGCAAGCCAGACACGGCAATGCAGCGCTTAGCGTGGCTTTTGTCCTGAGCTCTCCGTCCTGCCCTTGAGCGGCGTGCGCGGCCGACACCGCATCCCGCTCTGCCCCGGCAGGGCTGTTTGCAGCGGCACAGCCGGCGAGTTAAAACCGGGTGCAGGCACAGGCTCTGCGCCAGCTGCAGGGGCTGCGGTGTAGATACACCCTGGAACGCGTGCTGAACAGCTGGGTTTGTATCCAAATATCTCTAGACTGGTTATTTGCAAAAAAGTCTGTAAGGAGTCCCAGTACAATGTGAACAGATGTTGAATACAGCTGTGTTCCTGCTGTGTATCTGTCTGCTTTGTCTGTTGAATCACTCCCTTTGGTGCCCTGTATTTTGGTGCAAGGCCCAAGATGTAGCTTCTTGTAAATCTGCATGGTAGGAACATAGCCTATGTATTTTTTTTTTTCTGGGTTGTGTAATGTCAGAGTAGTAAGATGTGATATAGGAAACTGAAAATGTTACAATAATTTAGCATAACGTAATCTGCGTTTTTTATTTCTACATACTGCTGTCAATGGTCCTCCTATCAGTATGTGAATATCACGTACCACTACATACCACATCTTCAGCAGGTACATATCACTTCATGCCATAACATCTATGTTGTTAATTAGCTTAAAAAAATCTATTAATGCAAGTTCTTCAGTCACAAAGCAGTTTGCTTTCTTTAACAAGAATGAGCCAGAAAACTGTTTGTTGTTAATTGCTATTACTTGTGAGATACATTACTTTAGATTAGTAACTCCTTCAAATATTTTTCAATGAATGTAGATTTTTTCACAATATGCAACTATAAATAAAACAGTTCAACAAGGTTCTGAATTGTTGCATGAGAAATCTGTGGTAAATATAAAATAATAAAGTAATTTGCATTTCAGTGTCAAACAGTCCTGTCATTACTTTGTATTGCTGTTTTAATGTTGGTGAAATACAGACTAAAAAATTCCTGCAACTTCATGGTCTTGAAATATATGAAAAATGTGTCTCACCCTGACTTGAGTTTCAGTGGGCATCTTGTATTCCATAGTTGGCTGAGGAGGAGACAGAAAGATATGTTGAAAATTCCACTTTCTTCCATATAAATTGCAAGGTGTCGCAGTACGTGACTCATTTCAGCTGTCTGCATCTCCCTGTTGCCAATAGAAGTGTGTTAGTGATGACCAATAACAATATGTCAATGTCAGCTTATCTTCAGGTAAAAGAAAGAGTTCACAAAACGTTCAAGGTTATTCTGGGATTATATGTAACAGAGGTATCTGGAGACTGTAATTCTCAGTGTTGCCCAGTAAACCCAACTGCTTACTGTTGTCAGCATTGATATATTCAGAAGGGCTACAATATCCAATGATTGAAGTTAGGGTTATCACTGTAAACACTTGAGTAATGAGATAGTCTTTTATAATATTGAATCTATGAGAATTAAAAAAAAAGGATTGAATTCACACAAATTACAGGGGCAAAGTCACCATGTGTCAACCGTGCTGTGGTAATTGGCCATGCTGCAAAAATTCAGATTACAGTATATGTGACTTACGTGTGGTCGTACAGCGAAGGGAAATGTATGCCTTCGGTGGACAGTGTCATTAGCAGTGATGTTGCCAAGCACAGGCATCAGGAAACATGTAGGAACAAATGGGAGGATGACTTCATGGTGTTTCATTATTAAACATGCCCATGGAGTTGAATATGAACTGGAAATTTCTTTTCTGAATCAATAGCATCCTGAGGTAGCTGGACCAAAGACCAATGCCACACAAATACAAGGACTCCTGTGGGCTGATCTGTCAGGTCCTTATTGGAAAAATTGGATAAAGGAATGGATTTGAATAGTGCAAAGTATATCCTGAACTACCAAACCACTTCTGCAAGTGATTAGATTTAAATACATGGGAAAATCTGTTGGTTTGAACACAGAGTTGACTAGAAATGTAGGTGTAAGTGTTCAGCGAGCTCATAGCCTAAGGGAGATGAGACTTGGGAAAAGGAGATGATGTGATCATGAATCATGTCAGAGATGTAGGAAGGATCAGAGTTGCGAGGATTTCAGTGCTAGGGAGAAGACATTTTAAATGGATCAAAAAGGAAGGAGGAGTGAAGAAAAGGAGTAGGATAGCATTTGAAGGTAGCAGAAGGCAAAGGTGTCAGCATCTGGGAAAGACCGAAGGGTGGAGAGCCTCTCACAAATGGGGCGATTAATTAGAAAATTACCAACAGATTTAACACTTTTCTCAATTACTTCGGTTTTGTTAAAAAACTTTGCAGGGAAAATTTGAACTGCTTCTTCAGATACAATGACAGCCAAGCTGTGTCAGAACTGTACTAGGGCAAAAGCATCAGAGTTAGGTGCTTAGAGAGAGCCTTACTGGGGTGCCAATAGCTAGCTGAGCTGTGATAACTTTGCTTATATGTATGTGTGAGATGGGTGATAGATGTAGCTGTTGGGCAAAAAGAAGGAGAATTGAGATGGTTTTAAGTCACACGTAAGTGCTAAAAATGACCAGAGAAACACCTCCAGTGCAGGCTCCCTTCGGCAGTGAGTTCTGTGTGGGTGCAGGGGAATTGGCTCATCTAGAGGCATTTGGGACATGAAACTAAGTGGAGAGAAGGAATGAAAAATAAAATGTGAAGCATTTGCATAAGACTTTATATGTTTTCCCCTCATATGATTCATTGATCTTATGACTGAACTGCTGCTTTTGAAAATGCTTTTCTGCAGTAGAAAGCTGTTAAGTTTGAGGCCCTGATTTTGAAGTATTTAAATGACAAGTTGCTCATTGTTTTGCATTTGTGTTTATGTGCCACGTAGTTTTTCACTGCTGATGTCAGTTTTGAACGGGATATGACACCTACAGTATTGGCAAATTTATAGAATTTGACATGAGTTCATTCACATTGTGTTACATGATGAAGCAGGAGGCAGAAATGTGACTTGTCCAAGAGCTTTTATAAAATTCATGGCAAGGCAGGGGATGGAATCCAGGACCCTGATTCATGTAGTGAATTAGTTGTAGGCCATGTTCTATCTATTTGCTTGATCACAGTGCTATAGTGAAGTTTTTTTTCATGGGAGGAACTCAGTTTGCACTGCTAATTTGAAAGACGTTGGGCAAAACATCAAAAATCCTATTTCTAGTTGTTACAAGTCAAAGTAGAAAAATGTTTGACAATGGTTAAATTTTTCACTGATAAGATGCAAGTGTTTCAGTCCTGTATATCAGTAAAGGCCAATCTCTTTGTCAAAAGAGTTGCCCATACAGTTCAGGTATCATTCCCATATTGATGAGTGTCTTCTGCATCCAGGAGTGGGACGGATAGTACAAGATCTGCTGGTGGGGTGACCACATTTTGGGGTTGAAAAGAATGGGGATGCAGATCTAAAAATTTGGATAAAAATGGTGTCCCGTTGGACTTCAGGTGTGACACTGGTCTGTCCCAAGTGAAAGGTGACATCTGATTACCCCAGCACCAGGTGATCTATGTTCTGACAGCAGAAGGATGATGGCACCAGCTTGTGCTGAGCTCTCTATCTAGCCCAACCCAACCTTTCCCAGCTGGGTTGTTCAGCCTGGAGAGGAGAAGGCTCTGGAGAGATCTTGTTGTGGCCTTTCAGTACTTAAAAGGGACCTATAAAAAAATGAGGACAGACTTTAGCAGGGCCTGTTGTGATAGGACAAGGGGTGATGATTTTAAACTAAAAGAGAGAAGACTCAGGTTAGACATGGGGAAGAAATTTTTTACAATGAGGGTGGTGAAATACTGGCCCA
Organism: Caloenas nicobarica; assembly: GCF_036013445.1. Taxonomy (NCBI): domain Eukaryota; kingdom Metazoa; phylum Chordata; class Aves; order Columbiformes; family Columbidae; genus Caloenas; species Caloenas nicobarica. The sequence continues at coordinate 12,537,816 of NC_088247.1, read as the reverse complement.
GGTTGCCCAGAGAGGTGGTAGATGCCCCATCCCTGGAGACAGTCAAATCCAGGTTGGACAGGGCTCTGAGCAACCTCATCCGGTTGAAGATATTCCTGCTCATTGCAGGGGGGTTGGACTAGATGATTTTTGAAGGTGCCTTCCAACCCAAACTATTCTATGATCTATGATATAGTAACCAAATCGTATGCATCTGCTAGAAAGGGAAGCTTTCACCGTTGGCTCACTTCCCTGTTAGCACCTATTCTTTTGTGGTTTAGCTCACCCAAATGGCCTTTCTTGTTGTGGGTGAAGGGGCATGGCCAGTTTTTTCTTATCCTGCCTTGCACATGGCCATACAGATCCTAGGGTATGTATAAGACATTAGGCAAGGGTGTTTTCCAAAAATGAGAGAGGTTTCTTATGGAGGGTATAAATCTCTTTTGGCAGCAGAACTGGATTATGGCAGATTAAAATCATTATGTAATCGTCCTCCCATGGAGTAATGGGACCAGTGCAGAGTTATCGTTGCCTGCCCATGACCTGTTTCTGAGTCTTGTCTTTCCTCTTGGCTCTCTGAGGTAAACTGGTATGAAGCTAAACAGTGCAGTTTAGAAATATTGACTACCCTTATAAACTCTTACAGAAGCAAGTGTTTGTGTGCAGTTGATGAACTAAAGATGAAATAAAATTATTAATGAACTAAAAGTAATAATTATTTTATACCTTAAATTTGAGTTATTAGGCACCACCAGTCTAATTTTGGAATATTTATAAAGTGGAAATAAGGAGGTATTTACATCTCTCCCAGGTTCCTCTGCTTTTGCTGCCGAGGGGTTGGTGTGATAATGATGATCCATGTGGACTGGAGCTGGTGAGGAGATGGGCCGCAGCGCACGAATTGAGCTCTTTCACAGTGAGGAGAGGCACATCTCCATTATTTCTGGGTTTTAATTACATTGAATTAATTACATCACTTTATTACATTTAAATATAATTATTACACAAGTTTTAATTATCAGTTTAGCCGTAGTCCTTGACATATTTTTTCTTCTTAGGTTTTTGCATAATGAAATACAGGTGTCAGCACCCCACTACACATATGAAAATTGCTCATGCACACATGGTTGTCGAAGTACTATGAAATAATAAGGATCCAGATCAGTTTCTCATTTGGATTTGAAGCTATCCTTTAAAAAGAAGCTTGGAACTGACCTCTGCTCAGTTGTATGCTTTATGGTAGACTATAAAATGATAGAGCTCTTCTATAATATATAGCCAAATTCCATTTGGGATATGCTTTGTGGCTTTTTCTCTTGGACATGTGAAGCATTACCTAGAAATAAGTCTGACTATGAATAAACTGGAACGTGAATATTTCTCAGTACAGCGCGGTAAACAGGCATAACCAGTTACCTTCTGCTAATCTATGGGTTGTGCCTGGGATTTGTCACTATGGAAGAGTTGGCAGGAGTGGCTGTTATCTGTTACTGCTTGTTTCAGAGGGGAACGGGTGTGACAGTGTAAAGACTGAGAACTAGTAAAGACTGACACCTGGTAAAAACAGTTTTTTAAAAAGTACCGGAGCAGAAGAAAACAGAAGGTACGTATTTTATGTGGAATGGTCCAGAAGTTGTATGTTCCCAGTTTTTACTTTGAAAAGTCTCTATTTCTTTGGCCAGCTGTGGGTGATCATTACTTCTTATTTATTATTATGGCAAAATATTTAAAAGTGGAGTCATTTGAGCACCAATCACACTGGATATAAGCCAGTTCAACTCCATCAGGCTCCATTAAGTTGTTATATTGCTGTCAGCAAAGTCCACATTATGGAAGGCAAAAGATGAAAATCTGCCATATGTAAGAGTTGGTTATACAATTTCTTTTCAGCATAGCAAGAGTCCAGAGCTTGTACAGCAAACGTTTCAGCTTAGGTGTGTATTCTGAAAGTAGAACTCCGTAGTCTGGTTGTTTTTCAGCAAAAGAGCTTGCCAGTTTTTTCTGTTCCTGCAGCTTCAGACCATTCAACTGGACTTTTTATCACTCTAAATGAGAAATTTAAAGTGGTTTAACTGTAATGGGATTTTGCTTTGGCAGGAACAGCCCTGCATCCCATGGCCAGCTGAAGGGGCTCAGTCACTTGATACTTTGCTTATTTTGCTGCCTGAGGCTCTTGACAGCACTTGCCCTAATGTGTCACTGCAGTTCTGCTTGCTCCCTGGGGGGCAGATGAACAAGCTGGGAGGAAACTGCTCATCCTGCCTTTCTTCCTGGGCAGCATCCATAGATCAGTAGGTAAGGCAGCTCCCTGCACTCTGCCATTCCTGCGAGCATTTCTTCAAATCTCCCTCCCCCTCTGTCAAAATGGAAACGAGCCTCAAGAAGTAGAAAGGCAAGAATATGGCTGGTGGGAAGCAGCATGCAGCCCTTTCTGCGGTGAACAGATGAAGTAGCTGTTCAAAAAGGGGATTGCGATAGGAATATATTCTCTAGCATGGAGCTTACTCAACCTGTCTGAATTATTTCTCTTAGGTTTATCAGATTTTGTCTGGTTTTGTGTCAGGTAATAATCTCCTGTGCATCTGCATTGTACATGTATTAGCTCATGTCTAGACTGCTTTGGAGTGAAATGTACTTCCTTGGTTGGGGAGCGGATGGTGTGCGGTAAAGCACAGAGGATGCTGCTGGGGTCCTGCTCCTGGCTCTGGTGTGGGCACAGCCTGCTGGCACCAGGTCTCTGCCTTGGGCGGGTTGGGGACACCTGTCCCGGGGACGTCCCCAGGAGCTGGGGCACCTCGGCAGTCCGGTGCACAGCCCGCCCCAGCACCCACCGCTTCAGTGACAGCTGGCACCTGCCGCCAGGACACTCCAAGGGAATAAAGACCTGAAGACCCCACAGACAGCTTGAAGGGTAACCTATTTTTCCTAGGAAATAAACAGCCCGCGTTGGTTATGCCCAGGTCACAAGTTTAACCTCACATTTCCCCGAGGCCTGTGTCAAGCTTTGAGGAAAAGTTTCTTACTCAGCTATTTCGCACACAGACGAGGGATGTCGTGCCATTACCTCTGCTCTGTCAGTTGGCTCCAGAAGAGCCTAACTTACTTTTCCCTACATTATTAATGAATAAATTTGCAAAGCTACCTTCTACCTCTGTGCAGAACCTCTATACCGTGTAGTATGGAGTATATAAAGTTTATAAAGTATTGAGCACCAGTGTGCACAGCTTGTGTGGACATCTGGGGATTTAAGGGGAATCTTTTAAAATAGATTTAATTTAATTCAAATTTAATTTAAATCCTTTAAAAAGGTTTATACAGCTCACTGTGAAATCTTCAACAATTTTGGTTGTTTTTTGTATGGTAATTCTTCCAGTGAACTTCTGATAGCATCCCAGGGTAGAATCAATTCTACTCTTGATTGTCCAAGATAATCAATAATAAGTTATATAAAATTTCTTTCTGTAAGTATCTAGGTCCATGGATCTTATACCTTCTTTGTAAAATGAGAGATCACATTTACGTCGCAAAGTGAATACCAAAGAGGAGCTCTCTCATTCCTGATGTTCTTTGGGAAAAACTCTTCCAAAATCGTTCTATTTATAAGATACTCTTAGTCTAGAGAATTATTGTTCTCTGGAAACACAGCTGTGCCAGTAAGATGCTTTTCTGAAGAACAAGAAAGAGATGAAAGTGTTATTACCTTGAATTTCTCAGGAATACCTTTTGTACTTCATATCCACCATCAATTTTAGTCTGAACTAATATTCAAGTATAGGCATGTCCATAGCGATTGAATCATTAGAAGAGTTTGGAAGGATTACAGAAACTTGAAAGATGGCAGTTACCAAAGCAGTAAAAGTAATTCTTTTTATGTAAGAATAAAAAGCTAAGCCTGAGACTGAAACCACAGCTCCATAAATGGACTTACTGCACATCGTGTTCTTAACCACAAAATCCAGGAGGTAATTACCTGGCTTAATCAGGCACAAAAGAAGGGCCGTCACAGGAAGAAATTACCTCATCCTGAGCTTGGAACCAGGACAAAACTTCCTGGTCCCGAGAAAGGTGTATTTACCCTCCTCAGGGTGTCCATGCTGTGACAGCCCACTCACGAGGCAGTTGGTGGTTAATATCTCTGTTTTGTCTCAATGACGCAACCAGCCTCAATTCTTTTTCCAAAAGCTCAACATTGTCTGAAATGCCACCATGTGACCCGTGGAGCTTGCCGCTTGGGTAAGTGGAGCTTAAAGGACAGCCTACGCAGTTTCCAGGGTGTAGGAAACATTAGGAAATACTGACAAAATCATTGTGATGAAATAAATAGTATTCTCCGGCTGCCCTTTGTCTTACTTCGAAAACATTACTTTTTATGGCCACGGATTTTCCAGTGAGAAACATCGAATGCAGTTCAGGACCAACTTTGTCTAGACTTCCCCTGGTCCTAACTCCAAGAAGCTATTTGACTCCCTGTGCACTCTAACAGTGCTAGAATTAAATTCTATTTTGTAACAGAAAATCACCCCCTGATTTAGTGCCTAAGGCTGTTAATGCTAGTGCTACACAGAGACCCACATCAGCATTTTTGGATGGAAAAATAATTGTTGCATTACTTAGATCTGTATCTAGTATCCTAACTCAGGTGTAGCATCCGTGGAACATTTCATGGTGTTCAGTTAATCTAAAAAGTGCTCTGTCAGAGCATACCACAGGTATCTACGTGGTAGATGTAGTTTCGCTATTTATATTATAGCATTCTACAAATATTAATAACACTGTGATTCAGAGTGAGATACAGCCATAAACCTGTAAAATAACTCCCATCAGTTCATCTTGATAGTCTGTTGAAATTGGACTGCTCTCACTATACCCCCTTCAGGCTCACTGCCAATCTCATATTTTATACTGAAATTCCATGAGGAGACACTCAAAACAAACACTACACTAGCAACAGCTTGCATTATCTTTAAGGCAGTAGCTAGCATCAGTTTCACTTCAGCCTCTCTGTGGTTTTCTTCATTTGAAAATCCATAAAGTTTGACCTTTTGGATACATTTTGCTCTTATTTATTCCCCATGTTGGCTACAGTGGGAACTGAATGGATGTAGCTGAGCAGAGAATGGGAATATCGTAGATGCTAACCTGTTACGGCTAAATTATCCCTGTTAGTCCCATGCTGCCAGCACCAGCCACTTCATCTAGTGCGTATCTCCTCAGTAGCTTGCTTTCAGGATACAAAAATACAGCTGTTAGCTTTGTATATGAGTTTTCTTAGGAGGGAAAAAGAAAAAAAACACAGCCTGGAAATGATAGTATTATTCCAGGCACCATTTCAGCTTTTTGTTCAGCAAACACTTTTTCTTTGCTACTGCTTTTGAAAATAAGCTGATCTTGTAATTAACTATTAAAGCCTAAAGGTGAATGTGATCAAAATAACTGATCAGCAAGGTCAGTATACCCTTGAATCAGAGAGGTTTGCTAATTTTGAACTTCAGTGTTTTTCAGAAAGTAGTGTGTTTCGCAAGAATAGAAGAGGTAGAATGTAGGATTGGGACAATATGAATGTGCACACATCGCTGCCAATGAAAGCAAAGCTTGCAGGACTAATTTTAGGCTTTTCAGCCTTGGTATTGTTCCTTACAGCACAGTTATTTTCCATATGATACAAAGCAGTCCTTTTTTAAAGTTTCATAAACTGCTTTAGAAAGTAAAAGCAAGGACAAAGCGAGTATATGTCATGGTTGAAAGCAAATCAAAGCAGCTTAACCAAGGCTGAGGTTAACGACTATTGCATGATGTTTCTATATTCAGAGAACAATACTTTAAGAAAAGCAAGAACCTACAGAAACATGTCACGAGATGTGGAAGTGAAGAGAGTTATACAGTATCTGAACTGGGACCCTTGGGTGTGACTGGATTTGCTTCGGCTCATTTAATTAATTTACACTGCTTAGATACCCAGTAACTTAGTCCTCCTAAAATGTCAAAATGACCTGTTCTGTTTGGAGAAGTAGGACTTCCAGGATATCTACCCATCTCTGCGTGCTTGAAACTAAACATTGTAGATGCAGTGGGATGTTACAACTAATTCTTTATATAACACTAGCTAGATGCTGTTTTCTAAAGTCACCTTTTACTGATACATTCATACAGAATTAGTTTATAGAATTATAAAAATATAATACTGTAGAAATGCTTGTGTTCTTTCCTATATATGAATTTCCAAGGACTGGAGCCAGTTGGTGCTAAGCCGTTACCCATGGAAGTGTCAGCAAGTCAATGGTACTAAACTGTCAAAACTATTAAAAATACCTTTAAAATAATTAAGTTAACGTAGTCCTCATTTTTCATCCAAGAGAAGCCTATTAACCGAATGAACGTACGACAGTTGCCATACAAGGGCCAGAGAAATCAGAGAATATGGAGCTGTGTGATTTTTATTAGTAAACCTAGACCCCAAAACGAACTGTTTGAAACAGGTTGGAACTGGCTGTATTGGCAGAAAGGCCGTTTCTTGGGAAGAGTCCGCACAGGGGCTGCAATAACGTCGAGCTGGTATTTTGTCCCAGAAGTTCAGCCAAGATCCGCTGCCTCGTCTCCGGACTTGGGCAGCCAGGTCGTAGCTCGGTTTGGTGATGAGGGCTGCAGCACAGTTTGGCTGGAGGTTCTGCTGGTGTCCCCAGCTGCGGGAGTCAGCTCAGGGCTGGAATTATTTTTCATGCCATTCTAGCTGTCCAGAAGTTCAATGTTTAGTCTAAACTAATTGTGTAGGGTTTCCTGTTTGTCAAACGAGTAGGCATCTCCAGAATGCAATTAATCCCACTTATCTTGTATATATACTTCTAGCATGGGATGGATTGCCTCTTAGTGAACTGGGTGCCTGTTTCTCTCCATTCTGCATTGGAGCCTTGACGACTAGTTTAGATTAGGTATCCAACTTCTGAAGGGTGCCACCCAGGTAGAAATAACCTGGATTAATCAAGTTCCCTGCTACTGACTATGTAATAAATTCCCTGTTATTATTCTGTGCATGATTTGTGGATGCTGTGTTAGAAGAAAAGAATCTTCTCTTGTTTTTCTTTGCAATAATTTCAAATAGTTTGGCATTAATAGTACAGTTACTCAGTTTTCTGTTGTCCCTCGTCATACAAAAATTTTAAAAATTGTGACCTTTTTTTTAATAATAAAAACCATTTTATAATGAAAAAATAAGAAACAGTTTCCTTAAGTTTCTTGAGGGAACAGATTAAGTTACAGATTGGCAGTTTGATGTCCTTCTGCATTCTGGCCAGGTTCTCAGAGTCGTAAATCAGCCTCGTTCCTTTCAAGTTAGGGAAAAATAATGTTTCTAAGAAAGTGTGGAGCACTGATACTGGAATGGGGTGGAAGTATGACATCAGTGAATAATGAGCAGACTGTCGAGTGGCTTTATTTGGTGGCAGGCACTAATTTGATAGAAACTTTGGGACAGTAATTGTATAGTTGTTTGGGGTATTGCAGCGCCTCAGGGCTTTCCCATGCCCGTCACATTTAAGATTTTTTTTTCCTTGTTTTTGGCAACAGATCTATGTAGCAAGCAGAGCAGAGGAACAAATGGATTGTTCCTCTTAAAAGAGGTTTTTCCCAGGTGTTCTGAAAAGTTTTTTTGAGAAGTATAGCCGGTTTTTAAAAGAGAAAGTACAAATGCAAGTGACATCTCTGACCCCGGTGCCTTTTCTGTTTCCATGTTATCCTTTTATCAGGGCAGATTGGCAGCAGCAAGAGTCAGGTTCGTTTCTGCATTTGTTCTGGGGAAAACAAATAAACAAAACCAGTTCAAGCCTCCACCTAGAAACCCAGGTGATGAGATGGGTGGGCAATGATGCCTCCTACAAGTGACACACAAATAGGTGCACCCAACACTGCTTTGAGGAGAGAAGAAGGGATATAGAATAACATGTAGAAAATATACATAACAACCTCTCTCCCCACTAGTTTGAATTCTCTTTTTCTACTTGAAGATATCAAAATCAATCTTTTCCCTTTAGGGGTGTGAACTCCTCCCACACTTTTTCCTCCTATGCCATTGTTTAGGTGGTTGGGTTTCACCAAGACCCCTTAGGATATGAAAACATTGTGCTGTGCGTCTCACTTGCCATCACTGCTAATGAATGTCGCTGGTTCTGCTGCTCTTCCCGACCACTGGCAGCTCCTCTCCACGGGCATCTTCTCCTCCAACTTGTCCACAGTAATTTCAGGTAGTCAGAGGAGTACACATACATCACAAACCCTGCACATCTGCCCGCATGTGAGGGAGATATTTGTATCCATCTTGCCTTCCTCCCTGCATCTAATGTCTGTAAATCACAGTGTTTCTCAGATGGCTGCCTTGGGTTGTTTAAGCTTTACATAACATAAGTATAAGCTGCACAATTCACTTAGCTTTACAACCTGTTTTTTAACATAAAATGGTCTCCAATACTGTATAGCGTGCAGTATCATTTAAACATGCTGCAGCCTGCCCCTGGTCCCTCCTGTTCCGCGGCTGCCTCTCTGCAAGATGCTGGCAGCCGTGCTGGCAGCCTGGGCACCCGTCCCTCTCCGCTCTTTGGGAGTGGTTGTGTTATCTTTGTGCTTGAAGATGCCAGGATTGTTTAAATGTTGATGAGATGTTGCCCAGATGAATTTCTCTGCAGCTTAAGCAAGCCTACCTCTTTTTTTTTTTTTTTCTTTATGCATACACCTTGCATGCTATGAACATAGCTGCTCTCACTGCTTTTGCTGATAAAAAGCCGAAGAAGGAAAAGAAAAAAGTGCAGGGAAAACACAAGGGGTGATGAGAGTTGGCATTGGGTAGGGAATAGAGCCAGGTAGGATGGAGGGAGGGAAGGAAAGTGGGAGAAAGAGTCGGGATGAGCTGGTACAGATTTACTGGGACTGGTTTGGCAAGTGTGCTGCCAGAGATGGGGAGGAAGCCAAAGGTACAGGGAGAACACTGGATGAAGAAGAAGAGGGACAACTTGGGGCTGAGATTCACAATCAGTTTACTGTTACCTAACTGTGTCTGACAGCAGAGCCGCGGTAATACTGCGTAGACGCTCTTAACACTAAGCATGTCTGCATACTAAAACCAGCTTAGCCTATATGTATTCCATGTATACATCTATATAGGTGTTGGTGTCCCTCAGCAACACTATAGCCAGTAATTTCACTGGGCTGTTCAGGCATGTTCCTTACCCCACTCTGTTAATGTGCAGTCACAGCTTGGCACTCGCAGCTCCCCAGGACTAACATTAATGTGACGTGTGATTATTCGTGTGCCTGGCTATTTTTATGAAGAATCGAATGCCAACCTGAGTGTTTCACAGTGGCAGTGTGTGAGAAATCGGGACCTTCAAAATGCTAAGAAATGGTACCGTGTAAAACAAGGTGTGGATGCACAGGCCAGCGTTACGAAGTTCAGTGCCTGGCCTGCTTTGTATGCTGTTGTCATTCTTAGAAAGTAGAGGTGTTTAAGTTGCGTTTTGAGCAGGGAATGCAGCAACTAAATACTTCAGGTGAGAAGCATAGCATAGCTATTTAGGTACTTGGTGAGATTTTGTAAGAGCACTCAAGCTGTCGAGACAGTCGATACGTTTATACTGAACGTCACCTTGACTTATTTGAATAAAAATGAACCAGGCAATTAGATGACAGCATCTCCATTAGCCAGCAGTCCAGACCCATGGAAGTGCTTTCATGTCTCTGTAAATCTGGCTCCTTATACCACTTGCCTTGAAGTCTATGTTTTTCCATTCCAGGATACACACATTTTCCCACAGAATATAGTACAGGGTTTTTTTATAAGTGAGAAGTCTTTGATCTTTTTCCCTGGATCTATTTCTTGACATACACTTGTTCCCCTCCCTTTTCATTTGGCCTTAGTAATGGGGCTGCTCTGGTCAGGAAAGATTAAGTGGTTTTTTTCCACCATGAAAAAGCAGGCAGATTTCCTGAATATTTGTTTTGTATTCCCTTTTGTCTTGGAGATTGAAAAATATTGCTACCAAAAGTCCATTATTTGGAGTCTTGTTCAGTCCCAGAGGGAATTCTGTAACAGGTTCTCTTCATACTGAGTCTTTTTGGAGTAATTTAGGAAAGAAAAAAAAAAAGAAAAAGCGCCACAACTATAACCAGCTCAAACAATTATTTACCTTCTGGCAGCCAACAGTTTTTATACTGCATCCTCAGATTTGATTTACAAGCTGTTCGAAGCTCCTGGCAAGTGCCACAATAGCTTTTAAGATTGCTCTGTTTCTTGCTGCTGGGTTTTGGGGATTTGGAGATTTTTTGTTATTATTTTATTCCACTGTTTACCTTATTTCTAAGCTGTATCATTCCTTTAACTTCTCCCTTGTATTGTCACACCAGAGAGAGTTAACAGCTCTACCAGTGCAGCATTTAGCATATGCATGGCCTGATCCAACTATAGACCTGGTAGATTATCTGTTATTTAAAGCTTTAAAGCGAGACCAGGTGCCTATCTAAAAACTGTACTCTCGTTCAATGACAAAGGTTGGAGATGAACCAGGATTTTGTATATGAATTTCTACTATTTCCATCCTAAACGATCACAACACTTCTTCCCAGGATGTTAAAATACATGAATCTATGAAACTTTTTATCAAGTTTTTAACCTTTAACAGTAGCAACGTTTTAAAGCCATCTTCTGTTTAGTTTTGAATGTTCTAAGTCATTAGTAGAACTTATTTATGCATAATATGGTAAAAGATAGGCATAAAACCAGTTATCACACATTTTTACAATTTAGGGAGAGTGGGGGAAAAATGAAATGTAGTCATAAACGACTTGCGGAGTTGACTAATGAAGTGAGAAAGCTTGCATATGACTTCAGATTACCTATAACGGTCAGATTTAAATCTGACTACAAAGTGCTGCATCATCGTTACGTAATACTGAATGCTGGCAAGATTAAACAACAGGTGAGTTTGGTGGCAATAAAAGGAAGTTCATGTCTGTGCGACTAACTATATTGATGACTATATATTAACAAGTAGGAATCAGGAGAGGAGCTGAGCATTACTCAGGATAGATCTCTGAAATTACCAGTTCATGACAAATAGCAGTTAAAATGGCTAGGAAAGGCTAGGACAGAATTAGAAAAATATTCTACTGCATAAGCATGCGGAGCATGCTATCTGTAATTGTTGTCACTTGCATGATAAAGAGTTAGTAAAATCGTAAAAGGTCTAGAAAAAGGAAGTAAAGTTGGTTAGGAGCATGGAGCATAGGCTAGGCAGAGTCTGGCTGTTCCATGACTGATGAAGAGCAGGTGAATAAGAAATAGTTGCTGTTTCTCACAGTAAAAGAAATAGGGTCACCAATGAAATTATTTTATAACGTTTAATTAAATTATGAAACTGGTTTCCACAGGATGTTGTGGAGACCAAGATATAAATGTGGTCAAAAAGGGATCAGACAAATTCAGGAAAGCTAATTTAATCAGTGATTATTAGACATGATAGTCTGGAGAGTCAATGGAGAGAGAACAGCACCTCCAAAGTATGACTCATCCCATCCGAGGAGAAATGTCTCAGATCAACTTGCTGAATCGCTATCTGGAGATGATTGTGTCTCTGACCTAAATGACTATCGTAGTGTAGGCACCAAAATTTGACAGCGTTCATACATTGCACTGTAGATGTTACATTAACTTATACTGAAGGTGTGGGGCATTTCTGCAGTTAAAAAAAGCTGTGGATGCAATTAAATGGTGAAGATGGCATTGAATATAAAGAAAGGATATTTTTCTATTTGTCATCCAAGATATTCTTGTTCTTTCTTAACTGCAGTTTCATTTGTGTGCCTTATTGCAGAAGTATAAGAAATATGAAGGCAATTTTATCATCCTCAAAGTCACTCCCAGCCTCTGGAATCATTAGAAAGGGCAACAACCATTTTTCATCATAAACCCTTTCACCTCCACATTCTCCAGCCATCAGTGAAGTAATCATGACGTAATGCCAAGGAAAGCAGTGTTCGGTATTTCTAGCTTTCCAGATTCTACAGACTTAAATAGCCCAGGGAGGCTGTCAATGCAGTTGCAGCTGCTCGGTATCATAGAATCACAGAATCATAGAATGTATCGTGGTTGGGAATAAAAGTATTTCACCCGCTGCCATGTCCTGTCCCATGGGAGCAGCAGTGCCTGCAAAGGGCACAGCCGTGTGAATGCTGTCCGGCTTGCTCCTCCTTGCCCATTGCCTCCAACAGTTCCCCCTTGACCTGGAGAGATGCTCCCTGATCGAATTCAGCAAGACCCTCAAGGTTGTCTCAGGAAGTGCAACTCTGCTTTAAAATGGAACTGTCTTTTTATGGTTATTTTTTTCTTTTCCATCCAGTACCTTGGTAGTCCAGGTCTATGGGCCTCAAGTATTCCCAGGGACGATTCAGCAACAGGCAGCCCTAAGTCAGGGAAAAACATCCTGCCCCTGGGGAATTAGAATTATACCTCATGCTTTCCAGGATTCATAACCTATAATAATGTCTTTTTCTTGCTAGGTTTTCTAAAGTAGATTTCCCAGCAGGTCCTTATCTTCCAGAGGTGAGCAGTAAATCAGAACAAAATTTTATTTTCCTAGGCAATTTGCTGGAACTGCAGGCTGATATTTTAGATTTGCAATTTTGAGACCTTTGAAAAGATTTCTGAGTCAGCGTGTCTGTGCTTAGCAACCTCAATCAATTGCTTTATCCTGGTGGATGACAAACTCAAGGAATTCAGACAGTATTTCCCGTGAATTTCATAATCATAATACTTTAAATGTTGATATAGCTTTCATTTGTTTTCTTTCATATTTTTATCTGCATTTCTATTGCTTTTCTCTGTTTTGCTGGATGCATTGCTACAGTGTGTCCCAGAGCTGTCCCTTTTTTACAGCTTCCCATGTGCTTTGCCGAAGGAATTCTACATGCATGGATGTCCAAATCAAAAACATTGCTAGCATTTTTTTTTCTCACCTTTTTCTGTCATCACTAAAAAGCTAACTCCTGAACTATGTGTCCTAGAAAACCAGCATTTTAGAAAGTAATCTGAAAAGCAAGAATTTAAAGTAAAAAACAAACAAACAACAGACTGTACCTTGTGTGTTGTCCTTTGCAGGTTGAGGCACTGAAGTTCTTGTGGATGGTGCAGCACTACAAATGTGTGACACGTTGTATAGATCTCTGTTTCCTCCTCTTTCTTCAGTATAGACTTTATTATTCTTGGCCATGGTAAATACTACTGAAATTTAGACTGTCTCTCTTACTCTCTATCATTTATTATTTCGCAAAAAAAAAAAGCTTGTGTGCACACACATGGATTAAGCTGAGCAAGTGTATCAGTTTTATTAGCACAGCTAGAATAATCAGTTGTTATAAAATTTATTTCAGTAGACCTCTCATGGAAAAACAGTTGGAAGAAATGGTTCCAATTATTTTTAATGTATGAAATTATAAAATTGAGCAGTCCTTTAGCATGAGAGGTTTCCTCTCTCTCTCCCTGCCTCCCTCTGGCTTATCTTTCAACAGAAAGACCATATGCTGTGATTCATACTTGGAACTTATGAAAAGTTACATGTTTTACCCTGCTGTCTCTCAAAACTCTTCTGCTATGTAAATGAAGCCAAAACTAGAAGAAATAGCTAACAGCTTTCAATTATGCTTATCTGACATTTTCTGTTTTATGTTTGTATTTAATTTTTTTTTGTTATGAAGGACATACATGAGGCTTAGAGGCTTGCCATTAAGGTAATGAAATAATAATGAGACTCCTGTACTGGGGACATAGAGTCTCCTCAGAGACAGCCAGCTTTCCTTTTGCTTTGTCCTTTTTGCTCATTTTGCAGTTTCTATCAATATTAATGTCAGAATGCATTCTTTTTTTCCCTCAATATATAACCTTGCTAGGAGCTCTGTCATCTTTTTGAGGAAGAGGGGTTTGTGAGACTCATCTATATTATCTATCAGTCTGTTTTCAAATAACTATAGTGGTTTCAAATAGCTATAGTGTTTTCAAATACTAGGTAATGGTTATGTGCATTATTACTTTGATGCTGGGTTTGTCCATGTAACATAGATGATCTGTACTGAAGAACTCATGTTCCTAATCTGTATTAAAGCCATTTTTACATTTTTAATTAATTGTGTGCTTTATGACAGAAGTTGGATTGGCAGCTCTGGTAAGTGCAACTCCTAAAGGAGGAAGCACAAGGAATACTTCTAATTTCAGTCCTGGTGGGACCAGTTCGGTTTCACACTTTCCCAGCCTTGACCTTTTTGCTCCCATGTCCATCAATGATACTAGTCAAGGCCAGCACCTCAACATCAGCATGTTAAGCTAGATCAGAAAAACCTTACTTCCCACCTAACCTGCAGGTGCATAACAAAGCTGTCCCAGCATAAGTGGGCAGTAAGGGAAGGCCGGCATTTTTCATGGACTCCAGAGGGAAAGCCTATAGATATAAACTTGATGAATTAATTTAGGTCTTTCCTCTGTCAGCAAAACAGGGCGCTTTGGCTCTTAGCTGGTTTGTTGGGCTCAAGTTAGTTGTCTAAATTAGGTGGACAAGAACTCATTGAACTGATTCGGCTGCTTAAGCAGAGGTGTCCAGCGCCGTCTGAAAAGCCACGTGGGGCTGGCAGGTACCAACACAGGGACCAGCCGGACACCCTGTGTCTGCGCAGCTGCGTTGACCGGGGTGGCTGGAGTCACCCTGACCGACACTGCCTGAGGCATCTCGTCCTCTCGTTGCTGCGACGTGGCCGCCAACCTGCCTGCTTAGAACTGCACTGAAGGAACTAAAATGTTATTTCAAATGAGCCGTCAAACCACTCTCAGTAAAACTGTTATTTATTCCAAAACATAAAAATCAAAAGTGATGGAAAAACTTTGGATTTCATAGTAGCGTGATGAAGGAATTTTTCCTTGAAAATTCTACCTTACGGAAATCCATTTTGTGATTCTGTGAAAACATTTTCAGGTTTTCTTCTGTGTTTCTTTGATAGTCAGTGCTGCTACCAGACAAATTTTAAGTATATTTTTCCTGTTCAAGCTGTTTACGTGATTCATTCGCTCACTTGTTTGTCTGAGTAACATTTTGACTGCCCCTCAATGTCCAACTCAAAAGTGTAAAGCCATTGATTTCTTTCTGCAGAATTATGATTCATCTTCTCAGTAATGTATTTCCTCTGCATTTAATCATGCTCCATCTGAAGCAGTCACAAGGGATAGTTCTGATGATTGGCTTATAATGAATTTGGGGCAGGCTTCGCACCAATGGATCACTAGCCACAATGATGTAAACACTTCGTTTTGACTTTGAAAGGTTTTTAGTAAAATAAAAAGCTGTAATCTGCTTTCTTGCTAACCACTTCTGTTAGTATCTGTCATAATATAGCCATGTGGCTTTTAGTAATGTAATTGTTTAGCACGTAGGTCAAAATCAGCAGTTGAAATCCGCTCATTCACAGCTGTCATAGATGCATGTGCAAATGCAAGCTAACTCCAGAGTCTTAAACATTCCTTTTTCATGTAGAAATTGAATGGAAGCAAAAGATTTATGTATTAGCTTATATTTTTTTCAGTTACCACGACACTATTTATAAACCGCACACTGATACCCCTGCTCAGAGTTTTACTCCATCTTTTGTCAGTCACCGTTGTCATCACAGGGCACAGGAACATGAACAAGACAAAAAGGAGACCCTGTCACTGCCTTCTGAGTTGGGAACAGAGAGGAAACAACCTGGGCACTGATCCTGCTGCCGTTACCCCCAGCAGAGACTGGAGGAGGGCTGTGCCGTGCTCACCGTACCTGCCTCTCCCGGTGAATCCACAGCCGTGAGACAGCACCTTGCACTGCCAGACATGGCTGTGGTGAATAGAGAGATGAGTATTAGAAATGGGCTGGAGAAGACCAAACTTTAACACAGCATTTAGATGGTCAGAGGGAGATTTCTCATAAAGAATATTGTATTTTGTAATAATAAATGTTCTTCTTACTCCTTGATGCCAAGACTTTACTTGGCTAAGGACTATACTAAGGAAGAAGCAGGGAATGACGAGGGCACGATGAAACAATTTTGAGCAGCCTGATCTTTACAATCCAGCTACTGAAAACTATTTTGGTTTTGCAAAGGCTGGAAAAGGATGGAAAAGAGTTAATTTTTCCACTGTGTTGATGGAAGTCAATAGCAGTTCTGGAAAGACAGCCTCTATTTGGTAGACCAGCATGTTGTACTTGCAATGGCATTAATTACACTTGAACACAGGTTCTGATACATAGGAATAACAATCAGCCTCAGCAGATCTGTGTTATTCTGATGACATCAGGAACGGTGTTTTGATTCTAGGTTATCCACTGTTGATGAGCAAGGTAGGATTTTTCTTAATTCACTTCAAGTATGTAGAAATCCAGTTTCAGATCTGAGTAAGTTTACAAGGCTGCCTCTACAATCAGCAGAAAGAAAGAGGCACTTGTAGAAGGCGACTCATCCTGTCTTAAAATAAGTATGCATGTATTCATCCTGCCTCTTTCAGGCATCTTTCTCTGCATGGGCTGAATCACTCTGAAATTTCTGGGCATCTCCATTGGCTGCAGGGGAACCAAAGACAGCTGACTATTTAAACAGCTAACGTTCGACGCAATTAATCCACCTTTTCAGGGAAGTAGGGTAGTATTGTTTAAGAGCTGTGATGAGGACTACGGATATAAATGAAGAGTGAAGCCTGTACCATTAAGTGGAGGCCAATGAATTATGAGTCAGAGGTGCAGTCCGAAAAAGTTGTGTATTGGATTCAAATCCAAACTAAAATGAGGCTGGAAGGGGAGCAGTAAAAGTAACTCTTGGTAAGCATACCGACTTAGAGAATTTGGCTTTGCACATATCAAACATAAGGGTATAGTGACATTTCAAACTACCAATAAAGCAAACTGATAGCATATAAGAAGACCCGCTGTAATACAAGTGGAGAGAAAGCATGTATTACTTTTATTTCTAGGCAGTTACAACAGAATAAATGAGTATTTGTTTAAAAACAAACAGAAACTAAGAAAGAAAATTTGGTGCATATATGAACCATCAGTAGTGTTTCTCTCAAAGAAAAGCAGCATTTTAGTTAACACTAGTCTCTACAAATTGACTAAAATTCTCTATCTCAGGCAGAGGAAACGTTGATCTAGTTTGGCAAAACAAAACTAGATGGATGTTTACAGCCTACATAAATGTTGTCCCATAGTTGCAGAAGATGACATGAACCCACTGAGGGGAACAATCATCTTCAGGCATGCCTTGCGAGGCTTCCTCCCAAAAAGGAGAAGTTTGCAGCAGCTGTCCCAGAAGAGGTGGGATACTGATTAGTGGATAGATCTCTGAAATGTCTAAAATTGTATAAGCTACTCTTCTGAAAAACAAGGCTTGGAAAGTGATCAACAGCACTGATGCATAGCTTGTTCCAGTGGCCAGTCTGAACTAGTGATGTCCAGGAGGTTACAGGTTTCTCTGTTAACATATCAGCATCTCATGAGGGAAAGCCTATTGGAAATCATATTCTAGAATAAAACCTCAGAGAAAGCAATCAAAACCTGTTATATTTGGTATAAGGCATATAACAAGCTTGTCACAGCAATCAAAGCTCTGATGTTGGAGCATTCTGGATAATCAGACTAACCATCACTCAGGTGATTGGAATGGTATTCAGCATAAGAATTATTACAAAAAGGTACAGTAAATGTTCTGCATGCATTTTGAGATTATTATTGACAGGGACAAAATTGAAGAGAATAGACCAGTGAAGAAAATAACTCGTTTCACTACTGAAAAATGAGATTTCTTCCTCAACTCATACCACCTTGTTACATACTGATCACCACAGCTGATAGAAACTGGGCCAATAGCAAAATGAAACTATGGCAACAGATGTACTTACATGTTTGTCTGACAGCATTAACAAGCATATTGTTCTCTTCAGAAATTAATCACAGAATTCTCTAGAACATATAAGTCACCAAATCCTGTCGAAATATTGGAGAAGAAATGGACATGAAAAAACCGAAACAAACCCAAACAAAAAAAAAAACGAGTTTGTATTATGGCATGCAACAAAGCCAAATGATAGAATTAAGGAGGAAGTAAAAATTTTGTTAGGGACCAGTGATCATCCAGAGCCTAAGCTTTCTGTAGAAATACAGACACTCCCTTTGGTCTGAAAAGAAACAGAAAGAGCAAGCGGAAGAGCGATTTTGTCCCTGTCCCTCCAACTCTAAAGCTGATAGAGTGATAGAGTCTGGAAGCTCTTCTGAGCACTCGTGTCTTGTCGAACAGCCCAGATGAGTCTCTGCTTTTTGCTATTTATCTCCTCCCATGTCCACTTGCAAAGAAGGAAAGCCAGCTATGGCATGTCCATAAGTAATTCCCCAACCCAGATGAGAAGAGGGAGCAGAAATAAGACCCTGTGATGTACTTCAGAGCACGTCTGCAGGTCAGTTTATACACAAGCTGCCGCCTTCAGCATCGGGCTCTGAATAGAGCCCTGCTGTGACCCACAGGAGTCCATCAACAGTGGAGCCACTGGTAAGCCCGGTATTGCCCTTGACTCTCATGTTGAAAATGTAGAGAGCTCCCTTTTTGGTTTATTCCATACTAAACAGACAACAAATCCACACTTTTAAAGAAATAAACTAACCTAGAGAAAAAAATGCCCTACATACCAGTTGTTGTTATATTAGAGCATCCTCCTGCACAGCTTTTACCCTTTCAAATGTTTTTTTTTTTATTGCTTGAATCTAATTTAATAGCCATCTCATTTCAAATAAAATTTTAAAATATATCTCTCTTCTTTTGCTTAAACCTCTCCTCTCCATTTATTATTTAATTCCATTGGATAATTGCATTCCTTAATGTCATTACTCTCTATTTTTCCCAATTTCTTTTACACGGAGAGATCGCAGGCCTGAATCTGATCTTTGGTAAAGCCAGTAAAGTAATCTGAAATCACTGGATTTATTCCAGTTTTTGCTGTAGTGCAACATAAATCAGAACCTAGCCTGTTTGTTTCACCCTTAGTTTGAGGTTTATGTTATCAGCAGTATATTATGACTGCTTCTAACTTCGGTATGATGGTACGCAAACACAAATTCTTATTTTTCGCTGGTGGACAGCCCATTGTTTTGGGATGGGAGTTTGATTAAAATGAGTTTGATTAAAATGTCAGAAGAGAGCCCTCTATGTTGCATGAAGGAGAAAGCTGGTAGTTCAGGGTGAGTTTTGCTTCTGAGTAGGGAGAACAACACATTCTGGAGGTCACTGGTGGACAATATACCACTATCATGAAAGTATATTAACTCTACCTATACCTGATAATCAATTTCTCACGAAATTACTACTGAAAGGATGTCCACAGTTCTTGAGTCACGGAACCTTGGAGGTTGGCAGGGACCTCTGAAGACTCTCTAGTGCAAGGTCCTGCTCAGAGCAGGGTCAGCTGGAGCAGGTCCACAGTGCTCGGCATTGCCTGGCCCCGTTTGGCTTTCACCGTGTCTGGTGCTCTCTGCCCTGGTGCCTCTCCCAGTGTCTGGGGTGGTGCTCCTTGCCTGGAGATGAATTGCTTTCATCTCCTACAGGTTGTCACAGCCCTTCTTCCTTGCTGGCAAAGTGCAGGCACGGAGCTGCTGTGTGTTTGGATCCGTGGGTTTTGAGAGAGGAGGTGGAGGATGAGACTGAGCCGTGCGAGGGAGTCTTTTACCCATAAGGATTTTGGAGAGCTGCAGATGCCACGCCATGATGCAGTGTCTGTCGTGAAGTAACGGCTCCTGGTCACTGAAGAGGATCCAGCTGTCTGGCTTACAGGAGAGACAGTGAAGGGAGAAAGACAACTGCTGCCATCACTAGTTCCTTCTAAGCTGACTGATCCCTTTTTCAAAAGGTTTAAGATATCTGTATTGGGTTTGCATGGCAAGGTTTTGGTAGTGGTGGGCTGGCTACATGGGTGGCTTCTGTGAGAAGCTGCTGGAAGCTTGTCTGATAAAGCCAATGCCAGCTGGCTCCAAGACAGACCACTGCTGGCCAAGGCTGAGCCCATCAGTGACGGTGGTAGCGCCTCTCTGATAACATGTTTAAGAAGGGGGAAAAAACCTGCACAAATGTAGCCAGAGAGAGGAGTGAGAATATGTGTGGGAAACAATTCTGCAGACACCAAGGCCAGTGAAGAAGGAAGGGGACAAGTTGCTCCAGCCACTGGAGCAGGAGGTTCTCCTGCAGCCCATGGGGGAAAGCTTCTCTTTTCTTATACACTCAGCTGGTTTAAAATAGTTCCTGCAATTCCTGTAACATGTAAATATAAAAACTTCAGAGAAGTTCAGACGCGGGTGAGTATCACCCACACTGTGCTGCAGCGGCAGGTGGAGCAGCTCGTGCAGTGGGGCGCAGAGACTATCACTCCTCGCTTGTTAGACCTTCTTACCTACTGCCAGTGTCCCTGACTGTTGCCAAACATGGTCTCCTCCAGGAAGAGAGCTTGTTTAAAGAAGACTGTATCAACTCAGACGGAGCTACTGCCTCGAACCGTGGCTGTCCAGGTGTCCGGCTGCAGGGAGTGCCAGAGCCTGCTGCTGCCGGGAGAGGGAGATGAGCATTCAGCCTGTGTGAGGTGTGAGCAGGTGCAAGATCTGCTCGTCATGGTTGCAAAGCTTAAGGAGGAGATTGAGACACTGAGGTCCATCAGGGAGTGTGAAAGGGAGATCGACTGGTGGAGTAACTCCCTGGCGTGCCAGGCAGAAAGGCCCCAAGGGGGAACCCCCCAAAAGGTGATGGACCCCCTGCCCTGTTGGGCAGAGAGGGAAGATTTGAGAGAGCCCCCGCCCTGTCGCTGTCGGGCAGAAGTAGGGGGCCAAACAGCTGAGGAGGGTTGGAAGCGAGTTCAGTTAGGCGTCGCGGGCAACCCCCCTCCCTACCTGCTTTGCTTCCCCGGGTGCCCCTCCGTAATAGGTTTGAGGCCCTGGATATTGAAGAAGATGTAGGTGGGGACGTGGTGCAAGGGCCACCTACGAGGTCACATAGGAAGAGGCGATCGACTCCACGCCTCAAGACTGCCTCCGATAAAAAAGAAAGAAGGGTAATTGTGGTAGGCAATTCCCTTCTGAGAGGGACGGAGGGCCTGATATGCAGAGCTGACCCTCAGCATCGGGAAGTTTGTAGCCTACCTGGAGCTCGGATCAGGGACATTGCCAGGGCCCTCCCCAAACTGGTGCGCCCAACGGACTACTACCCGCTGCTGATCTTCCAGACAGATGGGGAGGAAGCGGCATCCCGTAGTCTGAGGGAAATGAAGAGAGACTTCAAGGCCTTGGGACGAATGGTGAAAGAGTCTGGGGCTCAAGTTATCTTCTCTTCCCTCCTTCCATTTTCGGATGATGATGTGGGACGGAATAGAAAAATTGAGTCCGTAAATGATTGGCTTCGGGACTGGTGCTACAGGCAGGGCTTTGGGTTCTTTGATAACGGCTGGTTTTATAAGACACCAGTCCGGTCAGTGATATGTGGGAAAGGTTTATCCCACAGGGGTAAAAAGATGCTGGGACAGGAATTAGCAGGGCTCATTTGCAGGGCTTTAAACTAGATTCAAAGGGGGATGGGGTTGTAGCTGGGCTTGCATCAGTGGGGCAACATGCTGGAATCCATAAAGACCGGGAGGCCCCCCAGGCCCCTAGGGTGAAATCGGTGTACTCAGCTCGCTCCCTGAAGTGCCTGTACACCAATGCGCGCAGCATGGGGAATAAGCAGGAGGAGTTAAAAACCTGCGTTCGGTCAGGAGATTATGATCTGGTGGCATTAACAGAGACATGGTGGGACAGCTCACATGACTGGAATGTGGTCATGGATGGCTATGCCCTTTTCAGGAAAGACAGGCCAGCCAGGCGTGGTGGTGGAGTTGCTCTTTACGTGAGAGAGCAACTACAATGTATAGAGTACTGTCCAGGTGCGGTTGAGGAGCAAATTGAGAGTCTGTGGGTGAGAATTAAGGGGCAGGCTGGCAGGGGTGACACTGTTGTGGGAGTCTATTACAGGCCACCAGATCAGGGTGAGGAAGTTGATGAGGCCTTCTACGGGCAGCTGAGCATGGCCTCACAGTCACAGGCTCTGGTTGTGATGGGGGATTTTAACTACCCTGATGTTTGCTGGAAGGACTACTCAGCCAGTCAGCCTCAGTCTAGGAGGTTCCTCCAGTGCATTGACGATAACTTTCTGATGCAAATGGTGGAGGAGCTGACTAGGAGAGGTGCGCTGCTGGATCTTGTCCTCACTAACAAGGAGGGTCTGGTTGAAGCAGTAAAGGTGGGGGGCTGCCTTGGTTGCAGTGACCATGAGATGGTGGAGTTCAGGATCTCATGTGGTGGGAGCAGAATACCGAGCAGAATTGCAACCCTGGACTTCAGCAGGGCCGACTTTGGCCTTTTCAAACAATTGCTGGAGGAAATCCCGTGGGCAAGGCTGCTTGAGGGTAAAGGGGCCCAAGATAGTTGGTTAGCATTCAGGGACTGCTTCTACCAAGCTCAAGGTCAGTGCATCCCGACGTGCAGGAAGTCAAGGAAGGGAGCCAGGAGACCTGCTTGGTTAAACAGGGAACTGCTGGGCAAACTCAAGTGGAAGAGGAGGGTTTACAAATCATGGAAGGAGGGGCTGGCCACTTGGGAAGAATATAAGGCTGTTGTCAGAGGATGTAGGGAGGCAACTAGGAAAGCTAAGGCCTCCTTAGAGTTAAACCTGGTGAGAGGGGTCAAGGACAACAGAAAGAGCTTCTTCAAATACATGGCAGATAAAACTAACACCAGAGGCAATGTAGGCCCACTGATGAACGGGGTGGGTGCCCTGGTGACAGAAAATACAGAGAAGGCAGAATTACTGAATGCCTTCTTTGTCTCTGTCTACTCTGCCGGAGGCTGTCCTGAGGAGCCCCGTATCCCTGAGGCCCCAGAGGAAGGCAGGGCAATGGAGGAGCTTGCCTTGGTTGATGAGGACTGGGTTAGGGAGCAATTAAGCAATCTGGACATCCATAAATCCATGGGTCCGGATGGGATGCACCCGCGGGTGCTGAGGGAGCTGGCTGAAGTCATTGCTGGACCGCTCTACATCATCTTTGCCAAGTCTTGGGAAACGGGAGAGGTGCCTGAGGACTGGAGGAAAGCAAATGTCACTCCAGTCTTCAAAAAGGGCAAGAAGGAGGACCCGGGCAACTATAGACTGGTCAGCCTCACCTCCATCCCTGGGAAAGTGATGGAACACCTTATCCTTGGTGCCATCTTAAGACATATCAAGGATAAGAGGGTCATCAGGGACAGTCAACATGGCTTCACCAAGGGGAAGTCGTGTTTGACCGACCTTATAGCCTTTTATGAAGACGTAACAAGGTGGATTGACGATGGCAGAGCAGTGGATGTGGTCTACCTTGACTTCAGCAAAGCATTTGACACCGTCTCCCACAGCATCCTCACAGCAAAACTGAGGAAGTGTGGACTGGATGATCGGGTAGTGAGGTGGACTGCAAACTGGCTGAAGGAGAGAAGCCAGAGAGTTGTGATCAATGGGGCAGAGTCTGGTTGGAGGCCTGTATCTAGTGGAGTGCCTCAAGGGTCAGTTCTGGGACCAATACTGTTCAATATATTCATCAATGACTTGGATGAGGGAATTGAGCGTACTATCAGCAAGTTGGCTGATGACACCAAACTGGGAGGAGTGGCTGACACGCCAGAAGGCTGTGCTGCCATCCAGCGAGATCTGGACAGGCTAGAGAGTTGGGCGGGGAAAAATTTAATGAAATATAACAAGGGGAAATGTAGAGTCTTGCATCTGGGCAGGAACAACCCCAGGTTCCAGTACAGGTTGGGGAATGACCTATTAGAGAGCAGTGTAGGGGAAAGGGACGTGGGGGTCCTGGTGGACAGCAGGATGACCATGAGCCAGCACTGTGCCCTTGTGGCCAAGAAGACCAATGGCATCCTGGGGTGTATTAGAAGGGGGGTGGTTAGTAGGTCGAGAGAGGTTCTCCTTCCCCTCTACTCTGCCCTGGTGAGCCCTCATCTGGAATATTGTGTCCAGTTCTGGGCCCCTCAGTTCAAGAAGGACAGGGAACTGCTGGAGAGAGTCCAGCGCAGGGCCACAAAGATGATTAAGGGAGTGGAGCATCTCCCTTATGAGGAAAGGCTGAGGGAGCTGGGGCTCTTTAGCTTGGAGAAGAGGAGACTGAGGGGTGACCTCATCAATGTTTATAAATATATAAAGGGTGGGTGTCACGAGGATGGAGCCAGGCTCTTCTCGGTGACAACCAACAGTAAGACAAGGGGTAATGGGTTCAAGCTGGAACACAAGAGGTTCCACTTAAATGTGAGAAGAAACTTCTTCTCAGTGAGGGTGACGGAACACTGGAACAGGCTGCCCAGGGGGGTTGTGGATTCTCCTTCTCTGGAGACATTCAAAACCCGCCTGGACGCCTTCCTGTGTAACCTCACCTAGGTGTTCCTGCTCTGGCAGGGGGATTGGACTAGATGATCTTTCGAGGTCCCTTCCAATCCCTAACATTCTGTGATTCTGTGTGATTCTGTGATGGTGCAGACCACGGTGAGGCCAGCTGTCCCCCTGTAGACATGGAGGCCCACGGTGGAGCGGAGATCCACCTGCAGCCATGGAGGACCCCACGCCAGAGCAGGTGGATGCCCGAGGGAGGCTGTGACTCCATGGGAAGCCTGTGCTGGAGCAGGCTCCTGGCAGGACCTGTGGCCCCACGGAGAGAGGAGCCCAGGCCGGAGCAGGTTTGCTGGCAGGACTTGTGTCCCCACGTGAGGACCCACGCTGGAGCAGTTCGTGGAGGACACTGGAGCAGGGGAAGAGTGTGAGGAGGAAGGAGCGGCAGAGACGAGGTGTGATGAACTGACCAAAACCGCCATTCCCCGTCCACCTGCATCACTTGGGGGAAGGAGGTGGAGAAATTGGGACTGAAGTTGAACCCGGAGAGAAGGGAGTGGTGGGGGGAAGTGCTTGTAAGATTTCATTTTTTTCTTATTATCCTACTCTGATTTGATGGTAAAAGACTAAATTAATTTTCCCCCAGGTCAAGTCTGCAAAGGCAGTGTCAGAAGTGGCATGAGGAGAAATGAACAATGCTGGGAGTTATCAGGATTTATAGTTATTATCAGCACACAACTGGAAATTTGATAAACAGCCTGCTCAAAAATAATATTGAAATTATTCTGTTATTATAGATTATACGCATAATTATTTGCTTTCCCCAGAATTTAATTGTTTTGGGTTTTGTTACCCCTGTGTAGGTATGTATGTTGGAGTCTATACAGTGTTTAATGTACCATGTATAGATTTGCATTGTATCAAAGATTACAAAGACACCCACCACTCTTGCTTGCTCAATGCCTGAATTTCACATGTAGTCCCCAGGAGCCAGCACGTTCCTGTGGGAGCGTGTGGGCTGGGAGTGGGCAGAGGGGTGGGGATGGAGCACAGCTTTCCTTCCAGCCTAATGAGTGCCTGCCAGCACAGCTGAGCTGGCAAAGCGAGTGTTGTAATTTGCTTCTGGCATAGTCCACAAACTCATTCCCATTTCCCAGAGCCAGGGGAGAGCAAGAAAAACATGCACCATACAAGGGAACTCATGTAATGCACAGACCTCATGAGAGTGCAGAGATGTTGGTTGACTAACCCCTTCAGCTCGTGCAGGATTGCTGAGAAAACAAGAGCACATATGTGGGCAGGTGTCAAAGCAGCCAAAATGTGCTGAGATAGGTTGGGGTAGCCCTGTTCAGTTAGGTGCCTGTGCCCAGGGACATAAGGTGAATCTCCCTGCTCTCCTGGAGTCAGAGAGGGGAGGGAGGTGTCTGCAGTCACCAGCACATCTTCTCCGAACCATCCTTTGGATGAGCCCTTTTTCTCTCAGCTACCCGTGGAAGGAAATTAGTGAAACTAGGCAGCTACTGTGGATACCAAAAGTTAAGTAGCATGACTGCCCC
Organism: Caloenas nicobarica; assembly: GCF_036013445.1. Classification (NCBI taxonomy): domain Eukaryota; kingdom Metazoa; phylum Chordata; class Aves; order Columbiformes; family Columbidae; genus Caloenas; species Caloenas nicobarica. The sequence continues at coordinate 12,511,810 of NC_088247.1, read as the reverse complement.
ATTTCCCTCTAACTGTTTCACGGAGTCACAGAATCACCGAGGTCAGAGGGGCCTCTGGAGATGCTCCGGTCCAACCCCAGGCTCAAGCAGGGTTATCTGGAGGTGATTGCCCAGAGCAATGTCCAGTTGGGTTTTGAGTATCTCCAAGGATGAAGGCTTCACAACTTTTCCGGGTAACCTCTTCCATCGTTGGATCGCCTGCATAGTAAAAGTGTTTTCTTAGATTCAGACAGAATTTCCTGAATTTCAGTTTGTGCCCATTGCCTCTTGATTCTCTGGCCACCCCTGGGAAGATGCCGGCTCTGCCAGTTTTGTTCCCCCCATTGGGTATTTAGAAACACATTGATAAGACCCCCTGAGCCTTCTCTTCTCCAAGCTGAACACCCCAGCTCTCTCAGCTTTCCCTTGTATGACAGATGATCCAGTCCCTTCATCACCTTCATGGCCCTTTGCTGGACTTGTTCCAGTTGTGTCCACGTATGTTTGGTCTGGGGAGCCCAGCACTGGTCCCAGTGTTCCAGATGTGTCTCACCAGTCCCGAGCAAAGGGCAAGAATCACCTCCAGCAACCTGCTGGCGACACTTTTCCTGGTGCAACTTGAAAATAAAACGGTTTTATATAACTGGGTTTGAGGAGAGTAAGCAAAACGACACACAACTGGATTTTTAGGGACATGGTTAGACTTTGCTGGTCCTGTCTTCTCAAGGAATCTGGGTCCTTTTTCAGCACAAATATGAGATCTTCAGCAGCATCAGTTTACCCTTCGTTAGGAGCAGCCAGGGTTACATTTGTTTGCACTGGGTCCCTTTGAACATTGAACACTTGCCAAAGAGGCCAAAGGGGAACAGAGAGGAGGGGAAAGAGGAAGCAGGTGGGAAAGGAGCTGTCGTAGGAACAGTTTGGGGAGGTTTTGAAATTGTTAAACAACAAACAAGCTTCCGTAAGTCGTAAGTCACTTTAACTTTTCTTTTTTCCTTCTTCTTAGGTCTTCAATAAAATTTTGGTTTATAAAACTGTGCTCCCACTGGCAGTTTAGTACTGGCAAGCCAAGTGGGAGAGGCAGACCTGATAAACCTGTGCAGGAATTGCTGTAAAATATTCCAGGGAAAAAATCTTGCCAGTGGCCAGGAGGTTTGGATGATGATCATGTGGAGAGCGGAGAGCTTTTGAAACAGCACAAGCATGTGTGGGACCCGTGATAGCATTGCAGGATAGTTATCTAATGAAAGAGATAAACTGGGAAAAAAAACTGTTTTAAAACCAGTTATGGTCTTAAAACTGAGGAACTCTATTGTTCTTCCTGCGTGTGACTTAATGCGTTACCTTCAAAGCCCCCAGTAAATCATATCAAACCAGTTTGCTAAGCCGTGCTGCTGAGTCATTTCAGAGTAACTTGCAGCTGCTGCTGCAGCCCTTTCCTTCCTCCAGGGCTGGCCGGGACCTCCTGAGGTCCAGCGGGGCAAAGAGCAGGTAAATACATCCTCATACTGTCCCTGCCTGCTGCTGGCACAGCCTGGACTGCTTCAAGCTGGGGACTGGTTGTTTAATAACATTCTGCCTTTTAGACCTGACCCTCCCATGAACCTGTAAAAGCAGCAATTAAGGTGTTACTTAATGAAGTACTGAAGTACTACTATGCTAAGCATTTCTGAAAAGCTTGTTTCTCTGGGTGGCTGATGGCCCCTTTGCAGTATTTCAGCCAAGATGGGTTTTCAATCTCAGCTTTCATTGCTGTTGCTACTTGTGGCACAACAGTAGAGTTTCAGTGTTTTTCTTGACCTCTAATCTGGGTCGTGCTGCCCTTGCTAATATTAATAAGCATTCTCCTGCCAGAGTAATCTCATTGGGAACACACTTGACACCTTTACTAATGCTAAATGCCACCCATGGACCTAGTTCCTTGTTTACTGTGAATCTTTTTCCCACAGTGGTTTGGAATCAAAGCATGTTGCTTTTTTGTTGCATTGTGGGTTTTTTTTTTCTTCCCCTTTCATGATTTTTGCCTATCAGAAAACACAAGAGAAGATGAATAACAGTGCTTGGATTGTTACATTGCATGGCTGGAAGCATGGGAGTTGGAAGCAAATTTATAGTTTAAAAGAAAAAAAATTACTAAACAAAGAAATGCTTGCAGAGTGACCTTTCCTCCCCTTGAAAACTTAGTGATTGTGCAGCTGTTTTCTCCTGTCTTTTCCTAATCCATATTCATAGATTTTCACAAGGAAAAAGCATGTTTGGGAAAGCATGATTATAAGTTAATTAAAAATAGTTTTCATTTTAGAAAATTAAATGTGTTGGCAGGGGCATACTCATTGCTAATGGGTGATTGTACTTTTTCAATAATAATAAGAGATTCAATGAAACTCTAGAAGATGTTAGAATATGATTAACTAGATAATCTATGTATTTGAGTTTTTATTCCCAAATAAGCCAGATCTCCTAGAGCCAGAAGTGTGAGTTTATATTTGATAATTATATGACTCTTGAGCTTTCTTGCAGATGGTAATTCAATTCCATAGGAAAAGAACTTTAAACCGAGAAGAATTAGTGCCTCTAGGTACAGGAGGGCTTTGTGCCTGGCTTGGTCAGCTTGTTCAGTCCCTTGTCTCAAACAGAGCCTGGCAGATCATGCACTGGAGTAGCGAGTAAGAGAACAGAACCCAGCAGGCCCAGATTATACCTTCCTCAAATACTGGCTTAGTTCTGTGGAAGAAATAGTTACTGGAAGTGTTTATCAAGATGTCAGCTGTGGTTTTGATTTACTGGAAAACATTATATGGTGAGGTACATCAAGGATGGCTGGAAGGTGTTTGGGACTTATTGGACAACCTGTGGCAGAACAAGCAGCTGACCAAAACTCAGGACCTGTATCACAGAGCCAGAAAACTGGTGTCTTGTTTCTCCTAATCTGATGACAGAAAGGGTTATTTGTGGATATATTCATCTGGCTCTTCGCTCATGTATTCTCACATACGTGCATACACACTCCATTTTCTGTAGTGTTTTACGTCCACATTACTGAAAACAACACAGCTAACTTTGGAGGATGGTGCTGAGATTCACAGTTCTGTCTGCTTCCATCTCTGTGTGGTGCCAGGTCCAAGGCCTGTAAAGCTAACACAATGAATACAGAAAAGTTGCTACTACAGAAAATTTGTCATTTAAAACCACCCAATCTTTGCCCATTGAAGATGCTTTTTTTCATGTGTAAGTGTCCTTGAGTTAAATATTAATGGGTATAAGAATCCAGGTGAAAAGAGTCAAGCAAAAGCACACTTGGATAAATTAAGAGAGCCAGAAGATGCCTTATGAAGCTACCTAAGGTAGTTACTATAATTGCTGAGAATCTTTAAGGGTCTCCTGGGTCTTAAGAAAAGCACCTTATGACTGCAAAGGGTAACACAGTTCTAAGTAGAAAAAAGAAAAAGGGGGAAATAAACAGGCTGCTTAAAGATTAAAACAAATAAAATAGTCTGTTGTTTCACTTAAAAGCCATCTGAGTTGGAGCTAGAGAAGTAACTATTAGTATACTTCAGTCTCTATGGGATTTAAATTCAGATTATGCCAAATTAGGTCAATGTCATACATAAGAATATGGGAATTTACAAAGAAAAGGCCAGGACAATTGTTCTAAATACTATAAATTGCAAACCCGTTGTTTAGTCAAAATGGCTAATTTCTGGGACATCTGCATGTGCAATTAAGCCTGTGGCAATTAACTGGGAGGTTGAACTCTGCCACATTTGTGCAAAGCTTACCAAAATGTGTGGATGAGCTCTTGGCAAACCTTCAAAGTGAGTTTAGAGCAAGCAGCGTGCTGCCCTTAATTAACAGCTGTGTGAGTCTTTGCAGCAGGTTCTTGTAGTTTGGACAAGATACGGGGCCTCGAGTGAGCAAGCCCTGCGGCAGCTTGCAGCGTTGGTAGAGGAGGGATGTGCAGAGCCAGAGGAAGGAGGATCAGCTTGCTGGAAGCACCCTAAGAAGTGGTGGCCCACTTCCACCTCCAGTTACATCTGTGCACAGCACCATGCACTTCTCTAACAGCCATGTCCCAAAGGTGTTGAAGCATTTGTGGCTGGAGTTTCTAGCCCCATGGGATGTAGCATTTTGTACTTTCTGATGACCGACCTTGAATACTGTGTTCAGTTTTGGGCCCCTCATCTTAAGGACATTGAGGTGCTGGAGAGAGTTCAGAGAAGGGCAATGAAGCTGGTGAGGGGCCTGGAGCACAAGTCTGATGAGGAGCGGCTGAGGGACCTGGGGCTGTTCAGCCTGGAGAACAGGAGGCTGAGGGGAGACCTTATCGCTGTCTGCGACTGCCTGAAAGGAGGTTGGAGCATGGAGGGGGTTGGTCTCTTCTCCCAAGTAGCAAGTGACAGGATGAGAGGAAATGGCTTTAAGTTGCGCCAGGGGAGGTTCAGATTGGATATTAGGAAAAAATTCTTCATGGAAAGGGTTGTCAGGCATTGGAACAGGCTGCCCAGGGCAGAGTCACCATCCCTGGAGGTGTTTAAAAGCCATTTAGATGAGGTTCTGAGGGATATGGTTTAGTGCTAGAGTTAGGTTATGGTTGAACTCGATGATCCTGAGGGTCACTTCCAACTGAAATGATTCTGTGATTCTGTGAATTTCCCAAATTGTACCAGCTGAATGCTGTGATGAAAGACACTTTCCTTCTCAGTGTTAAGAATGTTTGTGCAGCCAAGTCGTGTGCAGTCTTGGCAAAGGTGATTGCTGCCAGCCCTGGTTGTTCTGGTGGGCTGAGGGCTGGAAGGGATGAGGACAGACAGGGGAGCACCATGGCCAGAGGGGACAGGGACCAGGAGATGGATCAGGAAGAGACCCGGTGCCACTGGTAGTGTGGCACCGGAGGACATCTTGGCCATGCACAGACCAGGAGGAATGGTTAACTTTGCTCCTGCTCAAGGGAGGTTCCCATGAAGGAAGTTATATAAATATATTGATTCATTAGGACAAAGCAAACTCTGTCCTTCCGAGGAGAAAGAAGCTTCTCCTTCAAAATAGGGAAAGATGCCAAAAGCAATAGATTAATATCAGGAATGAGTGGTGTTATGGACTAGAAATCGATGCATTCGATGTGGTGCTGTCATTAGAGATAGATGCTGTACTGGGAGATAAAAATGGAAATGCTAAGCTTGGCTCATGAAAGAAATTATTCATCACTTTGCAGTTCTGTACAGGACAAGTTAAGTACTGTCTGTCATCTGATCAAAAAATAACTGAAAGACATCTCCTGTCATGAAACAAACTGTAGTAGAATGGGAAAAAGTTAAAGGAAATGGTTTCTCAAAAGATATCTCAAAGGACAGGTTCGGTACAAGGCCAATGGACCTGGAAATACCTCAAAGGGCCAACATGAATAGTACTGAAATAACTGTATTTTTCTCTACACATATGCCTATTTTCTGTTTCTGTATGTTTTGTGTTTAGTTTTTATAAATGTGTATAAAAATATATATATAACAAATGTAGTAGATATCTCTGGAGTTAACAGTGATGAAATATAAACCATGTGTTGTTTATCAACTATGCAGTAAATATATAAATATACATATAGGTATATATATGTGTAAATATACATGTATTTATGCATATATATATAAATTGCATTTGTTTTTCCTGTTTGGTTTCATCATTTTTTGGGATCAAGTGTGTGGACTCTCACGTTGCTTCCTCCCAGTGGAACATCTAGTGCTGTACATTACCAGCCCGTCTGTCCACAGCCTTGTACCTGTGAGGAGTAGCTGCTAACGTGGGTGTCATATCAGAAGAGATTTTCGAGACAAAGATAAAGAGAAATTCTGTAGACATTGTGAATCTGTGAAAAATTTTTCTTAAGTTCAAAGAAAAGGTGAAGTCATCTTTTTCAGCCTCAGTGTAGAGAAAACTAGAAATTACCTAATTTGTAGGCAAATTAACAGTCTGTCTCCAAGGCTTAAGACTTCTACATGAAAGAAGAATCTGTCTTCATAGCATCTAACATTCAAGTGTAGCTTACGTTTTTGGTCACTAGTGAATCTGTGAAGCTGTGTTTGACTAAAAACAGCAGTGAGTATGAAAACAGTGATGTGTTCGAGCTTTGTCGCTAATTCCAGTTTAAAATGTTCACAGCAACTTGACTAATTGTATTAATTTATTTCTTCTTAAGGCAGAATGGGGAAGCAGAATAGCAAGCTGGCCCCTGAGGTGATGGAGGATCTGGTGAAGAGCACGGAGTTCAATGAACACGAGCTAAAACAGTGGTACAAAGGATTTCTAAAGGACTGTCCAAGTGGTAGACTGAACCTTGAAGAGTTTCAGCAGCTCTACGTAAAAGTAAGTTGTTTAAGTTCCTATTATATGGCTGTAGAAAAGGTTGCAAAGTAATGTAAAGCAAACATATGGTCAAGAGTTGCCATTCGCTTAAACTAAGAAACACCTTTGCTAGGAGCAGCAGTGGTGAGTAGAGGGCGATAAACAGCAAGTGCTGCCCTCATCATCCCAGTGATTTGTTTCGCTACAGTGACCAGAACCAAAAGTTTAGGAAAAAACCCGTGCTTTACCCTTTCACCTTCAGAGTGTGGTTGTGGTCCCGTTCAATAAACCGCGCTGTACTTGTGTAATACCACTGGAATATAAGTGGTGTGACTGCTGGACGTACTCATATAAAAAGACTGTCCTTCTTTTGGTTTCAACAAAAGTGGTGGCATTTCATGGCAGCATACCCTGCAGATAAATTGTGCACTGTGCAGAAAGGATTTCTTTCTCTAAATTTTAAGTGTTTTCTTCCTTTTTTCCTACTGTCCCTTTGCCCTCATTATATAGGAAAGGAAAACCAGGCTGGTTGGTTTATTTTCTTCTTAATTTTCATCGTTTTATCAAGTTGAATGTAGTATTTTCCTTACATTTATTATGTATTTATTCTGTAACAAGAAGAGCATGAGGGCAGCATTAGAAGAATATTCATGTTACAAAGATAATTATATTTTAATTCAGAATTGAGTGTCTGCCTAAAGGTCAGAGACTTCAAAGTAATTTTAATTAGGAAAAATATTGGATGGCGATGATGAACAGTAGGATCAGAACAGTTCATAAATACAATGTGAGGCTGAATAAAAATAAAAAAGCCTTTCAAATATAAGTAGTTAATATTGAGCACACTGACAATTTATGCAGACAAGTGGGACTATCTGTCTTTTCCCATAAATGCATGGTACAGTCCTTTCCTAAATTTCTTCAGCCTAGAACCAGATCACACTGCATACTATTACCTGGCCTCTTTTTCCTTCTAGTGAATGGTCTAACAAAAACTGTTAGCTCCAGCTTACGTAATTAAGCTTCCGTCTTCATATTTTAATATTTATGGATCAAGTTGTTGCCTCACAATCCTTTTCTTAAGAAACTACTCACTTCGTAATAGCTGTTATTTTTAGATGAATGAATTTTTACTGCCTCAGGTATTATGCTTGTTATTGACTGATAATTTACAGCATCCATTTTGAATAGTACTCAGTGCACATCCACCAAGATCAGACATTTAATCATTTTTCTTGCGTATTTCTGAGACAATATACTGGTCTTTACAAAATATGGGTTCCAAATAAAGTACATCAAGTGTTTAACCCTTTATAAATCATTATTTTCTTTTTGTCAAATTACAATAAAGAGGAGGTTTTTTTATGATTTTGTGTGTTGTGGGGAAAAATATCTTCTGAAAAAAGCTTGAAGCTGTTAAGGCTTCCTCCCTTTAAAGGGGTGTTTAAGTATTCACAGATATTTTTTAAGAGACTTTACTCTTGGAGAAATATCAAGAGAGTACATTCAGTATTATGTTTACAAAAATGGTAGCACAAAACATAATGTGAAATGCACAGCAGTATTTTGCTCTTGAAATTCGGAGACAGTTCTGTTGTCTTATTAGGCTGCAATATCTGGCTTTTAGTTTTATGGCCTCATATATTTTTAGACATGCACATCAATTAAGATTGTCTCCCTTGCTTTGGTAGTTATGGGTTTTGAGATCTGCTCTGTAATGCTACTGTCATATATTTAGTCCAGTTTATTGTCATTCTATATATAACGTCTATCTACAGGGCGAAATACTAATTTTGCGGAGGAGAAATAAAATTAGCAGTACTAAATCCATAGCTTTACTTCTCCTTCTGTCACAGAAATGTTTGTAAAGTAATGGCCCTGGGCTCTTGGAGGAGGTAATGGTCTGAGCGCCGTCAGTGGTGGTGACTTGGGCAGGCACCGAACTCTTTAGTGACCAGCGACAGAACCCAAGGGAATGTCAGGAAGATGTGCCAGGGGAGGTTTAGGTTGGACATTAGGAAAAGGTTCTTCCCCCAGAGGGTGCTGGACACTGGAACAGGCTCCCCAGGGAGGTGTCCCGACCCCAAGCCTGACAGTGTTCAAGAAGAGACTGGACAACGTCTTCAGACACACGGTGTGAACTGTGGAGTTGTCATCTGCAGGGACAGGAGTTGGACTCGATGATCCTTGTGGGTCCTTCCAACTCAGGACATTCTATGATTCTACGACTTCTCCTGTGTAGGACACTCTGCCTGCAGGCAAAACTCCAGGTGCTGTCTTTCCAGAAGAAGCCGCCAGCAGGAGACCCAAATCCTTATGATTACATTAACATCATTTCAGTTCCTTTAATGCATATTCAGGGTGAAAATGTATGAAGTGTATATTGATTAATAATTCCTCTGCATGAGCTTATAGTTGGGAGAGATGACATTTTATCTGTTGGTCTGAACTGGATTGTATTGAAGAAGATTACCATAAATAAATATATTTTGAAAAGAAATACAAGCCTTACTTTCAGTTCAGATTTACATTTTCTTAAGATGACACCATTTCTTTGTTCATGGGAGGTGTGTGGTACATTTTTTATGTGGATCATTAAAAAGGGTCTTGGTCTTCTGACTAAAATGCAAAGAAAGCTCTTTCCTTTTACTCTGACACAATAGAAAATATCCTCAGCTTAAAGAGCAGAAACATTTTAGGTTCTGTCAGGACCATTATTTTGAAGTGAATTTCTTTCTTATCTCCACTTCCTGCACTTCCATCATAATTACAGTGGGATGCATAATCTTGGATCACAGAAACTGCATTTTTTGGGGTGAAACTTAACTAGAAGACGTGTCCTGGGATCACACCTAATGTGCTACTGTATCTAATGCCTGCACATAAGCTAGAGTTAATCTAAAGTAAAACATCCAGAATATGTGTGATGTGTGGATGCCACGTCCTCAGCACTAAATCTTCCACTCTACGTATTCGTATCAATTGTAGTGTGCTGTTTACTGATGTAGATGAAGTCTGTATTGACTAAAGGGGGAATTACTCTAGTTTGGCTTGGAAGCCTTTGCTGTTGAAGTTTCCATTATGAATACAATCATGCAGTGCTTAAAATAAATAGCAGTTATACAAATGGACTCTGCAGAAAAAATATTTGCAGCACTGTTAGTGGAAGTGTCTATAAAAATATTTAGTCAAGAACACCTCTTAAATAAAGAGCTAATAGATGGAAATATACTTTCTGCTGTTGAATATTCATCATTGTTTGCAATCTAACAGATTCGTTAAAACTATTAGTACATTTTGGGGTGGATAGATTCTTCTTGGGATCCAGAATCTGTGGCAAACTATTAGAGCTCATGTTGCTGAATAAGGTGAATGCTTCAGTAGGTTTTAAAATAGTTTATTGAAGAATTGTTTATATACAATAAGCCCAGAGCCACAAAGAGACCTAAATGCTGGAACACCAAGTTAGCTGACCCGACAGTCCGCACAGGGCTTGGGAGGGGGAGAATTTTGTGGACACCATTCTGAGAAAACTGAAAATCAAGCCAGCATGTTGTAAACAAATTTGGTAAGGCAAAATCACAAGGTAATGCTCAAGACAGGGATTTATATTAAATTCTACGTTTCTCCAGGGTACATGCATCTGTTTTCATATGGGAACTGCATCTTTCAGACCTCTCCTGCAGAGAACTATCTAGGACATTAGAAGTCAAAGCAAAATCAAGTGACTGGAATCCTTTTTCTTTCTCTCTTAAGTAACGAAGATAATGCGAATGCCTCATCTTTACCACAGCAGTTTAAGTACTCATCAAGCTGTAGGAAATTCTGAATCAGTTATCATGTCCCTGTAGAGTTTTAATCTGCACTGCTCACCCTTTCATTGCTCTACCTGTGATGAGATTGGCCCTTCTGGGCTGCTGACAATATCACAATTAACCTCTTTTTCTGGAGGAGATAATGGTAAGTAGCATCAGACAGGCTGGAAACCTGCAGTTTCCATCTTCAGAGTGAATATCCTAACTGTTACGCTTAATCCCCGCTTGCTTGCTTCATTTTCTTTTTTTCTATCCTAAAAGTCCTTAATTATTTTATTTTACGTAAAACATCATTAGCATTGTGGGCAAAGAGCTGAAGGAATTAATATGCAAAAGTGTCATTAAAATAAAATATACCAATAAAACATTCTGGACTGTTCCTATAGTTTTTTAGGATTTCTTGCAGTCTAGAGGGCCAAATACATTTTTCTTCAGATCTTTTGAATTCACTGGGTTTAAATGAATATGCCCTAGAGTGTGTAAGTGTGCATAATCAGTGCTAATGTTTATGCATGTTTATTAAGTGGAAAATAGGCTTCTATATTGTGATACTTCTTGGAACTGGGTCACTGAAGATGAGAAGCATATCCTGTGGATTAATAACAGAAACAAGCACCTGGTCCTTTAACTGGAAGGGCAGGATTGGGAGTAATCATGATATAATGCGAGCATTAAATAATGTGATTTGCTTTGTGAATTTATTACACATCTCTTATTTAGCTATGTTTTGTGGGTTTAGAGAGAAAGTTTAAATTAAAAAAAAAAAGTCATACCTTTTGATTCATTACCATCAAATGGTTTGTCATATTTTTGGCTTCTACCTCACATTTCTTGCCTTGAAGGGAAATGATTTAGAGTCCTTCAATTTAATATGTGTAGAACAAAAGAAACTCAAAAATCTATTGCAATTTAAGTGGGTATATTTGAAGCCTCTTTTTCTCGATCCAGATTTTCGAGACAGGTCAGCATCTTTCTAAAGACAGCTCAGAGCTCCTCAAACTGTCAGGTTAGAGCTGCATTTTAGGCTTTCAGTGGCTGTGAAGAAGTAGGATTCCAGAGAAGCACAGCTGTGTTTACAGGTGCCCATAACACAGATGTGGTTACACTGGCAGAAACTAATTTTCCCAGGATCATCTCTTTTAACTGGAAGAGCTGTGCTCATTTTACAAGTGCAGTTTGGCCACTTAAGTTCTCCCTATAGTAGGAGTACATTTTAGCTATATTATACTAGTATTAGGTATATTATATCTAATATATTTAATATATTTAGGTATATTATACCAATCATATATTGCTAAAAAACTACAGCATGTTTTGAAGTCACACATTATAAAAAATACTGATGTACCTCCTCGTACAGTGATGTGGTTGCCACTTCCAGAAGATCACATCTGGAGTGCTCGCAGTCTTCTGGACAATATGGCAGCGTGTTCGTTGGATGCATCACCTAAATTTAACTGCAACATAGAAAATATATAAATGTATTTATTTATAAACATGACTCTAAAAACTCCTTAAGCAGCTTCATAGTATTGCTGTGTTCTTGAATTTTTTTAAATTGATACAGAATAACAAAACTATTATTGTTACATTACAGCCAATTTGAAATAGTATTTGATGCAAACAAGTAAAACAAGGAATAGCTGATCCAAGGACCTTACAAGGTGGCTCTATACTAACATACAGAGATAGGCAAACAGAGGTTAGAAGAAATAACAGTAACAGTATTGACATCAGTGGAAGTTTTGCTTTGGGGCATTTGTAGAACAATCTACAAGGTAAAGATTCTTAATGTATCCTTAAGCACTTGATACAAATCCTCACATTTGAGACAATTACAGTAAAATCATTAGGAACAAATGCTCCTAAAGAGTAAAAAAAATTTCACCAGAAGTACAGTGGAAGTTCCTTTGAAAGGAAAATTAATATAACAGAATCCAAAAGGCAATATGCTGAAAAGCAAATCTATTTGCGGTCCGGCATTATCACAGGGGAGTGCGTTTCAGGATGAAATAAATGTTTAGTGCTCCAAAGCTGTATTAAAATTGGGTTCTGATAACTTAAAAAAACAAAAGAGATCGCAATTGCTTTTCATACAGGACTTGGTTAAAAAAACAAAAGGCGTAGTCTTGTTGCCTGGATGTATTCCATTCAAAACTGCTTTTGCCATTATTCCTCCCCCTCCTTATAAACATGAATAGGCAGGTGCTGTGCCAAAATGCAGGTCTACTGGAAAACCACATAAGAGGCTTATTATATGTTTCAAACAGAAGCTAAGATTGTCATGCATCAATTTGAAAACAAAGGGCCAGAATGCTTCTTACAGATAAAACCCAAATCAAACAAATCCCAAAGGCAGTGTTAACTTTGAAGCTGACTTTGAATGATTCGGGGAAGGGGAGGATACTGGTAATATGCCCTTCTGCTGCATTTCTGTCTCTGCACTGATCCCAGGAAAAATAATGGTTTGGACTTAATATCATTGTACAGACGATCTTTTAAAATCTGTTTTTAGTAAACAGAGCTTTAAAGATCAGCAACCATATTGAAAAGTAAAATGCAGTAAATAAACATGGATTCTCATTTAGGCTGCAAAGTAAAATGAAAATGGTAATTTTCAGAAGAGGACCAGTACACCAAGTAGTGAACTGTTCTGAAAATACAGCCATAAATCACAACACTGGATACTAAGAGCCTCTAACAACTTAGAATGGGGTCAGTTTAGATTGAAATCCTGATGTTACAGAAGCTAATAGGAGTTTTCCTTCCTGATCCTTATTTAAGCACTTAGGACTACTCTGAGCTCTTGAAAGTGTTTATCATTTTGAGCCACAAGTCCTGTGAATTCTGGTACAAGCTTCATGAACATCCAGTTCTACAAGCTGGATCTGGAGTCTGCAGAGCTCCTCTCATCACGTGTGAAGGATGTACTCATTGCTAGCTGTCATTTTAAGGCAGCAGTTACATAAAAACTAAGTCTGTATGGAGGAGTGGTGAGAGTAGAGTCCTCAAGTTAGTAGAAAAACAAGTTTCAGAGGCAGAGTAGGACAAGTCCTTTTCTTTTTGCAGCATTATGGCTAGTGGCTAATTTTAAAGGCTAAAATATATTTTTCTTTGCTTCTGCTGCAGAGCACATAATGGCCCATATCCTCCAGACGATCTCTGGAGACTCTAAACCTAGAAAATTAGGAAGTCTGACAATTCTAAGAGATGAAATCTAAATAGCTAAATCTTAATTGCTCCAAATAGCTTGTGGAGTGCCCAGGCTTGTGGGATGAATCTTCCTGATGCTTGAACAATGCAGTAACATGCTGACACCCTTTCCATGAGAGGCAGGAGTGCTAGTCACATGAATCCATAAGGCAGTCTGACTGTCCAGAAGCATCTCCAGGGCTTACAGAGTCAGCAGATGTGTGGGGATGTGAAGGTTTAGTCAAAACCTCTCATTATTACTGAGTATTGAATAGTTCTGTAATTCTGTGGTTGTATGTGGTTCCTGGAGACACTCTAAGCTAACATCAAGTCCAAAGCATTGAGGAGAGCATGTCCGGCCAGGGCAAGATGATCCAGCCAGGATCCAGGAGATGATCCAGGAATGCTTAAAAGCTTCACCATGTACATGTATACCCTGGTTTCCAGCATAGCCCAATAAAAGAATCCAGACTGGGTAAATTTTCCAACAATAACATGCAAATTGCTTTTATTTCATCTTTTATTTTGAAGGACGCTCACCAGTTCAAAAAACTGTCATGTATTTTTATAAGAGACCTTGTTCCTTTACAGCTCACCTTTGCTCTGTGTTGGATTCCTCAGAGAAATCAAAACGATGAATTTGGGATACTGTAATTATTTCTGTAGCAGAACACTGAGTTCATTAATATGGTTATGACTTCCCTGAAGGGTACTACAGAAGGAGTGGTGCAGCTTGGATGGAGAGAGCCATTGTGAACACAAAGTATCAAAGCACCTCAAAGAAAAACAAGCAAACAAACAAAAAACATGCAAAAAAAAAAAAAAGTCAGAGCCAAGTCCCGTAGCTGTAGTGGTGTTCAGGTTTACCATTTGTTGTCACAGTACTTGTTTTACCATTGTTAAGTAGTCCTCAGAGCAGCTGTTGAGACTGATCAGTGGTTCATGACATTTACTCAACCTGTTTGCAAAAGTCAAGTGTTTGGGATTTCTTTCCTTCTGAAACTTGTTATTTCCTAGCTCGCTTCATACCACCTCAGTGCTTTTCTTCTTATCACGAGGAAAGGTGTTCACAAAACTAGTCAAAACCCTTGAGGATGTGCAGTGGAGAGGAGGAGTGGTGATACTGCCTTTTTTTTCAGATATATTCCCTTCTCTTGCAGTCTAAAATAACCATGAATGAGGCATATATTATGTATGGATAGTTGAGATACAAAAAGGTTAAACCACTTGCTTGGTGTCTTTGGCAAGGATAGGGTTGAAATGATACCATGGGTCAAAATATAAATGTCCCTTATTTTATTTATTTGGAGTGAGATTTTTTTCCTACAAAATGACATAGGATGGGGTTTCTTTGACTTGCTGGGTTTGTACATGCACATTATTATGGCACTTCTGGCCAGACTTTAATCAAAGTCTGCTCTAGATCTACACTATGAACTGCAGGCTATGGTAAAGCTGTGACCACATCTTAGTGGAAACCTGTATTTTAGGTCTTCAGTAACTTTAATTTGGAAAACCGGATCATCCTAAAACTTTTCCTGAAGGCTAGTAAGTATGTGGTTTTGTTACTTGAGACAAAGTGAACAAAGGTCTTTCAGGGACTTGAGCTTGTCACATTTCTTGAACTGTAAACATTTTTGTTTGTTTAAAATGTAAAAAAAGCTGTTTGGTATTACTGGGTTCCTGAAGGAGCCTTTGAAACCAGGGCATGTCATTTCATCACTGGAGGAAACTAATATGATATTTTGTTTTAAAACACTGAAGTGTTTTCCTCTGGTATCAAAGTCTGCTTCCAATATCTCACTTGTACACACGGCCTGGGGCTGAACAGTGTTCTTGTTTCATAAGACTGAACGGGAACTTGATGCCCTGAAGCGAGCCCCTTCACCCTGATGTCATGTCCCTGACTCCAGGCCTCAGCTTCACCTCCTCCTGGGGAACTCATCGGCCCTTCAGAAAATTAAATTATCTTAGTGATACGTACTTCCAGAGCTTCCCAGATACACAGCTGTGGGTCACTGTAGCTGGGTATGAATACTCCAAAACTGAAAGGGGTTCACTTAGGCTGGACTGTGGCTCTCGGAGCCATGCATTGCGTCTCAGCCTGCTCCATCTGCTTGTGGTACTTTGAGATGGCAAATCACTGTTACCACTGCAACGCGTGCTGCTGTGAGCAGCTATAGCTATGCGAGCGATGAAGTGTCAGGTGTTTTTTCAGGGTTCTGTGGTATGGAGAGACATTTGGGAGCTTGCTTAGTTACCAACTTAAATGCAGTTTTTATTATCCTGTAGACATTAGTTAGGATTCCAGTCAGGTTTCTACTAATCATAGTCTGAACATTTCCATTACCTTGGGATATCAACTCTATTTTTCTTCAATAAGAGTAAATTTCCATCTTTTCATATTTAATTAAGGCTCATAGGAATAGACTATTTGCACCAACAAATCTATTGATTGCTGAATTGAGATGACTTACCTCTACTTGGCATGAGAATTAGCTAGCTATCTTAATTTTATATTCAGTCACAAACAAAACAAAATGAGAAAAACATGCGGTTTGGAAGATAAAGTAATCAACACAAGGAAATTCAGACTAGAGGAGACTTTGCCATTTTGCTGAAATGCATATGAAACATGCTCAGAAGAGGTTAGTGTGAAATCCGCCCTGTATAAGAAGTTGTGAAGTTTGGCTGTCTGGTTGGAGGGATAGCCCAGAACTGAATATGCAGCTTTAAATAAAATCTCCCTGTAGTCCAGAGAAACAGCAATACAAGCAGTAGTGTAAATCAACATTACAGTTCACCTCAAAGTGAATATCAAAGTCAATTGGGGATTATTTCCATGTTAACAAAGCTAGTAAAAAAAAAAAAAGGCATTACAAATTCTTAGGTCATTAATTGAAATAACATTTTATGTGGACCTTGTCAGCAGCTTTCAAGAGAAGTCTATTCAATTACAAAGTTGTTTCTAGATGCCTGTGTCCCCTTTCCTTTGGAATGAGATACCCTAGATTTACTGTTATCCCTTACTAGGAAACTACACACCTGTATGCATACTCATGACTCTTCATAGCTTTCTTTGAAAGTTATTCACTAATTTCCTCTCTGTCAAACTGATCGGGCTAGGACATGGTTAAAGCCCTAGCCCAAGATACACAAGTTTTGGCTGTGTGATTCCTGTCCCTAGTGCTAACATCAAATACAAAAGAACTAGTTAAAAGGAGCAGTCCTAGAATTTGCTTTCATGTTTGCAGGCTCCAGCTACCACTACTTCTCCTGTCCATGTTGTCTAGATCTGTGTCTCTCTTCTAAATACTTTTTTGGTAGTGGAAACACTTTTATTTGTGTTGGTATTTATGAATGTAGCATTTACAGTGCCTAATTTTACATGTCAGCGCAGATAATTATGTAGTTAAACCATGTAACTCAAATGATGGAGTTGTCTAAGAATGGACCCATTAAAACAAGAAATTGTGCTGTGAAAAGCTCATGGGACACCACAGGTAAAGCCTGCAGATGACTTCAGGAGACCGATCCCTCCTAGCGTAGAGCTGTTTTCACCAGAATAAACTCCAGCCACTGCTTTTCAGCCAGCTGCTAAACATGGGTAGCTGGAAGGTGATGCTCTTTGGATGTGGTCCCAGCGAAATGCAGATGCCCACACACACATGCCTTAGCCCCGGCGGGAAGGGAAGCAGTTGTTCCTCCCGCTAAATCACGGCTTCCCACTTTCCCTCTCGCAGATGCTGGTGTCACTTCGGAAGGCCGAGTGCCATCCGCTGTTCTCCATTAACACCCCTAGCTTCATTCAGGAGTAAAACACCTCTCCTTTCCTCAGGGTCCTGTTTCTGCATTTCAGTACAAAGCATCTTCAGGACATTGAGTCTTGTATTACACATGGGTTGGTAAACTTGGTACAGACATTATATGCGTGTTTATATATCTATAGATATATATATATAGACATACAGATTACACTTCTCTTGGTTTCTTGATTCGGACAAGTCACTTAGGTGGAAATCCACCACTCTGAGTTGCTTAGTGGTGACCTAATTCCAAAGTTTTCTTGGACGAATACAGTCATGCTATTTCATGTATATCTAAAGCCACAGGAAGGTACCGCTGAGCATCAGCTTCACAGTGATGGTACCGCATGCACGATTGTCTTCTTATCACTTCTGTTGCTCATTTGTGCAGAAGAAGGGATGCCTTAACACTCCATTTTTACTATAGGAAGTCATATTTCCCAATATTGGGCTTTTAAAAATATAATATCCATACATGGCATTTTTTTGGTTGTTTGGATTTTTTTTAAGTAATACTTCAGATAACACTTGGACTGAGAAAGGTACATTTTCTGAGTTCCAGTATATGGTTGTTCTTAAAAAGCCAGCAAGAAAACTGTGCTTAAAGTCTAGAACAGCTGTTTAAAGCATATCTAATGTCTTTCTTTTTTTAAGTTGGAAAAAATACTGGTATGTAAAATAAGGTTCTGAAACGGGAGTTTATAATAGCAATAGTCATATTTAATTGTAAGAGTGCTATATTGGCTTGAAGAGGCAATTATTTATCTATCAATTAGTTTTTGCTACAGTTAAATACAGCATATGACAAGGAAAGCCCAACAAATTAGTGGCCTTGTGTTAGAACTGCAAACTCTGTGCCACAAATTAGCCCCTATGGTGTATTAGTCTATCCACTCATTTATTTTTAAGATTCTTTTCCCCCGAAGTTTTTCTGTATAGCAGGAAAATGGTGTTTAATGGGCCTGATGTTATTTTCACAGAGACATAAATTCTGGGGTTATTCTAATGTACGGCCAAGAACAGGGAGAACGGGGCAGTTTATGTTTCAGGAGAACAGGGCAGTTTATGTTTCCTGTGTCTACTGCACTGGAGTATCCTTGAAACATGAAAGATCATGAAAGAGAGCACATGGTGTAAGAGAACATGTAAGGAAACCTTATTTTCACTGTCAGAAAATTAAGTTACTCATATAGAAAATAACTAAAACTGAGTAAAAAAATAATGCTAACAAGAGGCAAATGGTAGAAATAAGAAGCCTTTCTATTCAGCAGTTTCTTTTAAAGTCATGTACCTCTTTGTTACCTTTGCAAGAATAATGACATTTCACCAAAGTAGTCAAATCTGTTTCCAAAGGCCGATTTTCGCACATTCAGCATAAAAATGACATTAACACATTGCCAAATCTATTAAAGACTTGTGCAAATGATTGTTTTGGCACGCAAACTTCTAATACGCATCCTATAGAAGTGGGCTATCAGTGGGAAATTAGCTCTTGAGCTCTATCCAGTGGGCGATTGTCAGTGTGAGATAAAAGAACTGCATTCTGGCTATCCGAGGGTGGAATTTTTCCTGCACAGGCACAATAAATAGTTTTTGCTAGCGGTAAAGAGGCTGCCAAATCAACCTATCTGATTAAAAAGGATGTTGTGCTTTACACATGGGAAAAGTGCTCCAGAACAGTTAATCCCTATGAAAACATTATCCCCGCATTATCGCCAATCGTACTTGCCTTCAGGCAGTTTTCAGTTATTTGTTTCCATTTTCTATACATATAGCCAGTGTTCTTTATTTCCTGGTGATTGTTCATCTCAGTCGTTTTCTTTGCTCTCATCTATTCTGGGCTCATGCGCATTCATTTTACATATTGCCAGAATACTTTGGGCTATATTTAAGTTTCCAGATTCATAGAAACATTGTTCTACATACAATGCTGTGAAAGCAAGCACATAGTCCTGAGAGGACCACTGATTTCTGTGGGATGGCCCATGTCACTGTGAAGTACGCCAGTGGGCAAGAACACTTTTTACCTTTTCCCCTTCACTTTTATGTAGAGTAAAAGCCTGGAAAGATATAAAAATCCCGTGGAAGTCCTGTATATGTGTGGTGTGAGTGATCTCAGGTAGCCTGCTGGTTGAAGAAGTCTCTCCCAGGTTTTATTGCCAGAATATTGGTGTGATAGCTTGGTCAACGGACAGCTGAAGTCATGTTGCTGTGCAGACAAGATGTCTTGGAAAAACAAGAAAAACAAGAAAAACAAGGGGAAAAAAACCCTCTTTACAAAAAGCAGTCCCTAGCTACTCTGTAGATCATTTAGCATTTAACAAAAAGGAACGGTAACAGTGCACAAGTCACATGTATGGTGAAGTGGAAGCATTATGGTAGAGGGAAAGAGTTTGACCAAAGTGAGAATATTTCTTTAGTGTGGTCCATGATGGACTAAAAATACACTTTTTGAATTGTTAAAACTCATTTATTGTATCTATTGTACTCATCTATTATATCTACCTTGCTATCACTGGGTAAATTCACAGAATGTGGTATAATGATAAAGCAAAAGTTTTCTTCCACAAGGACCAAAGTGCTCTCTTTCTTCCTGGAGTGGGCCAGAAGATGGAACCTCGGTGTCTCCAAGCTCCTGTGCAATCCTGGCTGTCAGACATAGAGAGTCTTGAGCTACATCCCCATCTTTTTCTTGACCATAATGTGCTTTTCTTCTCAGCTAGCTCATCTCCTTCTTTCCTACGGCACTGGCTAGATAAGTGGTGAAGCCTGATGTGATGTCTGTACCTATGTCGTTTTCTTCTCCAGCTTTTGAATTTCTGCAACTGTGCCTTGTTGGACAAGGGATGCTGTGACTTTAACATAATGAGAAGCTTGCTGTTAGTTGTGTTCGTTTAGCCTTTGATGTGGGCTTGGTAATTTTATTTTGTCTCTTCCTTTACCTCATGTCATGGGGACACCCTAGAAATTATTTTAGGCAGGTGATAAGCTCCAAACAGACTTTATTCTAACCAGAACTATTTAATGGAAAACCAACTAAAAATGCAGTTTATAAAAAATTATTCAGCACCCTGGCAACATTATAAAACACAGATTTGGATCCTGGTTAGGATTTCAGTTACTACACAGCCAATTCAGACTCAGTGGATCAGATCCCACAGCTCTAGAATAATGATTCAAAATGCGCATCTTCCCACTCATATGAAGTGAGGACTCTCAAGGGTACCCAGAAGATCACTTACCAATAAGACAAGGTGTCTCAGTCCTCAAGGAGTGTTCCTTAGGTGGCCAGTCTAAGGAGGAGAGTGTTCCACTGCAGACCTGCTGCTCTGAGGAAGACCAGCCCAAAATGGGGTCTCTGGGGGGCTCCATTTATACCCCAGTTGAACCTGAGCTGTGGACATTTATTGTAGTTGTCCGGAAACTTCTCTCAGCCAAGGCATTTTATTGGTCAAGGACCCTGTCTGTCAAACACGGGGCATGTGTATGACCGTAGTGGTCCATCGGTGTAGCAGTTTTTGGTGTTTTCAGAGGGAAAAGGGTGAAAGGGGGAAAGTGCATCTGCCACACCTTATTACAAGGGCAGTCCAAGATCAGAAAACCAGCCCGATCCATTAGGCAAAGGTGGACCTTAGAGTTGAAAACTTTTCTGAAATACGAGCCTACAAGCTCTGGCAAGATTCTGCATAGCAAAGCAAAATGAGTGGGCATAGCTGAGTGTTCGTTATGCATTGTTAATGGAGCTGAACTGTCCAGAATCTTTCACTTGAACTAAAATGAAATGTCTTCAGAAATATTTTTGAAATGCCGTCCTTTAAATCTTTGAACTTATATATTTCTCATTTACTGTGTCAGAGGTTTAGGGTTTTTTTCTCTGTCTTTTTTTTATTTTTAATTTTTTTTTTGCAGTAGTGACAGTTATATGAGTGGTGGTGGTGGCAAACAGCACAGCTTTGAGAAATGAAAGGAAATTTAAAAGAAAAATGGAGGCTGGATAAGTGTAAACTTGCTGTAGACCTTGGAAGATTTAAAATTACATTTATTTTTATAAACATATAGGCTTTAAAAATTAAGACAGATGATTAAGAGAATGTTGGCAGGGGGACATTGCCTGGACAATCCATTCCACGTCTAAGGTTATACATCTGTAATAAAATATATGGTTCTGAGAAGAACTGTATTGCAGTCTTTAAATAAGGTTATAAATGAACAGATTGAATAGCCAACGGTCCTCTTCAAATCCATGGAGGATTTGACACTTTCCGTGGGACTAAGACATGGCTTGTGCTTTACCAGTTGCTTGTTTTATAATATATTATATACTCTGCAAAGAATGACAGATGGCCTTATGACTGGTTTTTGTTTGGTTTTTTGTGATGAGAATATGTTCACTTCTTTTTTCTTTTGTATAGAAATTCCTTCTCTCTTGGTAACTTCCACAAGCAAATAATGTGTTACCAAGCTCATCCTAAAATGACAAATATAGTATCTGGAAGCGCACAAGGGAAGATGCTGGGCCGGGCACTCCTGGGAACTCCCATTCAAGCCATTGTGGGGTTTTTTCAGTTCATTGGCCAAACAAATCAGATTACCGCATCTGTTTAGCCAGATGGTCTTCCTAGTGTCATGAGGCAAGTACAGACAAAATACTATCTACAACTAGCAGAAGGATTGTATTGGCAACTTGCTGCAGAAAAGGATTTCTATTATGGAAAGCCACTGTTGATGGCATTTGATGGTGAGTGTCCAGAAGAGGGCTACGAAGTTGGTGAAGGTTTTGGAGGGGAAACCGTATGAGGAGCGGCTAAAGTCACTTGGTTTGTTCATCCTGAAGAAGAAGAAGAGACTGAGGGGAGAGCTCATGGCGGCCACAGCTTCGTCACAAGGGGAGCAGGAGGAACAGGGCTGAGCTCTTCTCTCTGGTGACCAGTGACAGAACCCGAGGGAATGGCAGGAAGATGTGCCAGGGGAGGGTCAGGTTGGACATTAGGAAAAGGTTCTTCCCCCAGAGGGTGCTGGACACTGGAACAGGCTCCCCAGGGAGATGTCCCGGCCCCAAGCCTGACAGTGTTCAAGAAGAGACTGGACAACGTCCTCAGACACACGGTGTGAACTGTGGGGTTGTCCTGTGCAGGGACAGGAGGTGGACTCGATGATCCTTGTGGGTCCCTTGTAACTCAGGACATTCTATGATTCCATGATTTTCTAACAGGCAGATGAACTGAGCACCATGCCCAGCCATGGTTGGAGTATGCAGGTGGCAACCTAGAAGACTGAGTAGTGCTCTGGTTGGTTTTTGGATTGCAAGTTAGGAACATGAATCTTCCTGTTTATCTTCTGTTAATCTTGGCCTGACCTGCTTGATATTATCAGATCTTTTAACTTATTTGTTTCTTTTTCCAGCAACTGTCATCAAAACAGTATTGTGTGTATTTTACATTCATTATTCTACTTCTCTTTTCTTCTGCTGGATCCACTGTATGTACATTAGTACTGTTAGGTCTATGCTACATAATTAGAAAAGAAAAAGGAGAAAGAAGTTATCACAACTGCTGTGCTTCCAGCTAAAAGAAAGTACCTGAGATCCTTTTCCAAATTATCATTCAGTTGATTATGGCTTTATAAGGAAGCTTCTCCCAGAGGCTGACCCAGCTGTGGTTAACTCCGAAGAATTTGCGGTGACTGGCTATTATAATAGAGCCCTTTGAAAGTTCGAATGTTGTATGACACTTTTGTATAGTTACTCAAATGGGTTTTGTCCCCATAGACCTTGCAAATTCCAGTATTACAGGAGAAACGTATGGATGATGTTATTACTGGAGAGCAAAGGCATCTCCAGTTGGCAAATCATCTCATTACATGACAGATGTATGAGAGAGGTGGCAGAAACCATTCTCTGAAGAAACCTGTCTACTTATGTCTAAATGGTGTGAGTGAGCTGTTAGAAGGCTAGAATTAGGAAGAGGAATCCAGACACTAGTGAGAGGTATTTGAGAGAAAACCAGCTTTACATAATAAATTAAAAATTAATGCCAATTGCAAGGTGTCATAGAGGCTTTATAGTATTGTTTGGAATATATAAGCACGTTTTATATCAAGATCTCAAAATGTTTTCTTAGCAAATAGCAAAAATCACAGAGGTAAGCTCACTTAATACTTTTTTACTGTTGTTAAAATCAAGGGCACCCTGTGGTCATTACCAAGATTTTCTTCCCCTTTGGTGGAAGCAAGATCAAATCCTGTGGACTCAGATGAACAACAGAAAAACAGAAGCTGAGATACAGGAAGAAAAAGTGTGCTTTGAGGCATTTGTAAACACTTTCTTTGCTTAGCCTAGAGCACGTTCATACTGAAAAGAAAAAAAAGGTTGTTTCTGACTTTTTATTAGTTTTATTATAATTATTATAATTACTTTAAAAGTCACAAGCCAGGAAATTCTAAATGAGACAGTATAATTATAATATATAATCGTAATAATGCTTCCTTCCATTCCTCACTTGGGTATTGTGAGGCTTAATTAGTTAATGTTTGTACAGCAGTAAAATGCAAAACACCGTAAAAGTATTAAGTATTTTTCCTGTTTTGGTTCTTCAGTAGAACTGATGATCTTTCACAAGGTTCTTAAAGGGGGGCAATTTAAAAAGGTCTCTATAAACCAAACTGTATTTTATTTCTGTCTTACTGGTAGCTGGAGTGGCAAATCAGTGTTTAATTGCATCAGTATTTCTCATTAATATGCTGCCACTGTGACAATGGATTTGACCTAGAAATATTTGTTGATTGTCATATTTCTAGGCCTTGCAACAAAATTGAAGTGTTCTCAAGGGAGCCAGAGGCACAGCTGATGGATATGAATAGAGAATGAGTGACACAGGCTGATAAACGATCATATTTAGAAGGGAGAAAAAATCACAAATAAATGATGTTCAGCTGGAATAAATAAAACCTTCTGTGAAATGTTCAGGATAAGAAAATCCACTATTTCTTCCTTTCTGCTCAACAGAGTTCAGTGGAAAGAAAACCTTGTGCAATGTGTAAATCTGCAGTGTATAAACAACAAATGGAGTTAGAGCTCAGGGAATGTGGCACTGTAGACTAAAATACAATGTTTTAAATTATCTCTAGGTAGAAGTCACAAACAAGGTCTGGGTATCAAAATAGCTCCTTTCCAGACTGTAAGAATCAGTCTGAGTTAGAAGTGGAAATGGAATTCAGATAATTTTGGAGTGATTATTAGCACCTTTGGGGATAGTTCTCAGAGCCTGTGAGTTAAAATCCAGTATGTTCTCGACTAGGGTCATTGCTTATTTAGTCACCCTCATCCCCACGTTTGAGCTTCACCACAGATGTAAGGGTTAAGATTAATTTTTCCATCTAAAGGCTAGTTTGTAATTTAGGCTCCACTCAATGGAAAGAGAGCGGCATTTCCAGAGGATTATTTCTTTTGTCTGCCTTATACAAAACCACCTTCGTTTCTTTAATAGCTAATGGGCTGAAAGAGAGTTCTCAAAGGAATTTATCTGATCTTAGACATTTATTTTTGGAAGAAATTAATGTTAGTATGGAAATGCCATTCTCTATTTACGATAAAGGGATTCTCAAGTTTCATAGCTGTCTTTTAGGCTTAGACAATTAACTTTTAGATGCCTCAGCCAAACAGCATCCTACATGTGCAAAGAATTAGGCCTTAAGTCTTTAATAATGAGCATGGGCACAACCCTCCAGGATGCTACATGCCAACAATGCAGAAGATACTGAAGCACATACAGGAAGGGACAGCCCTCATCATTGACCTGGGTTATGATCAAGTCCATTTGTTTCCATTTGGAGACCATTTTAGGTTCCTTCTTGCTGATGGAATTAAGAAGCTTCAGCTGCAATCCACATGTTTCTGTGGGCATATGGACCTATCAAATACAGATTAAACCAGGTATTTTTTTAAGCTGAGACGGAGTGCTTAGGAGTTGGCTTTGGATTCACATGGACACTTGGATCAGTGCTTGTAAAAATAAGTTTTAACAAAAAAAATGGAGAAAATATGAAATCCTAGTTCTATAAAGGCAGTGAAAGTTTTGCAGTTGACTTTGATGAATCCATTATTTCACTCATTAAACAAAATGGAGTGTGGTGTGTTTTACTGGTAATCATATGATGGTTAAAATACTAGAGTGATCAATACATAAAAACGATCATAATTAAATATTGACTCTTGGTTTTTTAGCCTCAGTGTCTCTATTATTTAGGTTGTGTCAGGCTGGTTGGCTTTGTATTCAAGACTGTATTTTGTTTGGAAAGAATTTTTCTAATCTAATATTGCCACTTACTCTCCTTCCAGCCGATTTATAAACATCCGCTTTTAGCAGGCAAGAGCTTTTCCACTTCTGTAACCGCGAGAATTTCCATCATTGCATTTACATGTGTCTCAGCTGCTGCTAAGCAACAGGGCTGAGTTAACCTGCCAAAGCTTCAGTTTAAATCCCAGGTCTCTAAAAAGGATGGAGGGAAATATAGATGTGTAATATACTTAAAATAACAAGTGAAGAATGTGGTTTTGAAAATGTGTAGAAATGTGGAGGTATAAGAGGAATACAATTCCATTTTAGAAATGTGTAAATAAAGGCCGTGTGATGTGTTAGAGAAAATTTAGAGGGTCAATCAATTTGAAATATTTAGGTGATTTGTTCTTGAAAATAGACTGTTGTCAGATCGTTTTTGCTTTGCCAGATCTTTCCACAAAGTGTTAGGTCTATGTGCAGTGTTAGAAAATGGGCAGCAAGGAGCAGGGAGAACATCAAGCAGAAAACTTAATTCAATGCATGTAATATTCCTAAATAGACCACATTTGATTCATAATATTTAGTATTGGTTTTGCTTCTTCTTTTAAAGACAGATGTATTTATATTGGGATATGAAATGAGTCATTCTCAAGTGCTTTTCTAAGACTTGATTGACATTCTTTTCTGTTGGTGTTTTTCTTTTTGGTCTCATGCCTTTGGCTTGACAGAGTGGGACTGTTTCTAAGAAATGGTTTGGATGTTAGAAATGCCGTTGCAGTTAATAGCATTAGGATTTAAGGCTAAGGGCGTGTTATGAGTGGTGCTGTACAAGGCATAAAGATGGTCTTTACCCTGCAGACCTTAGAGTGTGCATTTAAAGAGGAGGTGGTGGATAGAGGGAAATGGACCGCGAGAATAAAAGTGCACAGTGAAGCAACACCAAGAGCCCCACAGGTCACAACCCAAAGGCCTGTTGTCCAGCCTTGTGCAGCCACAGACAGACTTCGTGAAGACATTTGGAAGAGAAAATACCCTGGAGTGGGCACGCACTGGAAGGACACGTAATGCTGCCTGCTCCAAAACCGTAGATAGTTACAGGCAACGTCGCCGCTTGTAGAGAAGAGCTGGTCTACATTTCTGCCTTGGTACAGTGAAGAAAGAGGTGCCACGAAAGCTGCAGGTTGAAGTGACAGGACAGGTAGATGAATTTTGCAGCAGTGTGGGCATGGTGTTAACAGTGGGAAGATACATTTTTGTAGGACAGAGAGCACTGTCAACTAACAAGTTCAAACTGTTTGGACAGAGAAAATGTCAGATTTTTGTCATGTACAACAGAGCAGAAGTTCTTATTCTCCTCAGAAGTTTGTTCATATTTTTCCCTGCTTGTGAAGGGATTGTTTAATTCCTTGGGGCATTCCCTCCTTTAGAATAACACTATGAGCCAAGTAAAGCATTTAACTGTCTTTACTAAAACATTTAAGAGAAGTTTCCTAGAAAATGGTTACTCTTCCCTGCACTTCAAGGCGCACTCTGATGAGAATATAACATCATAAAATGTCATTTTAGACAGGCAGTTTATGCAGTAAATGCCTAATATTTTCTTTAGTTCCCTTGGTTTGCTTGGAAATGACGTATATACATGTGATCTCTTAACACCAGGGTTGTAAGAAACAAAGCATTTTCACATGTATTGCTTGTACTTTGGTACACACTGTTTTACTAACAAGACTGTTGAAACGAGGCAACACAACTGTTGTGACATTTGGGTCAAAATATTTAGGCTGTGGAAAACAATGGGACAAAACATTATGTAGAAAAAAATATACTAACACACTTATGGCTGTGGAAAACAAGAATAGAAAAACTGAATTTGCAATGTAATTTTTTAAAAAATAGGACTAGTTTATCTCTCTGTAATAAAACTGCATTGTGTTTTTTAGAAAAAAAATGGGCAAATGACATGGAAAACGTGACATACAAGAAATTAGATTAAATCAATGGTTCAGTCTAAGTGAAAAGAGATTATTTTTCTTCAGCACCCAGGTACCTACGTCCAGTTTAGTTATATTTCCATTATCAGCATCACTAGTATGAAGTTGCAATTTATCCATTGGGATTTATGTATTTACAGTCTGATGGGGAAGAGTCAACACCATGTGCTCCTTCCTCACCTCTTAGCAATCTCCAGAGGGGTAGATGGGCATGTGTATAAAGGTAACATGGTTGATACCATTTACATGACTTTCCAAAGAATTTGACAAAGCCCTTCACCAAGTGAGGAGTGAGTGTCTCCTAGATTTCTTTACAGTTACAGAAAAGGCTGCTCCGCAGGATCTCCCAGAACAAGGATCTCATGTAAGGTCTCTGGTTTGACCCCATGTGAAACCTGTCACTCTCTGTTGACTCCAGAGGAGCTTTGGGACACAGGTTTGCCTTGGATAACCCCAGCCTTTGCAACTGCTCCCTTTAATATCCATGCTGGGTCTTTAACTGGATTTTCTGGATTCCTGTGTCTCGCAATACTTTATTATTTTTATTGAATATAATATGTTAATGCTGTTTTAAAGGGCAATGTATTCTTAGCCTGAACTGTCTTTTCTTCTGGGGATATATTTAAAGCTGTAAGTAGAAGCAATGGTTATCTCATTTGAAAATCTCACTGCTATTCTCAGAGCAGTAATTGATATGTCAAGGAGTATGGCTACCTCTTTCTTTTCTCATGTGTATTAAGATTTATAAACGGGGATCTTGAATAGCAGTGCCTGAAGGCGCCAACCTGAAGTGCTTGGAATGAAGAGATTGTGTCATTGGCACCAGTGGAGAAAAGCCACAGGAAGAAAAATAAACCTCTAAATAATTTGATTACTTCTCATGCCAGCACTTCCATTAAAGCTCTCACCTGGGCTCATGTGTTTTAACTTCACTGAAGTAATTTAAGTCAATGTACCCGGGGAGAACTTGAAATGAAAGATAAGCTGAAGACTAAATAGCATCACGGGTCACAAATAAAAGCCTTGTAAGTAAAACAAAAACAAAACAGGCAAAGAAGTTGTGTAGATGTGGTGCTTAGGAACATGGTTTAGCGGTGGACTTGGCAGCGTTAGGTTTATGATTGGACTCAATGATCTTAAGGGTATTTTCCAACATAAATGGTTCTACAATTCTCTGAAAAACATGTCTGGATGACATCAGTCAAGGAAATCACTTCTTGTTCTTTTCAGTAGCCGTGTTGAAGTGGAGACTGAAGGAACTGTGTCCCTGGGTTAACTAGCCAAGAGAATTAACCCCTTAATCCCACTGACTTTGGATGAGAGCAAAGCCCGTGTTGCATCTGCTCTGATGTTTGCCAATGGTTGTGCTGGCAGGTGCGGTCACAGTGACTCCAGCCGGGTCTCCCCAGGGGACAGGGATTATGTTATCACCCCTGAACCAGCAGTTTCTGAAGCTGGGACCACAGGGTAGGCCCAGAAAAAGCAGGTAGTCTTTACTCCTGCCCCCTTCAAACTCTCACTGCGAAGTGTCCCTGCAAATTGTTCCTCTATGTTGAAGGAGTAAGCCGGCAATGCTGTTTCACTTGCAGATAAAACGGGCGCAGTCTACTGCTAAAACAGCGTACTGGTAAAATGGGAACAGTCTGCTAACAGAGGGAGAAGTCAAAGTCAGGTGGACAGTTCTGGTAACTGACGGAGAGAAGGAAAATAGAGTCCAAAAGCTGTGATGGTTTCAGTCAGCTGTCAAAACAATCTTTAATTCCTCTAGAGAGCCACCTATTACTAAATTAAGAAGAAATAAATCGTTGACTGGTCTTGTGAGGCAATATTTGAACTCATTAAGGACATGTCTTCCTCTCATTGCCTTAATCTTTAAAAGACATCTTCCTTTTGTATATAAAAGCACTTTTCTGGCAAGAAGGCTCACCAATGTCAGTGATATATCCCTCTGCAATGTTGCACAACCAAGAACATGTTATTTTACCTTCTGTTGCTAGTGAAGGGCTTAACATATGATGTGTGTAATCAATAAACTCTGCAAGCAGTGGCTGTTCTGCATGGTAAGCCTTATTTTTCACAAGTCAGGGTCCCAGTGTGTTTGCCTGGGTTTTATCTCTTTTTCTCTTTGCCAGCTTGTGAGAAAACCATACTTTATCTGCCTTGGACAAGAAAGAGGGACCTGTTATGGACGATTCAGTGCTCAGATCTGTGTCTTAAACATCTATGTGTTATACCCTGGCTTCAGAAGTGCAATCCAGGTGCTAACAACCTGCACAAAGGAAATTAAGCATTCTCGAGCAAGAACAGCCTATTGCTTGTGAGTGGTTTGATTTGGAAAAAGTGACATGAGCAGTGTGCATTGAAGGAAAGTACTCTTGGGGAGAGTTTGTGCAAATGACAGGTGCACGAGAGACCTGGGTGTACCAACATAATATAAATGGTAGAGAAACATAAAAAATGTGCAATTGACCTAACAGATTCAACAGGAAATAAATTTTCTTTTTTTTTCTTCACCCAAGGTGTGTGTGTGGTGCCTGCTTAATGGGTAGGGTCAGCGAAGTCACTTGAGTCAATATTTTAAGGGGAGAGATGCTTCTCTGATGAGAAATGCCCGGGAGGGAGTTAAAGATTAAGCCCTGCTCCCAGGAAACCTTGCATCCCAAAAGCTGTGCTAAAGGTGGCCGTGTCCCTCAGTTCTTGTCTCCTAGAGCAAAAAGCCCTTCCAGGGCACCAAAGCAAATTCAAGCCCTTCTACCAAAGTAGTGTTTCTGTCTCCTTTACAGCCCCCAGCGTAGTGCTTAAAGTATATGGGGGTCGAGGTGTTGTCTTAGCCCTACTGGAGAGGATTTAAACTCAGTTTTGTGAACTCCTGTTAGGGTGCCTTGACACGTGGTGCTAATGTGTCTTTGTCAGTCTCCCTCAACCTCTTCTAGATGATGCTGAAGAAAGGGGAGCAGCACTGGTCTGTCCTGTGTCGGCGCTTCTGGCCGAGCTTGCTGGTTGCTCCTGGAGTTAGTCTGTCATTTAAATCTGTCTGGACAATATTTGCTGTCTCCTTTCTTAAGGAAATAAAGATGATGTGATTGAGCTGTGTGCATGTTTACATCTGTCTTTCTGACTTCCCGTAATGAGTTTTGAATCTATGTCTATGATTCATGCAATTTGGACAGAGGAATAAAAGGCTCAACACACAAAAAACCAAAACAAAACCCAAAACATTCCTACAAGTTTTCTATAACAAATATCCACATGAGGCCAGGCACGCCTATTAATATCCTCATGGAGGAAAAACACCAACATGCACTGAAACCTTCGTAGATATCAGAGAATTCACATGGGCATCTGATTATGAGATGTAATGATGAGTTTCTCCAAGTCTGCTGCTCAGGAGGTTATCTGTCCCCTGCTTAACAAGTTTAATAGCTCATTCAATATTGTACTTAATAATGAAACTCAATTATTAAAGATTTAAGAAAGTATTTGATATTAACTCATTAAGATTATGAAGCCTGTGGAAGCAATCAAGTTCTTGTTTCTCTCCCATTCTCTTAATATCTTAAGATAAAAATGTATTAAATTAGTTTTTTCTCTTATCATTCTGATTTTACATTTATTGCTTAAAACTTAGTAGGTTATAATTAATAGCCTTACATTCAGATCTTGATAAACCTCCCTGTCATTGTAAGTTTGCAAGGTATGCACTGCAGACTATTTTCATGGCTTTTTAGTTGTGATGTGTGTCTCTTAACACTCCAGTGATGCGATGCAGTGATTGTGTGTGGAAGAGGACTTCATTAGTAAAGGTAATAACAGAATTTGCTCAAATCCCCCTACATTTCAGAAGCATTGTTAGACTGGCATTTGTCTGTGGTTCATGCCTGATTTTTGAGGAATGAACAGTTCAGTGCCTCAGACAGCATTGCCTGTATTCATTCCATCCAGTCACAAAACAATAGATGAAATCTGGTGACTTCACCCCCAAGTGCTCCCCATCAGTGATAGCTCGAACAGCATCCCCCAGTTCACTACCCGATGAACTTGTATTAGAAAAGAATCGCTTATAAAAGCAATATAGCTAGGGCTTAAATACAAATAATATTGGCAGGCAATATCATTCAATCATTAGAAACCATGACCTTGCTAAATGACTTTTGTTTGCATTATAGCTGAGTTTAAAAGGTGCTTCACTACAACACATCAGTCTTTCAGCACAGAATAATCTCGGTCCCTTCCACTACCAGGCATCAGGTGTATTAGTCCCCACGTAAATTCAGTTGATTGAAAGACATGCCATAGGAGACTGGGCTGTGTTTTCTGCGTCACTTGTCTATCAATGTCATGTCATAAATTTACTCCACTCTTTGTAAAACTATCCAAATAATCTTTTCTCATGTTAGATCATTAAAATAATCTTCTTTCTCTCTAATCTGGGATGATCATCTTTAAATGAGGTTTGGGGATAGGACTTTCCATTTGCCTGCTGTTACCAGCTAGTGGTGATTATATTGAAATTAAAAGTCTCTAGAGCTAAGCTGTTAATGCCATAAATGATTGATGTATTATCACTCTTTGGAAATGAGTTCGTCTTGGAAGGGAGGCTGGGAAATCTGAAATCTGTCTGTTGCAGACCAAAAGGGACAGGTTGTCAGTTAAAAAAAAAAAACTAAATTAAAAAAAAAAATAAAAAAATAAGTGCAGATGTTGCAATTAGTAGACTGTTAATTGTAGAGAGCCCTCAGAAGGGCTGGGGCTCTGTGTGTGCCTTTGCAGCGCATGGGCAGGAGAGGGGGCAGCAGGGTCCTGGGGGTGCCCTTTGTGCCGGTGGGGTCTCCCATGTCCCTGCCGCTCAGGTGGAGTGGGTGCCGGTGAGGGGGATGCACTAAAGGGCCCCTCTCTGTGTCCATGTCCTTATGGACAGCCTAAACACAAGGGGGGAAGCACGCCAGGTCTTGGTGCAGTGGGGAGAACTGCTTTTGTGGGGGATGGACACACAACTGCAGCTGGTCCAAGTGGTTGCTCAGCAGTGGAGGTCCCAGGTGCTCCCCAGGAGGTCGTTCCTCCTTCCCTGTTCCCTCAGTGTTCCTCTTGGCTGGCTGTGCAGGACTGACTGCAATATTCCCTTCAACATCTAAACCACCATGTTGTTGTTTCAGATCAGGTTGGGGTGGGGATTTCTGAGGAAGATAAATCAATTTCAGCAACAACTCTTCAGCATGGAAGAGCTCTTGACTACACAGCCTCCCTCTGCTCAGAGGCTAGATACCCTGGGTTTGCAGACATGGTTTGCAAAATGAGCTGTATAATCTAGGTCTGCATCAGCAGCACAACTCAGAACTGGGCTGCAAATTGTAGCACCTTTCAAAATGAAGAACTTTTAAAATGCAAAATGCAAGAAACTGATGGACAGGAGTCTAGATTGCAGTGTGCTTGAAGAAGTAGTTTCACTTAATGCTGAAAAAGCCTTTGGGATACAATCCCATTTCATCCAACCTGTTCGCAAATTAATTATGCTAAGCAGGTTCTTTTAATTACATTGCTTGAAGGGAAAGCAGCAGAACATGTAAATTCCATAAGAGAGAAAGCAAAGGTTTCCACCGCCAATTATGGAGCTAAATTCAACTAAGGCAGCTGTAGCATGATGGGGCAGAATGTGAGTATTTTAAATGAACTCTAGAAAAACTCCTGTATTCCTTATTTTTGTAAATGTCCTGCAGAACCAATTGTATCACCCTGGGCATATTTTTCCCAGATATTACGACTTTCTGTTATGCAACTTTTGTGACACAGCAGCCTGTAACAAGTTAAAGCACTTGGCTCTTGCTTGGGAAGGATCAAGGATGTTGTTTGTCGTACACCACAGTGGAGGTCTGTACAGTGTGCTGAAATGTTTCTCCTTCCTCCAGGTTTCTGAGAAAGCCAAGCAAAAAACATCAGGTACTTATGTGTGGTAGACACCACCACCATCTAGTGGTTACCTTACAGCTTGATGGATGGATGGATGGATGGATGGAGACCACCAAACAGAATTATACTGGAAATTGGGAAAACACTCACCTGGGGCTGTTCTACCTCAGGACATTTCTGTATCGTTTATTTGTTTACTTAGGGAAAGTATTCAAAGAAAAAAAAAATCCGTCAATAAATCTGTCCCTTTTTAACAGCTGGAGAGGCTATTTGAATGATCAGTATAGAATTTGCACAATTCTAAAAGGCAATATGAAAGAGCACTGTTTTTTATAAGAAATTGCTGAATATGTAATACTTAGAAATGTGATTCTTGCATGTCACTTACACAGTTCCAAAAGTAAGTGGAGGAGTTTTATAAGGAAAATACTTTAAAAAAGGCGTGGGTCCTTTTTGGGCACATTTCTTGTGCACTACAGCACTGGTCATTGTAAGGAAGAAGGAATTAAAACCATAATTTTTAACTCTAAGCTATTCTTTTTATGCACGTTTGATGTGTCATTTTTGCAAATAAATATCTTCAGATAATTTGACTATTAGATGTAAAAATACTGTACTTTATATAATAGCATCAAGAGTGCATTGTTGAAGGCAGGACCCTCCTATTTTAAAGACAGAGAAGTCTCCTGTTAGAGGCAATTGCTTCTCTTCAGGCACTGTCAAGGGAACCTTGACGATTAGTTTAGGTGGAATACCTGATTTTCAGACAGATAAAGTGAGATAAATCTCATCCAAAAAAATAAAGGCACAGTTAATAGAGAAAAACAACAACAAAAAAATCACCATTTGCTCTTATGAATCAAAGTTGATTTTTTAAACTTAGCCTTTACTAAATAAATAAATAAATAAATAAATAATATTACTTTTTAGTTAAACATAGAAATCAGAGCTCTCTGTTCTGATCTGCAGTTGGGAGTATCTGTCTTGCAAACTGTAAAATAATCTCTCACTTCCTGATGTGAATGTTAGATATTTCACATAGGCTTTGGAAATTCAGGCCTTTCTCCTATTGTAAAGAAAAGTGTTTTGAAAAGGCAGCAGTAAGGAGTTCTGTTTCTTATTAGTCATTTCTGGGTGGACCCTTTATTCCGATTATGTGAATTACAACGTCATCCTCTGCCCACACCTTACGTCTCATGTATTGCGGTGACTCCTGAGAGGGACTCCGGGCTGGGGGGCAGCGTGGGTCAGCGAGACGTGGCCACCTGGGCTGTTCCTGCAGCCCGTGGTGTCCACTGTGACCCACCTCAGAGACAGTAGTGGGACCAGCAGTGTACATAATAGACTCTTCACTGGACCAAGATGTGAAAACCAGGGAGCTCCATGTGGGGAAAGACCCATGCTAGGGTCATCTTCTGTGTTGTCATCTTCTAAGTTTGTTCAGAGCTCCTTCTTCCCTCTAAGTCTCTCTTTTGTTGCCTTGGTCTGCTCCCTTCCTTCCTTCCTTCCTTCCTTCCTTCCTTCCTTCCTTCCTTCCTTCCCTGGCTTCATGGCTCCATATGTCGCCCTCTCATCTGCTGGTCCTGCCGCCTGTGCTGCTGTTGTTGAAAATATCAGGGAGAAGCCCCGGGCCAGTGTGAACTGGTGTCACACCAGCGCTTCGCTGGAAGCACCAGCTGCAGACCTGGCCCTTGATCTGGGTTCAAGGTAGCAGTGTTTCCACAGCTCTCTTTGAACTGTTTTTTGCTTTCTTTATCCTTTGTTGCCTCACAAAGATTTATTACCCTTGCGATAGCTCAAGCTGACACTAATAGAAAATGAAGCTTTTCGGTAAGGGAGTAGAGGTCCTCTCTCAATGCCCAGTCAGTCCTTGACCTTCCTGCCTATACTTTTAACAGCATTACAGTTCTGTTGATATGCTTTATTTTGCAGATACCACTAACAATTAAACCGAGACCACCATCTCATTCTACATCACTGCCAGACAGCTGTCAGATACTAACAACCAGAGTTTGCTATGACCAGAACTGGATTAAAACTGGTGACCTACATGTGAAAGACTTTGTGTCTCATTACCTCAAGCTATTCACCCCTAGATTTCTTTGAAATGTCATGCTGTTTTCTGTCTTGCTGTTATTAATCATGTTTGCTGGCGTCTGCCTGCTTTATCCAGTGAAATGTCTGGCGATCGATATTCGATGGTCCTCTCTCTCATATTTCACACAGTTTTTACCCATCCTAATTTTTGTTCACTCTGGTTGACCTTAAGAGATCTAGAAACTGGATAATAACCCAGGAGTAAGAAGATCAAAGCTTTTCACATCTAGGTCACTACTAATAATCCAGTGGTGGTCATTGGAGCATATGTTTAGCAGATGATGTAAATTCTTTCAATCCTCTTCCCTGTGGTCACAAAATAAAATGTGCCTTCATTTTATTAGCACCTCTGGTGACTTCAGTGGGTATTTGGCTAATTAAGAACAAATCTGTGAGCAAGGCATCTATATTCAAGATCTGAGCCCAGCTTAGTAGGCTGCTTTGTGACTGCAGTGGTTTCTGTGAGATGGGAACCAAATAAAGATCCAGCGCTGGAGAATTAAGATGCTCCAGGCTGTCAGTACAGTTTAGACCCTGCCTTGCCGTGTGCTTCCATTAAGGTTGTCAGTGTGGGGGTCCTACAGAAAGCCTGCAGCTGTTGCATGTTTCCAGAGAACACTGAATATGAAGAAATAAAGGTTCTAGGCAGATATCCAAAGCAGGGACGTTGCCAGGGTTCAGTCTGTGTTTTAATCCACTAGTGTACAAATTTTCCAGACAGGCTGGTTCAGCGATTCAGATGGTCCCACCCCGACTCCTGGACAAAGCGAGTGAGACACATGACACATCCGCGTGTAAAAGGGAGCTCTGTATGCCGCATAGCTACTGCCAGATACAAAATACTGTGAAGGAACAGAGAAATGCTTTGAATTCTGTCATGCATGCTGAGAGTGATGTTATTAGCAGTGAGATTGTCTCCTGAAATAGAAATACATAATTCAGTTTGTGCTTCAGTTAGTTCTATTAAAACTTTGTCTTTATTTCTGCTGTCAAAATACATTTAGAACAAAACTTTCAAGTTGAAGGCAGGAAAGATTAAATTGCTCTTATCTTTTCGAGTTAAACTGACAAGAGATGTTGGTGGAAGGGGGTTCTGGAGGTAGAGCAGTGCCATAGGCTCTTTGTATCTGCTCCCCAGGCGGGGGGAGAACAAGCCTATGGGATCTCAGTGCAAGCTTAGGAATGTAGGGGAATCTTCCTTTCAATGTCATAAATGTTTCCAGTGAAAACAGTCA
Source organism: Caloenas nicobarica (assembly GCF_036013445.1). Taxonomy (NCBI): domain Eukaryota; kingdom Metazoa; phylum Chordata; class Aves; order Columbiformes; family Columbidae; genus Caloenas; species Caloenas nicobarica. The sequence goes on along the minus strand of NC_088247.1, from coordinate 12,475,179 downwards.
CTAATTTCAGGGCCCCAGAGCTCTGGCAGTTCCTTGAAGCTTGTTTGGATGCTGCCTGGCTTTTAGGAGCCCAGGAACGTTGAACAGTGTTAGGCACAGAGACAGTGTTAAACTGGCCCCCAACTGTGGAAGCTCCTACTAGGTCCTTTGTGCTTCATACTCTCGCTCAGCTTTGGACAATCTTTAAGTAAAGCCGAAAACCTGGCTTTAAAAGTGCAATATAAACCAACGAATTATGCAATATTCAAATGCGAATGACTAAGTAAATGGTTGGGACTTGTTCAGAAACATAACACAGACATAAAAGCCTCATCTTAGCTTATTGGTTGGCCTTGACATTTGTTTCTAATGCCTAAAACCAAAACCCAGCCTTTCCTTGGAGAATTTGGAAGAAGATCAGATTCACAATCCAGGGTATTCAGAAACCAAGATCTCACCTGCTTTACATGGAAACTGTAATTCCTGAGCTTTTCAGAGCAGCCAGAAATTTGCCGGCCCTCTCCGTAGTGCTGTTTGCTCTCATAACTCGAGAGCTGTAGATGATTCAGCCGTGCTAATTCTTGCCAATATCTGAAATTAAAAAAATGCTGTTTGTCACAGTTGTGTCTAGACTTCTTGGTGGTCTTCCTGGGGAGAGCTACGTGCTTCCACACCATGCAGTATGAACAACAGGTCGACACATTGTAATGTCTGTATGTTGTATAACTAATGTCTGTATGTTGTATAACTGATGTCTATATGTTGTATAACTAACTTGCACTGAAACAATGAGCTTTGCACCTTCTGGTGTCAGCCCTGGGCATGTCGGACATGTGCAGATTGACCCTGCAGTGCATGGGCAGCCGCTCTGGTGCTCCTGGCACTTGTCAGCTTTGCTGTGCTTCACTGGGGACTCAGTCTGCAAACGTGGGGTGGCCCTTTATCTGGGAACTTTTTCTTAAAGACTACTTAAGGCAAATATTCCATGCTGTTCTTCACACAAAAGTCCCAAGCAGATGGACCCAAAAAGTAATAAGGTGATGTGTCAGATATAAAAGTGGTAGAGTTGGTAGGTTGATAATTTATGTATGATCTCGCAAGCTCATTTATTCTGTTACCTTGCTCTGCTTGTACTCTGGTGTCCACCCGTGTGGGTAGGATGTGGGATTAGACTGATGCTAGCAAAGTACTTTGGGATCGCTCAGATTTCTGTAGGTGTGAAAACAGCTCTTTTTAAAATTGAAAACCTGTTATTAACCACACATCTTACAAATCGGTGTAGCTAGCTAAATCTACAGATTGGTACCTCTCCTGAGGCAATGGGAGCGTTGATAGCTGTCAAAGCACAAACTAGTTTGCTGTGACTAGAAAATGTACATTGCCCTCTTGTGAAAACAGTCAGCTCTGCTGCAGCAATAGAAATATCCAAGGATACATTCAGTTGAAAAGTCAACATGTTCTGCCACTCTTTAAATATAGCACAGGTCAGTCTTTGCTTTAGACTGACAACTCAGAGTGTGCTCATAGGACAACAGAACAAATTCTTTCCTATTTATGTACACAGGGTAGGAAAAAAAATGGCTTTTTTTCCCTTGGCTCTGCAGCCATACTGGATTTCAGTCAGTTCATCAGCATGCTGAACTATACTGTCACTGTATCACTGTGACAGCTTCACTTTTATTTCAGCTTCATGACAGGTCTCAAACACGATATCATGACCTCAAATTTGCATCACATTCAAGCTTCGGTGCCACACCATCCCTTTCTCTCCCTGTCATTTCACATCCCTGATTAGAATAGTTTGTTTTAAATTGTAGCTATTTATGAATTTTACTGGAAATTCAACAGGACTGTCTAGTTCATTAGTAAATCTGGAAAGGTTATAGGTTAAAGACAGCATTGTGGTTTAACCCAAGCTAGCAATATAACCACGATAGCCGCTCACTCACTTTCCCCCTCCCATCTTGCATAGGGGAGAAAACCAGAAGGGAGAAACTCGTGGATTGAGATAAATACAGTTTAATAAAATAACAAAATACCACTCATATACTACTACTACTATATATAAAATGGAAATAGAATATAAAATAAGAGATACTCGATGCAATTCCATGAACTCCATCCGCACCAAGCAGCCAGTCCCAGGAAGCAGCACCTGGTCCCGAACAGCTGATCCCAGAGAGAGAAGAGAGAAAAAGGCAGAAAGGCCCAGAGACCTCTGCAAAATGACAGGATGGCAAAAGGTCGAAATAAAGGAAGTCCCAAACAGAACTCCTGCAACAGGTCTCCGTCCCAGCTCCAAGAAAGAGAACCGAGAAAGGAAGATCCCGACTCTTCTTAAATATGAAGCATGATGCTAATGGGATGGAATATTCTTATTGATCAGTCTGGGTGTCAGTCAAGCTCTGCCCCATCTATGCCCCCCTTACTGCCTCACACCTGTGGGCAGAGCTCAGAAGGTCCTTGGCTCTCAGACCAGAGCAGTTAAAAACATTACCTGTGTGCCGGGGTGTTATCTTCTTGTTCTCAAACCAAATCCAAACACTGACCGTGCTAGCTATGAAAAAAAAAGTTTCTAACAGCACAAAGAAAATTAACTCATTTTCAGCCGAACCAGCACAGACCGTTAAAGACAGTATGAGGAAATAACACTTGGTATTTCAGCTGAGAATTAAAATCTCATTCTTTACTGAGCCATTCAGTATTCAGCCTATAGTCGTGCAATCCTTCATATCTCAAGAAATCACAAAGCAGGTCACGCCTGCTGTTGGGATAATATAGCCTGTCTTGGGATGTATTGCCCCATCAAGATGCAGCCTCTCTTTCTGTTGACAAAGAAGAATGAAGAAATGAGCTTTGGATTGCTGCTTTGTCAGGCTGGCTGTTAAACTAAATGTGACAGACCATTTAAACACTTTGTCTCGCAAAAATATTTTTTCAGCAAGCAGTGCTACCAGAACAGAGACAGTGTATTTATGGATGACAAATGCAGGTGCTCTGGTACCGATCAGATATCAGGACTGTCCACAGCTGAGTGTCAGTCAGAAATCTAGTGAATAAGAGAAGCCAGACACAAACATTTTGGGGCTGGGGCTGGAAGAAGTATCGATGCTGACAGCAGGTAGAAATTATTAAATTTAAGACCTTCTTTCTCTGCCAGCAGGGTTTTATTTAGATGGTTTTCTTTGTGAGTTACCTGGGCAGCTGTGAAAAATCTACCTTTTTCTATGCTTGCTTTGAGTATACTCTCATTGTTCCCCAAATGAAGAGCCAAAACCTCGACAAAGGGATTCTCCAACTGGCAGACTTCTGTAACATTACCATTGACCCCTGGGAACTTCCTAAGAGTTGGTCATATCCTTACACTCCAGCAGGAAAGACTGAGCTATGTCAGAGGTACAGACTCTTTCTGATGCTTGTGTAAGATGGGAAGAACGGAGCTACCTCAGAAAGCAGTCTCTGATTGACCATTGTAGATTTTGGTGCTTTCAGAATTCTCTCTCCAGCTTAGTCAGAAAACCCAAAATACTGCTGCTACCTGCTAATGGTTTTTGCTTGAGTGAGTGCTTAAAATGTTCACTTTGAGAACCCTGGTGCCGTGCTTTAGGATTTTACCTTCTTTCTCCTGAGTTGTCTCTGCCCAGGGTCATGGCAGATGATGCTGCTAAATCTGCCCTGGCAGCCGGACTGAGTGTCCTCTGGGCTCCATCCCAGGCGCAGGAAGAAGTGCCAGTGTTGTGTTTTCTAGTTGGACTCTACACCTCAGCCTGGAAGACAAGCTTCTCCATATTTTGACAGCTCTAAAAAGCTCTGGCGCCCATTAGCTTGGTTGGCTCTTTTTTTTTCTTTAGACATGCCGTGTCTAAGGCATATTTCAAGTTTCTTCTCTCCTGTTGTTTAACAGGGGCTGTACACAATTCTCCTGTGTTTCTTGTTCCTTATTTGTTACATGCTAAGAGACTGAATTCCCTGGCTGGTTTGTTAAAGGTCTTTGCCTGGGCACTATTATCACCCTTATGTATTTGACTCTCATCAAGGAAAGATAAAAATAACTGTAAGACTTCTTTACAAAGAAATCTGGTTGTAACCTTAATTACAAAGATGCTGACACCTCTCTGCCCTATTTTTATTAGAGCATGACCTCTAAAACAGAGAATTCTGTCATGTATTTTAAATAAGATGCCACATGGAGTCTCTGTGAAACTACTTACATTCTAGAGACAGCTGCTTTCAGAGGGTGGTTGTTCATTGAATGCCTCTCGCAGATGATTTATGAAGTTTTTAGAGGCTTGAAAATCCTTTGACCATCAAGAAGAACCTTTAATCCAGGAGTGTTTTGAGAAAGGAATGCAGCAGGAAGGCAAATTCAGAACAGCCTCCATGCTGGAGAAGATGCCCACCTGTTATGTCTGTGATAATAGCAATCAACTGAGAGAATGCTTTCTTGTTCTATTCTCATCTTCTTTTAACTTTGGTTTTGATTTTTTTCTTGTTTGAGAATTTAACGTCATGCTAGAATTAGCTCATTATTTTTCATCATTAATTACATCTGGTATGAAATGTGACTCTATCAAGTATGTGTGAAATACATGTCATTACTCTTCTTCTAGCAATAACTCATCTCTAGAGAGCATTATACGCAGTCAGCTCATAGAGGAGATATGAAAGAACCTGGGGGTGTCAGGAACTGGATTTTATCTCCCAGCTGTAACCTTTAAAAGGACGTTTTGGGAACTGGCATCACCAAGAACAGTTTTCATGGGAGGATCCCTCTTGACGAGCATAAACCAGCATCCTTCTGGAAAGTAGTTGGTAGCATAATAGTTTGGTCATGATTACATAGTTTATTGTCCAACCATTGATGTTTACAGGGCTTTTTATTAGTCTTTATTGACTCTGGGGTACAAGAATATTACAGATAATGTGATCTGCTGCTCTCATAAGATAAAAGAGCTAACTTATCCGAAGGCATCTATGACTAATTCTCCTTTGAAATTTCACCTCAATACTGAATTCTTTTTTTGCCATTTTTATTGTTGTTGTATTGTTGCATGCTTGCTAAGGACTGAGTAGCTGTTGCGTATTCATGAAAGCCTACAACCTGATTTATTTAACATGTTTACCAGAATACTTGGGGGAAAAAGTCAAATCTATTACTCATATTCATTACTCAATGTGGAAAAGCAACAGTTGTTCCCCAGTGTGAGCTGCTTACCATAATTATGCTGCTGGGCTGTTCAAATTGCATCAGTCTACGTTTTTGAGTGTATTTTTGAGGTAATGTTTATTAATGGGAAAGATTGATTTTGATATATCCCTCTAGTTATGTTTTGCTGTGTCTATAAATAGACCTTGTGTTTTGTTCTTGCAAGTGGATTTAGTTGGGCTTTCAGATTTTTAGAGATTTTTTTGTAGCTGAGGGGAAGAACTCAAATGGATGTGATTTTGAAAAGAAATTGCATTCACCACCACAGTGGAAACATCAGTTTGACATTTGACATGCTCATAATTTTATGTGCAATGGAAGTGGTACAGGTATCTTCAGCTGGTCTGGTGCACAGAGGGTTACTTCATCCAAAGGAGAACATGTAACTACACTAAGCTTGTGTGATAAATAAAGCAGCAAGGAATCAGTGCTAGAGAGGTGTATTGCTTAAGTGCTTTTTATTGTATCATATTTTTAGTTGACTCCTAATTATGTTACTGAAACTTCAGTCATTATAATGGTGTCAAATAGTGCATGCAGTGAGATGTCCTGGTGTTGGAAGAACAGGCATGGATATTAGCTTTCTTTTAAGCATGAATATTGATGCATCTTTTTTGTTAGTATGGTTTTGTTCACCTTTTAAAATCATTTTTAATTAAAGGCAACTCATCTGCAGAATTTACCATTAATTTTATACTATTTCTTTGTATAGTCTTATTGAATTCTAGTGTTAAGTCACTGATAGACTAAATATATGAATAATTATAAGATCTTAAAGGAACCAAATGGACTCCTAGCTGGTTATCTGTCTTTAACAGAAGAGACTGCTCTACCTCTTGTAGCTTTCTGCTTCAGTGGTGGTTTTCTCCTGTCAAAAAGGAGCTGAAATTCAAAGGTTCCACGTACTGAAGGATTTGAGTTACTCAAGAAGGCAAATGCAAGGGAGAAGGCAACTCTGCCTCTCTCTTGCAATGCTTTAAATCAGCAAACAACATATTCCAGTTTAAAGTAATAGGTTTACAGATTTCTCTAAAATAAGCCTCTGTGATTGTGGCAGATTCCTGAAAGAGTGGATGAAGCCACAGAAACCCACTGGAAGGTGATAATACAAAGTTACAGTACTGACCAAACAGAATCTGTGGGTAATTTTCCCCTTCCAAACATCCAGTTCGTTTAAGCTGGTCTCATAAAAGTCTGCACCCCCAGGAGTTGATTGGAGTAGGAAAGGTGTAACTGGGGAGAAGCTCTACTCTGTGGGATGATACTGTGTTCTTTAGCTGGCCAACTGCCTAAAAAAGAGACACCTTTGGGAAACATCTAGTACTAAGTATCACTGGCATGAATATCCCCATTTTATCCACATTGGCTCATGAGCACAATCAGTACTGGCACAGCAACAGCATATCCAGGGGGATGGCATCTCTGTGGGACAGCCATGATCCATATGGCCCACTGGGAGTTTTTCTACATCTCTTTCTACAGATGGCAAAGAGCGTGAATGATGGAAAAAAATAATTTGTATACAAAAAGGATTTTGCCGTCTTGCACCGTTTTAGACATGGAATGAGAATATAATGCTCCTTTACATCCTTCCATTCATCCTTTGAAGGTCTTTGTTCAAGATCCCTTCTCCTTAGTGGAGTTGATCTCTGGAGCTAATAGAAAAGGAGACACTGTACTCAAGAGCTGCCATTGTTAGAATACCTGTGGTTTATTCTAGACCTGCCCACATGTCTTCGTAATTCCCAAAAGGTGCCACAATGGGCTATGTCATTCCCTCTCCCACCCTCAGGAAAATCCATTGGATTCAAGTCACAAAGAAAAGTCTTCCAGGCTTCTTGCACTGACATTTAGTCTTTCCTCTTTCTTTATCTTCTCTGTTGAGCTTTAGTTTTTATCTAAATGCTGCTCAGCCAAAATTCCTAGATATCGTGACTCAATAGCAGCAATAATAATACTGTTATTCACATGGGACTACAAATGTGCAACAACACTTCATGTAATTAAAACTGTGGGGTTTTTTTAAAGTCAGTGAGCTCAAGAGTGTTGTCTTCCAAGACATTTTTGCTCAGCAAGAACTGATGTAGTCCACTCCCTATACACGTAGATATGTGTGCATGATCCTTTGCATCAGGATCCTCGTATTTCAAAGTTTTTTATATACTGTTTGGCTTGTAAGTCTTGACATCAGCCCTTCAAAAGGTTTGTGTTATTAAAGAAAGCCTAGATATGGAAGACAATACATAATCTTGCAAAGCTGGATTCTTAAAACTGCACTGTTCTAAAAGAGTCCCTTTTCATTATTCTCAATAAAAACAAACAGAAGTGTTACAGATGGATGGATCTCCTAAGTAGGGCTGTACAAAATTTTCAGAAGGAAACTGGAAAACCTATCTGCTCACAGCTTCATTGCAGAAGAAAAACATCAAGACAGACCTTGCAGCATGTAGAAATGTGGACCCATTTCCAGTTTCGAATGATTAGAAACTTCATTTTAGTGTAGTTCCTCTGTGAGTTGTTGGATTGTTTTGAAGCTCAGTACCGAAAATAAAACTCAATAGTATATGCATCGGGACAACAGGGAAAAGAAGGACTCTCTGAGATCTCGAGGTTCAAATCCTCAGTTCTCTGATACTCTGATACTGTCAGCTACAGCCATTTTCCTCCTCTTTCTGCAGTTTCCTTTCTGCAATACTGGGCTATAACAACTCCATATGTATAAGGATTTTAGGAAGACGTATTACGTAAGTATATGAGACAGTCAGATATTTCAGGCACAAGCATTTTTTCTGCAGTTCCATTTGTATATTCGTAAGATGGTTGTCTCAGACTTCAGTGACTCGTGTTTCAAATTCCTTTTTGGCTGGAAATAGCACTTACTGATGCTTCTATAGTCCTGTTCTTTGGGGAAATTTGCACTAAGGACTTTACAACACAGCAGGCACAGCACTCAAGTTAATACTCTGAACCTTTGGAGCCAAAAACTCACTGGGAAAATAAAGCCTTTTTCAGAAATGAAATGGAGTCAGATGATCTTTAACGGGGGGAAAAAAAAAAAAAAAAAAAAAAGTGTCCCAGATCAGTGTATTCTCCATCTGGTATGTTCCCAGATTCCTAAAGAGATAACATGGTGTCAAGAAAAAGGATGTTGTAATTAGGCTGGGGCATAGCTACAGCACAGCAGGATCCTGACACTGTCACAGCCCTGTGCTATCGCTGACCTTGGGGTAGTGGAAGACTCTGCCAAACTTAAAACAAATAAAGTGTTCCAGTGCTGCTGCTCAGTTAAGGAAGATCAAAGAGAAACAACATTTAATCAGCGGTAGTGGTGGTGTTGTGCACTAGTAATACTAATTGTTTTGACAACAATTCTCTCTGAAGATTTTTTTTTGTTAGCACTGAGTAATAACTGATCTGCTAGTGTTTTGACCTGTAGCACTACCACAGCTCAATTAAGTTTCTTATTGTCCAAATCTAATCAGAGAAAAGCTGAGATTGAAAATCGATTCATTTCCTTCTAGTTAATGACTAATTCCCCACAAATGTGAATATAGAGATTAACTTTTCAGCTTTAAAGTTTTTTTTAGAGGTGGACCCTGCCAGATGGATGTTTAAGAAGAAGTGCAGCTTCTCTTTCCTCATCCATCTTCCTCCAACCTCTTAGAGTATTCTGATTGTAGATTTTTTTTTTTTTTAATTGTGGGTCTTCCTTTATCATAGCCTGTGGTGTGTGCTTGTTCTCCGGTCTCTCAGCCCATGTCTCACACAACTGGTATTGATAATTCAAGGTCAGCTCCTAAATTCTCCTGTATTTCTTCTCCGTATGTTTCAAATGGGTATTTCTGCAGTGGCTAAAAACATCTGCAAGACAGGGTGACTTAGTCCTTAAAAATAATGTAAGAGATAGTTGCTGTCCTTAGAGGTCTGGGAAAGACAAGAGACTCTTCTCTGATCCCACTTCAGCCTCCAAGTTGTGAATTTTCCCCGTAAAGGGGAGAAATTAGACTTCTTGGCTCTTCTAAATATTTCTTCTTTATTTGAAGAGCAAACAGCTGCTTATGAGCATCCCCATGTGTCTTTGTATGCATATGTGTTCACAGCATTAAAGCTGCTGAGCAGAGACATAAGCAGCAAACATCCATGCGGTTTGGCAGTTCTCCCCAGTTCTTGCTCATTTTACGGCTCCTGCTGCAGCAGTATCTGAAATAGTTGCAATCCTCTGTTGCGTTTATCCTCGCAGCGTGCCTCTGAGGTGGGGGACATCACATGAATTTGCACGTGGAGAACTGAGACCTGGTTCTGAATAGTCATTTAGACTCTGGTCTTTGGTGGTCCTCAAGGTGATCCTTTCCAGAGGCTCAGTCCTATGGCTCAGCTGCTGCTGAAGCCTGTAGACCCATGGCTGTGGTTGGTGCCCACTGCCTTGGGACCCTCCAGCAAGCTGAAACCAGGTGGCTGGAGGCTGTTTTCCTAAGGTAGGACATTTATACCTTTTACTGCAGGTGTGCGTAAGAGTGCAGCTCTATCAGACTCAGAATCTGTGGAGTCAAAAGGCTGGAGGGCTTTTACTGTGAATATTAGCTCTGGGACAGTGTATAAGGTTCTTTCTCATGTTTCTGTATCATTCCTGCTCTGCAACTCATGTTTAAACCCTGATGTCTTTTTTTTAATTCACCTTGCTGCAGAAAATACTGTGCTGGTTTCTGCTTAGCAGCAACGAATTCTGCCAGTGTTGAAAGGTTCACGTCTCTATCTTGTCAGCCTGAAGCCCAGATTCATCCATTGTGATCCTATGGGGTAATCTCTTTTCTGATAGTCAGCAAAACATAATCAGACTCCTTTTTTTGGCTGACTCGAGAGAAGAACTCAATTGCTCTGAAAGAATCTGGCTGGTAAAGCCCATGCAGACCTGCAGTACAAGGTTGTGGTATTGCAGGCTCCGAACCTGCGTTTTTCCAATGGCTCAGTCTCATGGAGTCTTTTTTTGTGTGTGTAAAACATAATAAGAAGGCTAGAGTCGAGCCAGAAAATGGCCTTTGTCACAGATACTGGGCAGGAACTCACATGCTTTGGGTGTGAAGCTCTTTGGTACATGTATGACAAGCTGGAAGGAGATAATAACCCTTTGAAGATTGATGGGGAGAAGAGGGAGAAACAGGAAAAATGATTATGTTTTGCTCCCAGTTAAGGCGGCTATAGGAAGAACAGAAAATGAATCTGACTTCTGAAGTGGTGAAGCTATATTAATGTGCAAGCGAATAGAATACATTGATGCAGTTGCTTCTTTGCATATTCCATCAGCAGAAGCTGCAGTTCTACACATGGGCAGTCTAAAGATCATTGTCTGCTTTGATAATCGTGCCGTTTCTTGGGTTACATTAGTGCCTAAGAGCTTGGGTTTCAAAAGGTACGAACTCTGACACAGTAGTACCAGTATTTGTTTATTTGTATTTTGGAAGTGTCTTGGTTTCAGCTGGGATAGAGTTAATTTTCATCCTAGTAGCTTGTGTAGTGCTGTGTTTTGGATTTAGTGTGAGAATAATGTTGTCAACACACTGATGTTTTAATTGTTGTTAAGCAGTCAGGGATTTTGATCTTCTCACGCTGTGCCGGGTGCACAAGAATCTGTGAGGGAGCACAGCCAGGACAGCTGACCCGAACTGGCCAAAGGAATATTCGGTACCATATGACGTCATGCTCAGTATTTATTTTGGGGGAAGCTGGCTGGGGGAACCGCTATATGGGAACTGGCTGGGTATCAGCTGACTCGTGGTGAGCAATTGCATTGTGCATCACTTGTTTTATATATTCTTTTATTATTGTCCCTTATTATTACTATTATCATTGTTTTTATTCTTATTGTTCTTTCTATTGTTGTTATTATTTTCCCTTTCTGTCCTATTTAAACTGTCTTTATCTTAACGCGTGAGGTTTACCTTTTTTTCCGATTCTCCCCCCATCCCACTTAGTGGGGATGGTGAGCGAATGGGTGTATGTGGTTTTAGCTGCTTGCTGGGTTAAACCATGATAGGAAGACAGAGGTAATGTGATTCACCAACCATGAACAGAGTTTGTTAGGACTGTGCTTGCTTTTTCCAGCTTCATCTGCAAAGTAAAAATAGCTTAGCAAAAAAAAAAAAAAAAAAAAAAAAAAATTAAGCTGACTAGCCTGATGATACACACAAGATGTGGTTGGGCAAGGCTCTCGGCTATGAAGTATTTTCCACAAAACCCTGCTGCTATTCCAGGCAGTTTTTACATGCATCATTAACCCAGAAGATACAGCCAACCTGCCCATTTTCCTCCGGCTGTACCGTGGTGGAGCAGAGACCCAGGATCCACATTGGCCCCGTTAGAGTGGCACTTGCTTCAGCTCACCTGGGGATCAGAGGCACCAGTGCTGTAGCTGCGGGTGAGATACTGAGAGAGCTTTTAGACCTCTCCCAGGATTTCTCTGCATAACAGAATGATAATGCAGGGTGAGGAGGAACAGAAGATAAGGAGAAGGTTGAGGAGAAGGTCCCATGTTCATGACACATCTAAACATTGTGTCTGGATTTATTGCAGCATCCCATCTCTAGCACAGCGTAGAGACATGGTCCAGTTCCAGCCCGTGGAATTTCAGTAGTGACATTAAATCATTGTAATCCTCACTTTATTTTCAATGCATACGAACAAGATGGCCCCAGACCTTTCAAAGGCATGTGGTGTGCCTTTCTGTGCTGATGTGCTGCTACTCCGTGTCTGGGAGCCGGGAGCAGGACAAGAACATCTGCATCTCTGGGATCTGAATCCCTTAACATCTGATTGAATTGTTAATGGAACTGTGCATAGCTGCTGAAATTACTTCTGCTTCTGTGGAGCCAAATTCTTGGGTGCTCGTTCATGGCCTGTTATGTCTCTGCAATAAACTTCTGCCTCGGAGCGCTCTGAGACTCAGATCCTCAGTGGTTATCTAAATGCATCTAAATGCTTTTCATTAAAAGGGCAGTTGGGGATAGGAGCCACAGAAGGACTTCAGCACAGTAAGGGGTGGTTAATTGTCTCTGGGAGCAGGATCTCCAAAGTCTAGACAGAAAAGATTTCCAAGGAAAGCCTTTGGAAATCCACAGCTAAAACATTTGGACAACTTAAAGCGGTGAGAGACCTGGCTATGAAGACGACTGCTCTGTACCCTTCATTGCCTGTGTCCTTTTGTAGGTTTTGCCTTGATTTCCTAAAGGCCCTTGAGGGTCTGGAGTTGAATAACATTTGGATGTGTTTCAGTTCATTAAAGGTCTCGTCCAATGAATAGTAACTTGAGGAATAACCTTTGACAGAACTAGAAAGTGGTAAGGAAATGCCTGCAAGTTTAGCAGGATCATAGGCTCAATTCAAAACCCACTGAAATAACTGGATTCTTTGCGCTGGCCCATACTGCTAATAATATACATTGTGCATAGTATCATAGTGGTTAAGATCCAGATGAGATGAAAGGAGGACTGTGAAAATTATCTGAGTTAAAGTAGATTTTAAAATACATTCATTGGGGGAAATGCTAGAATCCAAATCTTCTGTTTCCTAAAGGAGCTCTTCAGCCACTAGTATGTTTGTGGGTTTGATGTTGCTGTATTTGTTTGGTTGGTTGGTTTTTGTTTTGGTTTTGTCGTTGTTTATTTGATTGGTTGGTAGCCTTTTATGTGTGCGTGGTTTTGTTTCGTTTTGGTGTGGCTTTTTTGTTTGGTTGAGTTTTTTGTGGTGTTTGTTTGTTTTTTAAAAAGTTTGCTCTCTTTCTGATCTCCTTAATATTATTTCATGGAAGCTGTTCCCAGTTTGGGAACTCATCATTCCCTGACCCATACTATGCTGTAGCTGGCACTTTCTCCTGAGCTGCCTGTTCGATTTATCTCAGATAAGGGAGGGAAGTGAGTGTGGAGTTGCCATGTCCAACCTGAGACCTTTCAGCAGGGGAAGGATGTTGCATCATCCCACTGCGGTGATTTTGGAAAGCCTGTTTTGCAGGAAAGCACTACAAACATTTGTTTGGCCAAAACCATGTGAAAGATAGCTGGGTAGAGGCCTAATCTGAAAATTACAAGGACTAGAAGTCTCTTGGCCTAGGAACTGTGAAGACTTGCTTTTCAATAAAAAAAATGCAATTTAAGCTTAATTATTCTTCTGCTCCCTCTGCAGCCAGTCAAGGGAGAAGCCTCTGACGCTTAATTTGACCACTTCAGGTGGCTCTTCGGAGAAGCCTCTCGCCATTGACCAAAGAGCGACGCACGGCACCGATCCGGGGTGCTGCTGTGCACATTCCTGCTCACAGCTCCATCCTGCTTGGCCTCGCCCTGTCCCGCTGGTCCCTCCCCACCGTCCCCAGCACCCCTGGCGGGGTGCTCTCCGCCAGCCCTCTCCGCTCCAGCGCTGCGCCGGGAGGCAGCTCACACCCTTTCACATTCCTTTCACTGGCATTACTCTGGAGAGTGAGGGTGAGACGTAACGTGAATAAGAGGGGCATGTTGTGCCTTATCCATTCCTCATCCACACATCCTCAGGAAGGCTTGAAAATATATTTTTATCTATTCTAAAGGTGTGTCTGTCCTGACCTGCCCTTGAACTGTGTATTCCCAAGGCAGTCAAATCTCTTCCAGAAGAAGGACAAACGTACCGGCTCTGCCTCTGTGCTGCTGCGGTTATGCTCTCGTTACATTAGTTTTCAGTTCTGTACAAAGAGGTGCTGGCAGGCACAGGCACAGCCCTGCAGGTCACCCCGTGCTAGAGCGGCGCAACCTTCCCGACAGGTCCCGACGGTCACAGCCCGTACGTCTCGTCTCCTTGTCGTGCCTTCACACATAAAGTGCAAGAGCATAGTACATTATAGTAAGTTACCATTCTTTTTTCTAAAGGAAAGAATTTAAAAGTATTGTATTCTTTTTTTCTCATCTCCTGGACTCCTGTGTTTGTACTGCTGGCAGGAGCCCAGACCTTTGTAATCTTGAAAAGCTAGCGAGTAGCAACCTGCTCCCCAGTCATCGCAGGCAACCCCCTTAGCGACCAAAATATCGCCACAGCTTTATCTTGTGGTTAAAATATCCACAGCATTCATGGACTGTAGTTTCGAACAGATTTAATGCTGTGGCTCTGCAGAACGCGAGATTGTGTCTGACTGGTGGCATTTTGGGCCCCTCATCATAAGAAGGACATTGAGGTACTAGAGAGAGTGCAGAGGAGGTGACGAAGCTGGTGAGGGGTCTGGAGCACAAGTCTGATGAGGAGCGGCTGAGGGAGCTGGGGCTGTTCAGCCTGGAGAACAGGAGCTGAGGGGAGACCTGATCGCTGTCTGCAACTGCCTGAAAGGAGGTTGGAGCATGGAGGGGGTTGGTCTCTTCTCCCAAGTAGCAAGTGACAGGATGAGAGGAAATGGCCTCAAGTTGCTCCAGGGGAGGTTTAGACTGGACATTAGGAAAAAATTTTTCATGGAAAGGGTCGTCAGGCACTGGAACAGGCTGCCCGGGGAAGTGGTGGAGTCACCATCCCTGGAGGTGTTTAAAAGGCATTTAGATGAGGTTCTGAGGGACATGGTTTAGTGCTGGAGTGAGGTTACAGTTGGACTCGATGATACTGAGGGTCTCTTCCAACCCAAATGGTTATGATTCTACATACAAAGCTGGGGATAAAACCTCAAGTCTGAACTTGGTCTCTCTACAGAAGAGGTTGTGGGTAACAGCTGCTACAGTTGTTGAGCAAATACACTTCAAAGGGCTTCTCACTTCTGAGGATCTGCAAGATGGGGCTTGATCAGCAGCTATCAGCATCTGGGTTCAAATTTAAGAGTTTTGCTATAGAAAGTACCTGTCTGAGCTTCTACCAGCAGCCAATCTTTCTGATTTTCAAAGTGCTCAGGTTCTCCACTCATGAAGATGAACTGGGTGCCTAGCGAATAAAGGGAAGGAAGAAAACCCTAATGAAATAGAAAAAAGGAGTAAGTAACTCCTTCCTAAAGTGTGACAGAAGCAATTGCATAAGGTGTTTTCCATGGGAGCCAACTTCTAGGCTTGTTTCCATGTGCTGACCCCCAACAAGGCTCATGCTGCTCCTGGCGCTGGCTGTGCCCCGTTGTCCCTCCTCACTGCCTCAGCCCTTGGCAGAGTGAGGCAGGGCTGAGCCCCAAACGGGGCATCTCGGCTTCTCAGGGAATCGGCAGCTGCTTCTTCCACCTTCTCCAAGCCTGGGATACAGGAGGTCCATCCCACCTCCTGCTCTCCGACCTCCTGTGCTCTCCTCCAGCTCCCACCTCGGCGCTGGACGCTGTGACCTTACATCCGTGCGCGAGTTGTCACCTGGGCATGTGTAGGCAGCACGTTCAGTTTCCTGTGTACTACTCTAAATCTGGTTTTCTCCATTTTATAGCAGAATTTCACTTTGAATAGAAATGCATCTCAAACGTGATAAAACATCGCATGAAACACAAAGTACCTCTCGGGCCTGTCTGTAGACTCTCTTCACCCCACCCCATCAACGAAGAAGAGTCCCTTCTTTTTTGGACCCTTCCACCACTAGGGAGTTAAGGGAAATGTATTGCTTCCGCATTTGGTTTTTTCTTTATATTTTAGTCATATGCTAAAGCTTTAGCCATGTGCTTTGGCATATGCTTTATGCTTTTTCAATAACTACCTCCCAAAGATGAAGGGAACAGAGTTGGTCACAGAGTTGCCTGTGAACAGCATCACTTCAAAGATGCTAAAGCATCTGCAGCCAAGCAGATAAATATTTCTAGAGGTTTGATCAGTTCCCAAAGATTAAGTTATGTACAATTTGCAGATGCTATTCGCTAGATACTCCGGGACCCTTGAAAGCTCCCCATATACCAGAAAGGTGTCCAGAAACACTCTGGGGAGCTAAGACAATCTTCTCCAAAATTTAGAAGCAGAATAAGAGAGATTTTTTTTTTCTCTTCCTTTTTCCTTTCCTAATTGGTAGTTGTTTGTAGGGATGACACTTTCCTCACGCACCAGCATGTTGATCTAACAGTTAGAAAACACACAGGCCAAGCAAGAGATGAGACTAGAGAAACAGAAACAAAGGAGTCACCAGTGTTTGGTCACCCGTGGAGCCGAGTGCTGTAAAAAGCCCAGGCAGGTAAAGTCTTGATTTTTTGGATGAAAAGAGTAAAGCAGGAGAGAATGCTGGTGTGGAGAGGGCACTTCTCAGTAGCACCGTTGCAGCACAAGGAAAGGAGTTGCTGTCATAGGTAGATCGATCACCTGGACAGGGGTTTGCAGAGGGGGCTGAAGAACCCAGTGACTTGCCCAGTGGCTGTAGCCACTGAAAGTCCCAGTTGTGTTTCTTTATTTGTTTTGGGGCATTCACTGAGCTCATGCCAGAGGCCAAATGAGGCAAAATAAACTACCCTCGTATCCTCCCTGCCAAAAATGGGTGTTTCTCTTCCAGTGATCCCTGTCTCCCATTGCACTTGGCTCAGACTAGGATTAAAGTAGTAGTTAACAGTCTGTGCCTTTATGGAAAAAAAGGACTTTACACCTTGCTAAGGCCTCACTGTAGTTTAATAGTCAAATAATGTTGTACCAGAGCTGGCTTATTTTGCTCTGTAATTGTTTTGGGTTTCTTTTACTCCATTTCTTATTTATAAATCATTTCAAAACAGGCCAATGGAAGTCTTCAAGTAGGCTTTTAAACAAGTTTTGACACTGTTTTAATGTTTTTAGTTGTTCTGAGCTAAAAATAATACAAATCGGCAGGTACAGACTGGAGAAGAGTGCCTTCAGTCTCTAAAGGACCTTTTACTGCATTTGCTCCCTAGAGAGAGGCAAACAGAGAGAAAAAGGGGAAAAAAAAGAAAAATATCAGTTCTATTTGTTTACCTCACTAGGCTGTAAATGCCGAGGTTTAGCTCTGAGCAGTGTCACCACCTTTCTCCCCTCAGAAGAGAAAATGTTGTCTTGTCCGTGATGAAAAAATTAGGATGCTTTTCTCCCTTCTACATAAGGTTAATGGTACGAGTGGCATGAGAGGTAGGCACGGCTTGCTTATGCTCCTCTGGTGGGAGACCGAATGATCTGAGTTTCCCCAAGAATAGTTTAGAAATGGTCTTTGGCATCTGTAGCCACTGACCCCTCCTGATCCCCCGCTTCAGTCTTGGGCTCTTGAGTATTTCTGGGTGTCTGCCACTTAGCCATTTTTGCAGGTGAGCTTCTTCATTGTATTTTAGTTCTTTGGTCCCACCAGTACGTTCGTAACATTTCTCAGTCTGGATCAGAGGAGAAAGCACGTGAACGTGTTCTTCTTCTCTGGACAGTGAAAAGGACGATGGCATTTTCCTCCGGCCACTTGTCTTTGTGTTACATACACTGCGGAGTGACAGTCACAGACGTACCGATCAGGCCGCATCTTCAGCGATACTCAGCTCTTAACCAAAACCCTTGGAAGACTGTAAAATATTGAAGAATTTCGTTTTGTAACCTATATGTCATGAGACAGGGATCAGTACAGATTTAAAAAGCAAGAGATTATTCTAATTGTCTTTTTGGCTTTAAACAGCCAGCAAGCTCCCAAGAAATAGAAAGGGTGGGCAGTGGAGTCCTGGAGGAGCAACAGGGCACAGGAGCCACTTTTTAACTTCTCTGCAGTGATCTGTGGAAGTGTACATACATTTATATACACACACCTGAAATATCACCAAGATTAACATGTCCAGTTGATACAGAAGTTGGAGAAAAGGTAGATCATGAAGAGAAAGCTGTGAGCAGGATTTTCAGTAACCTGCAAATAACATTCAGGTTTTGAATAACATTCACATAACTTTGTTCTGACGTGACCAGATGTAGGGTTTTGAGCCCAAAGAGCCAGTTTGCTTTGACAAAAGGTTGAGGTTTGCGCTCCAAGAGCAATTCAGTGCGGTCTGGTAGCTGCGGTCGCTGCAGTCCTGAATGGTATGAGAGAATCCATGTATCTTTGTACGTGTTTACGAGCCAAACCATGCTTATCATACCAGAGCCCAAAAATTTTTAAAGGTCAAAAACCAGAAAGTACAGAAAAAGCTGCAACAGTACCTTGAGGTATTTACAGCTCCGTCAGTTTGGATTATCAAAACAGAAACAGCGGCTGCTTTGAGTACAGGCACGTAAGTTACATTTTCAGGAGAAGGTGACACCAGATGCCTCTTTCAGCTATTGGAGAAAGGGCACAGAAGTAGCAGGTGGATGCTGACCCATAAAAAAGCAATTTTAACAGCAATGTTAACCTGGACAAAATGCCACTGGAAGGGGTGCAGTGTCTCTGTCTCTTGATGCCTCCACGCTGCCTTCAAATATCTTCCCAAAAAGATACCTGGGAAGCGAGATGAGCATATTTGATACCTCTTCTAGGATAATACAGTGATTTGCATCCCTTTGGGGGTAATTCACAACAGGGCAATACTCTGAACGGATGGAGGTAGGCAAATTGAACTCTGGTCTCTCTAGAATATATACTACTGATATAACGCCACTGAGTCAGAGGAGCGATTGCATCGCACCTCCTCAGCAATGCAAAGGTTATCCAGAATTGCATCTGAAAAGCTGGTATCAGAGCAAACAGTCAGTTTAAAGGGAACTTTCAGGTTAGGACGCGTTCGGCAATGCAGCGGCACTGCTGAGACCACCTGCATGGCCGCGTAGTGCAAGCAGCCTGCTGCGCACCATGGTTTGCATTTTTAGGGCAAGACACAGTATCCAAATGGTCATTTGGCCTCCTCAAAGGAAAAGCAGCAAACGCTTGCCATGGTCTACATCTGTATGTAGTCAGCCAGTTACCAGCGCTCATTTCTGTATGTGCCATGAGATCCCGAAGATCCCCCGTATGAAATTTGAGCATATTATTCAAGAGCTTTCCCAGCTGACCACAGCAGCCGCCAGCCTGCAGTGAGAGCTCTGGATGGGGAAATGGAAAATTGTACAAGGCAGATCCGCTTCCTCGGCTGCCGCTGAAGTCTTTTCCCTTCAAACTTACATTATTAAATGCAATACTTAGAAGTGGAATTCAAAAAAGCACAAAATGAGATGGATCTCAGGTTGGGAGTAATATATATTTCAGGAGCACAAAAACCTCCACAAAATTGTGCTGTGAATATAGAAACAACATTATCCGCATATAGTCCCTGCACTGCAATGGGACTTCAGCACTGGTTTAAAACTCCCTTTCGTAAGAGGTATGTTTTCTTGAGTCTGGGCCACAAAAATAATAACTACTCTCTCAAATGTCTTAAATCATACATTTCCCGAGGGGAAAAAAGATCAGCTGAAAGCCTACATGTTATGGTCATTTATATATTTTGTTAAGCTACAGTCAGTTGTGGTGTTCACTGAGAACAGATAGCAAACCTGAAAAGCTTTGCTTTGTATTGTTTAACTGAATCTCAGTTCTCATCTTAGGTACTTGTGTGATGTTGGCTGGCAGATGAGAACATAAGTTCCTGGGTTTTTTAGGCTACGTGTGGATTATTTTTTTAAAATAACTGAGGTTGTATAACAGCAAGCCCACACAGCTACTCACTTGCAACATGTCAAGGGCTGGTTACTCCCAAGCAGTAAAAATATTGTTAAAATGCACCGTGGTTGTTGTATTTCATAGTCAGAGAATACTACATATGATCTCCCATTTGCACCCAAATTCATTCTAAGGCTTGCTAGTTAATTCAGCTTTAAATTTGTATTAAATATACTTGTAACACAGTTTGCGGTAAACTAAGAGATTTTTGTAGAAATGAGTTTTTAATAATCGTTACACTGTAACTTCCACACAAAGCCCACCAGCAACTCTTCCTAAATGCCTCACTTCAGTATTTCACAGGCAGGCACATCGCTTGCCCCCTTGCATTGACCACAGCTCTATTTATTGTTTTATTTTGCAGTTCTTCCCATATGGAGATGCTTCGAAGTTTGCCCAGCACGCATTCCGAACCTTTGATAAAAACGGAGATGGGACCATCGACTTCAGAGAGTTCATTTGTGCCCTGTCCATCACCTCGCGAGGCAGTTTTGAGCAAAAGCTGAACTGGGCCTTCAACATGTACGACTTGGATGGTGATGGTAAAATTACAAGAGTGGAAATGCTGGAGATTATAGAGGTGAGATCAATTTGACGCTCCAAAATAATGTGTCTGAACGTTCATGAAATTTGATTACTTGTTCACGTACCCTTTAGATTTTAAGCACACAAGAGGCTGTACTGCATCGTTAAAAGCGCACATTATATACATTCATCCTATACAGTGGTGCAAGCACACTAACATTTTAATAGATGTAATCTTGAGAATTGCAGAGAGCATGTGCATGGAAGCTTTTAAATATCCAGAGGTATTTTTTTTTTCCTGATGAACAGATTAACCGTAAGACCAACACAGCAAAGGATTTACAAAGCCCATCTCAAAATCACTTGACACCCATGAAATTACTGGTTTGCAGCTCAAGTAGCTGAAACCTTACTGGAGATTAGCTTTAGGTGATTACAGAAATTCACAGGGATAACACCACACTATTTCAAGTGAGCTCTCACAGATGCGCTTCAAGATGACCACAGCATCGAACAGGAAGTATGACATTTATCACCCTCATCACCTGCCAGCCACTCGCCACAGTAGTTAATAACAGATTTTGCTCACATGTACACATAGAAAACTATTAAAATGTGATGACTTCAGAAAAGATTATTCAGAATTTATGTGAAATATTTCAGTGGAGTGACTAAAACTGAAAAAAACAGTTGGTCGAGAGAACAGATTACAGCAGCTTTGCACTGTGAACCAGTAAGCCAAAGAAATTCACTCTAGGATGCACAACGCAACCACCAAATTAAATGTACATCTAAAGAACGTAAAACACATCCTTCCTTGTTTTAAGTATATGGACATGGGATTCTAAGAGAAAAAGAAAAAAGAAATCTTTAGGGAAACTGGCAATCATTTTATTGCTAAAATATCTTTCAGAATTTTATCACGTTAAAAAAAAAAAAGAGGTTAATTCGTATGTTGAATTTTCCATTTGATTTCTTTCCAAAGGCCATCTACAAAATGGTGGGCACCGTGATAATGATGAAAATGAACGAGGATGGTCTGACGCCTGAGCAACGGGTAGACAAGATCTTCAGCAAGATGGATAAGAACAAAGACGACCAGATCACACTGGATGAATTCAAAGAAGCTGCAAAGAGCGATCCGTCCATCGTATTACTCCTGCAGTGTGACATTCAGAAATGAGCTGGTGTACGATGCGTCATAGACTGCACAGAAGTTTAATGTTCCATTCAGTTTGCAGCTATTTCCACACACACAAAAATTTGCTTGGACTACCTATAAATGGACTTGCTTCTTGTGTTTGAAACACTTGTGTGCATGAGAATGTCATTTGCTAAAGAATTTTAAAAGTATATATTATAAAAATAAACTGCCACAACGTGATGTGTGCAATGTCATTTCATAACAACCCTCTTCCTCTGAAGCCTGTGCAGCAGTCCTGTGCTGCAGTGAATTATATTATTTATTGTTCATGTTTTACTGATGCTAGCTCTGTGTCTCCTAGACTGAGTAATGTTAGTGACACTGAATTCCCATGGTAATGTTAACTGTTTATTATAAATCATGTCACCATTCTGCTGTAAAGTAGTACTGGACAGACAGGGGAAGGGTTCCTCAGCTCTTAAGTCTGATCCACACACGTGCTTGTATTGTCAGTGGATATAAATGTATTTCATTTGCATGCCTTTTAGGTTTGCCTTAATTCTTACCTCATTTGCATCCCTTCAATCTGGAAAGAGCTATGTCAGAGGAATGCAGTATAAAAAAAACCCCAGAAAATCCTGCAAAAATGATCCCTCTAATTAAAAATATAAATATATATATATATAATGTTTAAAATATTGTTTTATTGGAAGTTTAAAGGTTTTATTGGAAGTGTATTGATCTTTGCCTGAATTTTCAAAAGCTTCCACAGAGGTTGCAATATATATGTCCCAAAATAAATTTATAACATTTGACCTTTTCCCCTAATTCTTATTTCATGTCTTCAGCATCATAAGAGGAAAAAAAAAAAAAAAAATCCATCTCTTTCTCTGTCACTGTACAACTGGGAAATATATATTTCATTACAAAAGCATGAAGAAAACTTCTTTGCACTCACTCACTTGAAGAGTCATATTATATGAAACCAAAAGTTGTAGTTCTTGTATTTACCAAGAGAGCAGCTGTTTAAGATGCTAACGCTAAGATTTAACAGTTACCGACTACACCTGTGATTATGTAGCTTCTCAAGCCAGCTGGAAGTCAAATACAGTTTATTTGCTTGGCCTAAACGTGGTCTTCTAATGTTCTTCCCTCCTTAAGTCAGTCTTTTCTCTTACCATATGGCACTAAACTACCCTGCGTTTAATATAAACAATATAAACAGACGTGTTGTTAAAAATCATTAGTGATAAATTAACCATCAAGTATGATGATTGAGATGGAATAGTGAAAAGAATCACCTTCCCTCCTCTGTTCTGTTTGCGTCTAACAAGTTTATACTGTGGTAAGTTCTGTACATCCCCAGGAAAGCATCGAGAACTCACAGACTGCAGAACTGCAGATAAAAGTCTTTCCTACACATTTCCCAGTTGCTTTAAACAGTTGATTGCTTGGAAGACTACAAAAAAAGAAAAAAAAATCTGAACATTTTACAATTGCATGTTTGATATTTCTTCTTTACCTTATGAAGAAACAAGATGGTACACTTAATAGCTAAAAATGAAACAATAAAACATGACACAAACCAAATAATTCTCGGTATTTTCAAATTCAAAAAGTGGAGCTTATCTTAAAATTGAGGGGAAAAATCAACAACAACAAACAGTTTTACTCATTTTGCTAACAAACGTGGTGGGGGGAAAACAAAATTGTTGCCACAGCCACAGCCATTCTCTCATATTGAAGTTTGTGTTCCAAACAAACAGCAAAATGCAGAAATTTCAACTACATTTTTTTAATATCAGAATTTTACTTAGACTACACAGGCAATAGTCGTAGCAAATTAGAGAATGGTCTACTTCGTACATTTAGCTGTAACTTAATTCTGAAAATGATATATTTCTGAGAATGATAGCCCCATGATAAGCCCACTTCAGCTTAAATTACTAGTTGTAGAGAGGATGTTGAATATTCCTGGAAATTTATAGCTCTTTGCTTTACATACACTTATCAGAGAAGCAGCACCTCATTCAGCATTTCCCTGCACCTCAAATTCATGTAGCTGGACAGGCTCCATTTACTGTAATGCAGCATTAAGGAACGTGTTGTCACCCCAAACGGCCAACAACTCAAATGCAAGCACAAAATGCAAAACCAGCACCACAGTTCTCTCTCTAGGTAGCTGGTATAGTAAACTCTGTATTTAAAATACCAAAAGTAAGATATTTTTGAGACCTTAGTAGGATCGCTGCAAAAACAAGTACATCCAAGCAAGTGCTTCAGTAATTGTTTATTCAGAACAAATCCTCTACCATGAAAACAGTTGCTTACAACCATTACACAGTCAGGCACACATTTTCATCAAGTACAGTGGTAGATCAGAATAAATACAATATATTTATTTGAATGAAAGTGCAGGATTGTTGCCAACTGCTCCAACATTTCAAATAAGTCTATAGAAAATCTGGGAGACAGCTGAAGTGTTAGCTCAGTAGAACGCAGTAATTTTTCTTAAACTCCTTTCTCCACATTTTATAAAAGTACTAATGAAGATAAATACTTTTCTCCTTCCCGCCCCTGCTTTATTTTTTTGGATGCTGAAGAAAATCAGGAATAAATAAAGTTATGCCATTCTATCCTTTCAAATTGTAAAAGTCTGAAACATATTCATCATAAAACTGAGTCAAACTGAACATGTGGCTCATGATCACGTAGCAGGATCAAGGACTCCCAGTACAAACAAACTGGGCTTGTGTTCCAGACCAGTTTTGCCAAGTATGCACTTTGTGTGGTTCCTGCTCCACCCAGCATTTTCACATAATCCTCAACAAGTTACAAGTATCTTTAACATATTCCATCAAATCGCAGGATTATGGAATGGTTTGGTTTGGTAGGGACCTCCAGAAGTCCCTTGTACAAGGCCCTACTTGAAGGAGGTGCGGTGGTCTGCCTGTTCAGACCTGAAAGCCTCCAAGGATGGAGATTCTACAGCCTGTCACAAAAATGCTCAACTGCCTCATACTCTCATCAGGAACAATCCCTCCGCCCCGGCTTATGCAGCCAGAACCTCCCCACTTCAATTTCTGACCGTGGTCTGTCTGTCGCTCTCCTGCCACGCACTTCAACATAAAGCCCGGCCCTGTTTTGTCAGTCAGCTCCTTGTGGCTGCTCCGAGTCCCTTGGCCCATGACCCTGGGCTTTCAGAAGCAACAGCTGAAGCTTTGAAAAGATCACTAGACTTAATTCCTAAAGTTAGACCGCACTAGCACTGCAGTTAGCTTTCTCAGGGTATCTCCTTCAATTCTTCGACAGCCTCTGTATTTTAGAGATACAGAATCACAGAATGGTTGGGGTTAGGAGGGACCTCTGGAGATCATCCAGTCCAACCCACCTGCTAAGGCAGGTTCACCAGAGCAGATGGCACAGGCATGTGTCCAGGTGGGTTTGAATGTCTCCAGAGAAGGAGACTCCACAGCCTCTCTGGGCAGCCTGTTCCAGGGCTCTGACACCCTCAGAGCAAAGAAGTTTCTCCTCATATTCGGATGGAACCTCTTGTGCTTCAGTCTGTGCCCATTGCCCCTCATCCTAGCATTGGGCACCACTGAAAGGAGTCTGGTCCATCCTCTTGACACCCACCCTTGAGATATTTATAAACATTGATGAGATCCCCTCTTAGCTTCTCTTCTCCACGCTGAACAGACCCAGCGTTCAGTCTCTCCTCAAATGAAAGATGCTCCAGATCCCTCATCATCTTCATAGTCCTCCAATAATGTCACAGAGGCACCCCCAAATAAGTTTCGGCAGACTACAAGGTCCAAAATTAAACTTTATTCTGGCCGGAAAAGCACCGCCGATAAACCGATTAGAAACAGGGTTTATACAACTAGCTAGCACTCTGTAACATAAGATACAGGTTCGGGTATCAAGTTAGGAGATCATTTGGGATGCAGCAAAGATAAGAATAATGAGGATCCACAGTGTGCATACACGCACTCACAAAAAAACAAAACCGGAGCCCTCTTTGCCCCCGTTTGCCCACAAAGAGGAACACTAGCCTATTGTGGCCAGGACTTCACACTCGTCTGTCCCAGACGAGGACTTATTCAAGCATATATTCAGTAATTTATCACTCACCCACACGCAGAGGTGAGGCGCTCCCCATCCCGGGAGGTTACCTCAGACGGCTTCTCCGTCTAAGGGGAGGGACTCCGGCAGCACGGCAGACCCACAGCTCCGAGGAGACCACAAAGGGGAGTCGCCGGCGGGAACCCCATTTATAGTCTGCTCAGATCTGGCTGTGGGCATTCCAGAAGCTTCTCTACACCCCGCCCCCCAAGTGTGGGACTTCAAGAAACTTCTGGGCTTCTCTGGGCTGTGGGCGCTCTGGGCCCCTCCTCTGCTGACGACCCTGCCCAGCGACTCCGGGTCTCACAAAGAGCCATTAGCTGCCCCACTGAAGGCCCCAGTTCTGAGAGGGGGATGTGCCGCTACCAGTGCAACCGCCGCACCAGTTCTCAGGGCGTGGGGCGGGGGGAAGGTGCAACTGCCACAACTAATTTAACACATGCTTGTGTTAAAACAAAATAACATTAAAAGAACACAAAAAAGGAAGCAGCAGCTAAAACCAAATATCGCTACAAAGTTGACTTGCAATACGATGAGGTTTTATTGAGGAATTGCTGTTTGGTAAACAACTGTAGAAACTGCAGAACTGTTCTCTCAATAGTTTTAATGGCTTTTGTATCCCCATAACATCCAAAAAAGTAAAAAAAAAAAAAAAGAGATATGCTTAATGGCTGAACTCTAACAAGTTATTGTTTTTGAAGAGCTCCCAACAATTTCAAGTTCCTGTTGAAAGGAGAAGAGAAAAAAAGTTATTTTGGGACAGTTTGAAAAATCTGGTTCTTCTTTCTCCCTCTTATCCCCAATAAATGCTTGCATTATTTAAATAAAGTGACTTTATCTTACTTTAACTATTCTAGTATAGTCCTGGGAGGGGCAGGGGGGCTGGGACACCCAACAAATCGCAGGCCTACAATGCGCTAGAATAGTTACTGCATTTCCAAAACTCTCATTTCACATCAGTCCTCTATATTGGAAGGACTTCTGTCACTTTAGTTTGTTATATTATAATGAATATCTACAGACTTAGTCTATACCTGCAAACTCAGACTGTGCAAGAACTTACTTTACTGTAATTAAGAATCCAAGTTTACAAAACCGCAATTTGCTAGGTTTTCTAAGCTCATGCCCAAAGAAACTCAAAGAAATAAAACCACTTTTTTCCTGCCCAGAGAATACATTGCAAATAAATTTTTCATTTCTCTAGTTATGAAAGTATACAGTGTAAGTACTAATAGTTTCTCATATTCAGCTGCTGTGATTCCACTGGAAAAAAAATAAAACATATGCTAAGTTTTACTGCATGTATGAATTATGTTTAAGAAATAAAGCTGAGCTAGGAAGAAACCAACGTTTTTAACTTAATGCTAAATTTCAGTGTGTAGAGACACTAAAACATTACCACAAGTATCAGTTCTGACTATTTATTAAAATATTACTCCACAATTATACAAAATATATTTCATATTTGCCACAAGAAAAAACAAAAAACTGAGAAAAATGTCTACTAGTTGGTATTTAAAGATATCAAATGAACATTCATGATTTTCTAATAATCAAAACTCTGCTTATTCTTGGTCTGTACACATACATTAATTCATTAAAAAAAGAAAAATTATGAAGGAAGCCCTTCTTTTCCTTAGAGTATCTAACAAAAGATCCTCTTATTCAGCATCAGGAAGTAATAACTTTACACAGTTCATTACACATCCATCCTCAATATTATGGCATATTCATACACAGAGATACTTATTGATCTTCCTGTTCCTCATTCCTATTTTTGAAATTCAATGTTCTTTGGCCTCTTTCAGGATCTTGCATTCGGAGGATGCGAATACGGGAACTCGTAGGCAGAGAACTAAAAATAAAGTGTGCATCATTTAAACAGTGTTTCTTCTCCACAAATTTTAGTATTTCCATTTGATTCTTTCCATTACGTATCTTCCTTTAAATAACTTCATTATTTTTCTTCGACAGTTTTAAAAAACAGTAACATGAGGTGAAGTTCTGGTTTCACTGGAGCTCTTTTACTTCAGTAAAAGCTCGAGCTAAAGACAATGACTGATGTCAATCCTGTGATTTCTAACACTTAGACCACCTGAACTATAGAAAAGGTACTTTCAAGAGAAACTCCAAATGACATCATGATTGAATATGGTTCATATTTGCCTTACAGATCCTGAAGTGGCACACACTTTGCACATGCACAATCACATCACACTAAGAATTAACAAAATTACTACACATACATTTCTACAGGCTTCTCCGCTGATTATCCTAAATGTAATTTTTCTGAAGGTGCCTCTATGCTTTTGTCAAATTAAATGATTGCTGGGCATGCAACATGTAACAAACCCAAGCTGCACTTGAATTATTAAAATTTTAAACAGTAACCATACAGAAAATTCCTGTATGCTTATTGAATACAGTTTTAGAAATTCCTACCATGGCATTTCCACTTAAATAAGACTAGAATGCCATTATTCTACTTTTTGAAGATTTCGGTAATGAAAGACAATTAAGAATAAATAATTTTGAAGACTACTAATTATCCTATGCAGGCCTCACTGATCACATTCGGCTTATAGCAGAGCTGGCTGCATAAGGTTAGAGAGTGACTGTTCCTTTAAGTTGGGCAGGGACTTAAATTGAGGTTTTTAAAGAATTTTGGGCTGCTAGATCAAAAAAAAGGAGTAAGTTATCTGTTTTTAGACCAGTGATATATTTTAAAAAATCAACTCCAATGACAATTTTCTTGAATATACTGTAGTATTAACAGGAAAAGTGGAAAAAATGCGAAGTCTTCTGTTAATTTTGGGAGGGAAGAGGCAGATACAGCGCTAAAAGCTACCAGGAGCCTACTTTACCCAACAAAACATTTCAAAATGTTGTTTTACTTAATATAAACTGATTCAAGTCCCACTGAACTACCACATTAACAGACATTACATAGACTGAAAAAACTATTAAATTCCCAGAACCTTCAGCAATGAACTGCTTAATTGTTGATGTTCTACTGCTACAAACAGCAACATTTCTTTCTCCTTATATTTATTTTTTTCAAGTTATGCTCCTTGCGATAGAATTTCCTTGTAGTTCTTGTACCAGGAAATACAACACAGCGTTATTACCTCATGCTTTGTGGGGTGAGCAAAATGAATTGTCGATGATGCTGAGAGTCAGCCACCTTGAGAATCATGTCCATTGCGATTCTTCTGTTAACCATGTCCTAAAGACAAAAGATTTATCAGGTAGTGATACTGACTGTGTGCTTCACTGCCTTATTATTGCACAAGTGTTTAAGAATAAATTAATTAGAAAATACCTTAATAGAAAAACCTACCAGAATATACAAAGAAAAGTCTAATAAAAACTAAGCTGTAGAAACATTACGGTTAAATTTGAAAAGCTACAAACTACAGTTTAGGAAATTCTTAAACTCTACTTATTAGTATACAAGCATAATAAAAAGCTTCTACTGGAACACACACTCCTACTTGCGATGTTTTCCTCTCAGCTTTGATACACACAGTACTTCTTACTTTATTGGTATGCTGAGATTAACTGTTTTTAGTGGAAAAATGTTTCCTATAAAATCCTGCCTCAAAATTATCTGAAAGGATTTAAGCACAGCACGAAATTTGAGATATTACGTAGCTTGTTTTTATTACTACTGTTATTATTATTATTACTATTTCTATTTTGAACACAACCTTATGCATTAGGCTTACTGAAAAAGATGTGTGATGGGAAGCTATTTTTAGCAGGGGTTAATCAAAGCTCTGCTCATCTACGCTGTTACACACGAAGGAAAGTCTCTCCCTTGCAAATATGCTGATGGAGTCCTCTGGTGGTGAGTCTCCAGAGTTACACCAAAAGTAAGTGCAGAACATGGAGACAGTAAGGTTGCATTTACTGGCACCGCAGTGGAAATACAAATTGTGTGGAATTATTTATGGAACAGATGACATGCGAGTTCTCTGCAGGGCCTACAGTTCTGAGTATCCATCCTTTTCTGGACAGATGGATGGACAGACTTCTGCACAACTAACTTGTAAAAGAGGACCTTGCTGGTGGCTGAAAAATGATTGCTTGACCACCTTACATGCAAACTTTCCTTTTTGAAATTCTTTATATACAAAGTACATTATCTTTTCCCCCGCCTAGGTCTGTGATTCCAGTAAATAAATCACTGATGGGGAAGGGATGCTGAAGGCAAAATTAAATAATGCAGTATCCACTCTTTGTCTCACAGAACTAAGTCTTTTTTCCAAACCTTACCACCTTGCCTATTAATGAGGAGGAAATAAAATAAATATATATTAAAAATGATTAATCATTTGTCCAGGGAAGCTGTACACAAAGCTGAGGCTTATCAGTTTTAGCTGACATTAGTATTTACTGCTCATTATTCTGCATTGCAACATCTTGGAAAGATGCTACTAGCTGAAGTATAAAACAAGTTTCTGAGGAGCAACAGTGAACTCAGTTGCTACACTTGCTCTGAAAAAAACACCACCCAAACCCAACACATTGACCTCAAAATTGGTGGAAGCCACAGCACATGCTAAGCCCAAAACTGTCACAGCAATATGCAGAGGCAACCTGTGACAAACACAGTAACAACTGCCTGGGTAACTAATAAAAGTTATATATATTTTTTTTTTGTGCTGAAATAAGTTCAAGCACGTAAAGTAACAGATGCTCATAGCTCTGGGTACCAACTTCAGAAACAGAAGTAGCTTCAAAAGTCACTAAGCAAAGGGAACAAGATTCCTAACAAGTTTGGTTTTGGGGGATTTGGTTTTTTGTTTTGGAGGCTTGTATTTATTATTTACAGTTAACTATAGTGTTTCAAAAGCTAACCAAACACAGATAACAACCCAACTATTTCACTAATTTATAAAAGTCAGAGTGGCAAATGTAGTTTAAGTTTAAACTTACCATGTAGACATCAAATTCATCCAAGCATCTGAATGGAGATTCAGTAATGGACCACAGAGAAAGAATAAAACAAACTGTTGAGAAGGAACGTTCACCTCCTGATAAGGATTTCACATCATTGAGGGAGGCTTTGCTCTCTTCTCGAGGCTGAATCTTGAAATAAAAATATTAGAGCCATTTTTAAACCTGAACTGGAGACTTACTAATAGAATCATAATTTTAACGGTGAGCACGTTACATGTGAACAGATAAAGATCACTTGGGAACAGTGTTAAGCACTTCACTGCCACCGCCCTTTGGGAACGGCACACTTCTCATCATTTCATAACACAGCCCGACGATCGCTGCAACACTGAATACACTGAATGACTCTACCAGTGTTTTCTTATTCAAGTCTCTATTTTTAATAAGCTATTCGACAACGTTTAATAAATGTCAACCAGTGTAGTTATATTAGAGTAAAATGCAATGGTCACCAGCTACAATAGAAAAGCTGGTATTTGATTTACAGCAGGAGTTTCGAGGAGGAAGAGTTTCATTGTCAATATTGTCAACAGTCCTTTGGTTTCATTGCCTATGAGGACACCTTGTGGCACTCCTCCTTTAAGAATAAACTTAAGCATTTTCTTGTCCTGTTATAAACTTATGCATTTTCTTGTCCTGTTGACCACATTACCTTTTTAACAAGCTAAGCAGGAAAATAAGAATTATTTTGGAGTGGGGTCAACTCTTGCATGACAAACATGAAACATCAGAAGACTTTTTTGTACTATAGCTGATAAAGCCAGATAATGACTTAACACTTTAAGGACTGAGCTTGAGTTCTTCAGATACATATCCTTCACCTGTTTAATTAAGACTATGTCAACATGTATTTATGTTGTCACTACACATTTCTCCCCTTAATTCTGAAAACTGAAGTCTCTCACAGAAATAGCAGTAAAAACTGCCATGACTAAAATTTTTTGGAAGATACGTTAAAAGATACAAACTCACAGAATACACAGAAAAACCATAATATTGAAGTTTTCAGCCATTAGAAGTTGTTTCAATAATAACCAGTCATTATATAATCACACAAATAAAGGCAAACTTCCTGTCAACAAAACAGGAATGAGTAATTTTGAAAAACTGACTAGGATGAATAGCGAGTGAATTCTTATCCTCAGCATAAGACAACAGTCTAAATTTATTCCAACCTGCCCATAAAAATGTTGGTTTTTTTTTCTTGCTTGTTTTCAACAACATTCAAAATTTAGCATATCACATTTTGGAGAGGGGGGAATAATTTATTCTCTCCTTTGCAATGCATGTCCTCTAGCAGCTGATATAAAAAAATAATTATTTCAACTGTTGTAATACATAATATGGAATTACTTACATTTATTGAAAGCGTCTCATTCTTGTGATCAAAAAGTATTTTTCCAGAGCAAGCTCGAATACGTAATAAATGGTCAAAGTAGAGTTTGCATCGTAATGAAAGGAGCCTTAAATCAAGCAAACATTATTAGTTCAGTAAGTTTTAAAACGCATGAAAAAGTGACAACAGATTTTTATCAACTGTTTCAGATCATGTTCTTAAATATTAAACCCTGCTCCATTAATAACATTTCCCCAAAACAATCAAGCTCCCAAGCAGGTGACATTCAATACTGGACATATTGGAAAGAATCACTGACACAAGGTAACAAGGTAAGAAATCCAAAAGTACAGGCTTTGTAGTTTTTAGAAGTCTGTTCCAATAGACTGGAAGCTCTTTATACCCTTCTTCCACAACTCCAACAGAAAATAACCAATTCCACTTCTTTCCTGTCCACTATTAGGATTGCACAGTGAGGATAGAAAAGAATTTATGTGGACTCTGCTACACTCCAGGAATTAAAAGTATTGAATATTAACTGGCCCTCACCCCGTCCCCGCTTCCCCTCCAATTCTAGTATAAAATCCCTCAATAGAAGACACATTATATTACCATCAAGAAAAAACTATGATTCTTGAATGCATTTTAGAGTGGGATTTGTACTGCAATTTGGGCACTAAGAACAAGACTCAGTTTGATATATATGGGCACCATCAGGCAAGCATCAGATTCTGCAGCTCAATCTTACCCACTAGTATTTCCAGACTTCCATCTGCAAAGGTTGGGATTCTCCTGATCGTTACTATTTTTCAGGATCATACTGGCACCCCTTCCATATCCCAGATCAAAAAAGCACCACAAAATCTGCATGAATAGGTATAGGATACTAAGGGACTAAAGCAAGAAAGAAGGGGTACACTCCTGGTATGGATCCTCCGTGACAGAAGCAGCTTTCAAACTCCAGAATCTGAATAAAGATCTTGAAATATTTTCAGCACAGGGCAGAGAAAATTGTTCAGCCCACAGTGAAGTTATGTGAGCACAAATTACATGACACAGCACCACTAGTTATACTCTGTGAAAATAAGCGACAGTCCAGATGACTTCAATGCTTGGACGGTGCTGATATTTTACTGACCAAAACCAAGACTGAAACAGAACTTTGGATTAAGTCAGCACACTGGAGGCTTCACACACATTGGTGTGAAGCAAAACTGAGCCTTCAGCTGATCCCATTGTTTTTCCAGCTGTCAGTCCAGGCTGCCTCTAAACTGTCAGGCATGGTAGTATTGGATCTGGGAGCAACATTAGGTTAGAAAGATTGCTGTGAATACCAAATTAAAGGTATCTCATTCTCACAGGTCTGCTCTGTAATTTTTTGCACCTACATTTTAGTTTATCCGAAACCTGAAACCACAGTAAAATTAACTCACCTTAAGAACTGATGATATATTTTGAACCTCTGTGTCATTATTTCTTCCAGCAGCCTAATAAATTTCTTTAAATGCTTCACTTTACTGTTTGCATCCTCGTATCTTTCCTTTGCATCATGAAATTGCCTGTTTTAATTAACAGAAAGCTTAGGATCAACATGCATACATGCATTACATTAAACCCAAACTGTTGTTGTAAATGCTGAAAATGAATTTGATAATCAAAACATTCAAATAAAAACTTTCTTGTGAGGATCTACATTACAGCTAAAAGCATTTGATGAATCAAGTTGGACACTGTTTACTAATGAAAAGTGGTCAAAAATTAAATTTTACTTCTATATTTAATTATTTGAAAGGAAACTCTGACACCAAGGAGAATGAACGACTGGTCTCCCCGTGTTCAAGAATACCCGAAGTGAGTGATTACTTAAAATACACCACAGCTAAAATCTCTGGTAATTGCTTAATTTCTGCATTAGTTATTCAAACTAGAAGTATGCTTAATGCTCACTGCATCCCAGAACGAGGGCAGGTTATGTTCATACCACCCAGTCGTAACTGGGATACCTCTAAACACTAAGAGGGTAGCTGACTATTGGTAACTTCATAAATATCACACAGACACTGTCTAAAAATCATGAGAGGGTAGTTCAAAACTCCTAAACCTTTTCAGTACAGGTTGAATGAGCAATCGGCAAAGCATGTTTTCATACCTTCCTACATGGTTTGAGTTCTAAAACCAGACACAAATGCACTGTGAGGCAATAAGAAAACTCTTCCTTCTCCTGTCTTTTCTATCTTAATTGAACTACTTTAGACATTAAAGATAACTTACTGTATGATTTCTTCTCTGTTGCCATGGCGACTATTTTCTGAATTTATCCTCTCTCTCAAGCGATTCATTTCTGCATCAAGACTCTTAACAGTTCTGCTGACCTCTATGCGCTCTGGGTAGATTTGCCTAGCTTGTGAAATTTTTTCCTAAAGTAATGTTTGAAATCCAATTAATTGTTACATTTTTAAACAAACTGTTTAGTCTTCACAACAAAGATTTTGTGCTATGGAAAAGCAAGGTCTCAACAGCAAACCTACTTAGCATCAATAATTTTACTAACAACGTGTACAGGTAGGTAGTTATTTCAGTGCTAAGAATTGTACCCATGTGAAATCTTTAATATGTTCACACTTCCTTTAGCTAATACAGATCAATAAGGAGCCACATTCACCATATTTAAATAGGACAGTCTTCAAAAAGTCTTTGTAAATGTAATTTCAGAGTTTGTTAATAAAGCTTGATTAGGTAAGTCTTCAAAAGATCAGGTATGAGGTCTGTACAAAGAAAAACCTAGCATCCAAAAAAAACCAAAACAGTATTATGCAACTGAACTCAAAACACAAATTTTAAGGTTAGGTCACTTTAATCTTTTTCACTGCAAAATACAGAAGAGAAGAGCTCTATATGGGTAACCCCTAACTCATCTGTCAAGACAGAAATGATGCTCTGCCAGACAAAGAGAGGCCTCAATTCATTTATACAAATTACTTCTGCTTGATTTAAATATAGTCAGCTTAAGACTCTCCTTCTCTGGAGACATTCAAACCCGCCTGGACACATTCCTGTGCGATCTGCTCTGGTGAGCCTGCTTTAGCAGGTGGGTTGGACTAGATGATCTCCAGAGGTCCCCTCCAACCCCAACCATCCTGTGATTCTGTGAGAATACTCCATGTATTAATATGATCTGTATGTTGTACAAATTGAATGATTTATTATTAAATATTAGAAGGATCATGACTATCTGACTTCATTAAAGAAAAAACCCCCACACATCTACCTGTAATTCTTTCTCCTTGGCAGCCAGTAGTTCTTTATGTCTTCTTATGCAAGCCAAGCGTTCCTTTTGTTTGTCTTCATAGTGCTGAAAACGTTGTTTACTGTTTTCCACTTCTGAGTCAGCTTGGTTTAATTCATCCTGTTTAGAATAAATCAAGATTTGATAAGTGAACTGTTTGAGGTGGAATCCTAAGCATCTCTCTAATGTTTACTGACTTATCACAGATAATTATGTTGTTTTTAACACTGTCTAATTTATGTTGCTTTCAGTGAGACTGCTCCCTCTAACATCCAGGTGCTTTAACAGCAACTTATCAGAAAGTCTTCTCAGTTCTGACAAGAACATAATAAATGCTTGTAATGATTTTAGGAATGATATCTTGAGGGGATGTTTTAATCTTAGAAAAAAAAGCCATCCTTTTTCCTAAACCTCCAAAAACTACATTTATTTTGTACACTACATTCTAGCCAGAACTTCTGATGTCTGTGTGACATCAATGAGAACTGCATTTCTGTGTGAAAATTCAGTATTTTGCTATACCTGTAATGTGATGTAGACTACAGCAAGTTCTGTACTATATAAGTGTTGATACAGTTGAAGTCATATCATATCTTTCCAGAGAAGCAAAAGGGGTATAAAGAATGATATAAATTAAACAACAATTTTCTTCCTCATCCCTGTCAATTTAACAGTTTATCTTAAAAAAAAAAAGCAACAAAACAAGAACACCAACTGTGACCAACAGTAATGGAATCTCTTACCTTTCCTAATCCTGCCTTAAAGCCACCACTTGCTATATGCCAAGAGTTCAAACAACTGCAGAACACACAGCAGTACATCTAATAGAAAATCCTAAGTGACCAGTTATGAACCTTCTTGTCCAGGCCTTATCAGAAACAAACAAATAAACTAAAACAACAAATGTGGTGCAGTAAAAAGGAAAGTCAAGGAAGCTATTCTTCCTCCCTTTCAAGTCCATGACTAAAAATACCTGAAAACAAAGTCTTTAAACATAAAACACTACAGCAACTACACATAACAATCAACATTATGTTTGAAATACTACCAAGCCTATTTCTTGACATGCTCTAGATGGAATGCTCTATTTCAAATTTCTATTTCTGTTTAAATATTCTATTTCAATCTATTTCTATTTTCATAAGTAGATCTTAAATGGATCAGGAAGGAGCATGCTCTTTTCTCCTGCCTCCTTTTAACCTCATTCTCAATGTCACACAAAGGGACTGCATTAAAAATACAAGATGAATTTATTGGTACCTTAATTGGGCCAGCAATTTCTTCTACTTGATGAACTTTTTCTTTCATTTCTTCAAATTTTTTTTCAGCTACCTGGAGAATATTTTTCAGTTCTTCCATTTTTTTGCTTTGTTGCTGCATGTCTTTTATTACAGATTCCATCTTACTCTTATTTTCTTGAACTTCATCTTCCTGTCAAAATATATTAAAATGAAGAATAATAAAAGGAGACATACATTTGCAAAGCATTGTAAAAGATTTTTATTTTATTATTGCTAGAAGGGTACAAGATTACATGCAAGTACTCTATAATAAGAATATGAACAGCTCAATGCAGTTGTCACTAAAGCCCAGAAGAAGAGACTGACACATCTTGTAGCAGACCATTACATGAAATCGCAAAAGAAAAAGTGGAATTTCCTAATTATCTGACTGAAAATTAAGGAGACTTTATTTGTGAGCTGTGATGAAAAGACTAAAGGGGATAGGATTTTGTGAAGACTTAGACATGCTAATATTTTACTACAGTAATTTTTTTAAACAAAAGAACAAGGTAACCTCCCTCTGGATCTGTGACAGAATATATGCATTCTGTATACAAAGCAACAAAGAGAAGAGTAAGTGGATCATCACTGTTCCCTAGACAATTCTGTCACTCGTAATGAATTATCATCATACATACTTTCTGATTTGAAAAGACAAATATTCCGAAATGTGGGAAAAAGATCTAAGTGAAAGCTTGTATTGCTAAGATTCTTTTTCACAATCAGACAATTGTGAAATCAAGGTAGCAATGAAAGACAAATATCAAGTGAAAGAACAGCAACTAATACATAGTAGTGGTCACAAAGTGCAGAAAACAGGAAAACAACAAAAATCCAAGAAAGGAGTAAGGAGAAGCAAATATGCTGCACTAAGACCATTATCAGAAGCAATGTTAAAAATTTTTATGTTCAAAACACAAGTGTCCAATAATTTTCAAACAGGAAGATATTCTCCTACATTAAGGTAACAGATTATTTTTCCAACTCACCAAAAGGGTAAAGAATATCCTTTTTAAAAACCCAACAGAACTAGTTAATCTAGAAAAGAGGAAACCCTACAAGACCTTACAGAATCTGTAACGATCCCTTGCTTTTTGAGTAAATTTTGAAACGTTTACTTACATGCCACATGTGCACACATGCTGAAAGACTGACTAGCCAAAAAGTATAAGTTTGTGCTGACATCACAAGCGACAAAAAAAATAAAAATACCGGGCAACTTCACCTCCCACTGATCCCAGATAGAATAGCGAGAAAACTGGCATGGATTTTAACTGGAACAACTTCAGTCAGAATTTTATTAACATATATCAGCATGATTCTCAAAATTTAAATCTTGGCCGCCTATACATTAGATTATTACAGAGCGATAGTTGAAATTCATGGCCACAATTACACTAATCACTTTTTTTGGCGTTCTTAGACTGCTGCGCATTTGTTTTAAAAACACATAGATACGAATAAGAACTTCGAAAAAGCCATCATACTACCATGATCCTTCCCTAGCGTGATATCTGAACTTCAGAACTGATGCACAGTGAAGCTGCAGCAAAACAAGAAATGGGGGGTTCAGGGCAGAGCAGTAACGCTGGGACAGAAATTCTGCTCCAGAGTGGCTTATACCTGCACTTCAATGGTGCCACTTCTGACCTCCAAACCTACAGCACTGCTGCTCTGCAGAGTTTAACAGCACTGCAGGTCTGGAATGAGGAAAGAAAATGCATGGAATATCCCTTTACAACACCACCTTGCCTTCCATAGACCTGCAGTGCTATTGGTTTGAAAAAGGGCAGAAGAGAGAAGGAAAAGAAACAGAACAAAAACAACAACAACAAAAAACCACCACACACCAAAACAAAATCAAACCTGTCCAAAAATAACTTCATGAAATCATGCCACTGACATAACTGTAGACATTCTGTAAATTGGTACATTTTTCAGTGTTTATCCAACTTGTACACTACTTGAAATCTACAAAGTTTACTTATTTCAAAGCACTGCCAACATTAAAAGACATTACTTCGTATCCTTATTAGACATAATTTGATATTCTATTCTTACTAGTGTACGGATGTCCACTGATTGGTGTTCTTCCATATTTTCAAGATCGGCTATTTCTGCATTTGTTCTTCTTATTTTTACCTGAAAAGAAAAAGAAAATAAATATTCTTAAGCTTATCTAAAGAGAAAAGTTCACATTTGTTCATTTAAGTCAACACAGAAAGCAAGACATTTGGTCTTCTCATTTCATTAGTGCCAACAAAACACAGAATTCTTCCCACTTACCTACAGAATCCATTTTTACAAGATATAACTGAAAGTCACGCACGCTTTAAATCATTAAGCTATTATTGCATTTCCATTCAATATGACAATTGAATATAATATACTTTATTTTTCCTTCAAATATCTATCTTCAGCAATTTGAGTCTACGTGCCAGGGGGTTTTTTTGCTGGTTGTTCTTTGTAATTTACTGAATATAAACTTATATAGTATGTATTATCTTATATCGCCTAACTGTAACATCATTGGCCACCACAGATATATATCCTACCTAGAAATACTGGAAAACAAAGAAAGATGACTAATAGTTGTAAAATGTTTTATAAAGAAATTAAAAGAAAACTTCAAGGTGACATATTCAGCATATTAAAATGGATTAAGAATATAAATGAAAAGCATGAAGAGAAACAAGATTCTAGGAACGAAGAGGTGAGACAACAGAAAAAAGGAGAGGGAA
The DNA here is from genome assembly GCF_036013445.1 of Caloenas nicobarica. Classification (NCBI taxonomy): domain Eukaryota; kingdom Metazoa; phylum Chordata; class Aves; order Columbiformes; family Columbidae; genus Caloenas; species Caloenas nicobarica. Next base: position 12,436,066 of record NC_088247.1, on the reverse strand, counting down.
GAGGGAAAAGAAAGTTGCATCAAATATTGCAACAACTTCCTATTTGTGTCAAAAAAGCAGTAGAAATTTGAGAGATTTAGCACAAGAGGAAAAAAAAAAAGATACCATACAATAAATGGCACATGCTGGGATTGATGTGACTTCTACCGTTCTGTTCTAAACGATGAACAAAAGTAAACAACATGAAAGCAAACAACAAAAGGATAAACAAACAACAAAAATAGGGGTAAACATTAAAAAATATCATCCACCAAAAAAAATGTAGAAGTCAAAATAATAGGGAAAGACTGACCAGTTTCTAAAAATTAACACTGTACCTATTTTTACCTGTAGTTCTTTTTGGTGTCGTTGATGACCATGAAGATGCCCTTCATTCTGCCTGATCTCATTTTCAATGGAATATAAACGTTCCTGAGATGCTCTCAACTGTGCCTTTTTGTTTTCAACTTCTCTCTCCAAGTGACTTTATAGAAAAAGTGATATTGAGATATTATATATTACACAGATATTATCTATTACACACACAGAAATGCACAAATAAAAATTAAATGCATGGCAAGATAAAGGGTAAAAATGCACTCCCCTTAAAAAATAAAAACAAACAAACAAAAAAATCAGTCTTAAGTTTGCTGTGCACTGGCTGTTTTTAATGATCAGTAAAGAAACACCAAAGCTCTACAGCAGAACTCATGGTTAACAATAAGCAGAGAGCTGCTTGATGGCCCTAGTTCAATACCCATCAGATCAACCATTCATGTAATTTGAACCATCTCTGACCCCTGTTCACAATTTTTGCAACAGGACAAATGTTTGGAGTAAACAGTGGTGCCACATCTAGAAATACTACTCCACCTTGAGAGAAAAGAAATACTTCGACTACGACAAAAAACTTCCAGTCAGAGAGAAAATATGTTAACGAGATATGAAAAAATATTTTATATAGTCTCATACTTTTTGTTCTACAAAGGATGTCATGACCAGAGATTTCCATCATTAATTCAGTTTGTGGTAAAACTATTTGAAACGCAAAAGAAAGGTATTTCTTATTACTATTTACAGATGGCAAAACTTTGATAGTATCTTTCACCCCTGCAGAAGCGGAAACCTTACTAATATTACATTAAAAATAGAATCTTAATACAAGTGTTTCATCCAACTTTTTTTATAGATGCATAAAATGGACTGAAAGTCTGATCCAGAATCAGTGTTTAATAAATTGCATATACTATTCCAGATAAATGTGTCATTGCTTTAGGCTAAGTTCTGAAGGAGGGGTGGGGAGATAAGAAGACATTTTTCCTTTTTAACTGGCCTATATTATTCCCCCATAGCAATGTTGGTAATGAAATGCCTGTAACGCTTCGAAAGTTAAGATAATCTTTGAGTGAAGTTCATTATATAGCGATATGAACAAAGTACAGTGAACTGACATATTTAAAACTTTTTTGAGTTTATGGAAATAGATTTTTAACACTCAATTCAGTCTACACCATCGGCTATTAACACTGAAATTACAATATTTACTTAATATGTCTGCAGTATAACCTGAGCCTCAAAATAAAAGTATTCTCCTGTCACCAATTTGCTAGGTGACAGTTCAAGTTTCTAAGCTTTGAAATATGTTTGCCTTTTTAAACTACTGTTTTGAAAGTAATGAGAAAAAAAATAAAAAACAAAAAATAAAAAGGGGGTGGAAGAAGCATAGTTTATCAGAGATACCTACACCATGAGTTAAGTGAAAAGCCTGAAAAAACACAGATGCAAAGTTTGAAAGCAGTAGGACTATGTGTGCCAGCACAGCTTTGGTTTCCATAATCAGGCTTCCTTTGCAGTAAACCATGATACCACTGTTCAGGTATTAGATTTTTAAAGAAACACCTTTGATTCCACGCACTTTTTCAGCAAGCATAAAACAAAAAGGAAGGCAGATTTCCTGGAGTATTCAGCCCAGCAAATCCCTCCTTGCTGGGCAGATTTACAAGCTGAAAAATATTTAGGTACAAGTCAGGTTTGTACCTATGACAGAAAGGCATTGACATGAAGAGGTTTTCCAGAATTCTTAGAAAGGAAGCATAAATCTAAAAAAAAAAACCACACCAAAAACTGGAGAGTATTGTATATGCAAAGAAACAAATATGCAATTCCACTCTTCATGTCAACATGTGCATTTTTTGCTAATACAGTGTTACAAGATGCTGACCTTATTTCTGCTTCAACATCTTGGCTTAGGAACTTGGGTCTGAGGTAATCGGAAGAGTAATATCGTCTTTCAAATACTTGATCACCTTCAGCAGTGAAAGCTTCTCGACAATTCTTTGGGGGCCGATTAGACTGCATTACTTCCCGAGCTCTACGGCTACTCTGAAAAATACAATGTCCTTATCATACTAATAGAAAAGCCACCATAATTAAAGACATCGATTTAAAACCTGCCTAGAAGTTGTGACCCAGAAATAATTTCATTTCCTAATGAAAAATAAGAAATACAGTAATAAAGGGATGTGAAAAAACTATGTCAAGAATCTGATTTTCTTAGTTGAATAAGACACTTGTGTTCTCAAAAAACTCAGTTTAGCTGCCCATTTATTTTATCATATTACAAATTTATCTACATTCTAAGTTCTGTAGTCTGATCGGTCCTTTATAATTTACTATGGAAAAAAATAAATCACTAAGCAAAAGGTCACTATGCATATTTAATTATCAAAAGGGGAATACCTATATAGGAAACAATGTTCCAAAGCAAACCGTGAAGTACATCAAACAATATTCATAGTCATTAAAATGTTTTTATCATGATCAAAAAATACATTGCTACCAAAATAGTACATAATCTTAATTCAATACCAGTTGATAGTCACCTCATTCAAATCCTACTTAACTGATTATTGCTGTCTTTTTTTATTTTACCAGACTCTATCTACAACTATGTTTCTTTGCCCTTTCTGATCTCAAACGTTTTAACTGTGCAGAGTTCAAAGGGGATCTGGTTGCTGTGGTAGGTTAAAAATAAATTAGGCTGTGAATGCTAACAGGCAGCTCCTAATTTCATGTAAGAGAGAGTGGCTGAATATCCAAAAAAGAAATTTTGAACTCTCAAGCAGAAGCCTGCTACACCTACAGCTGGTACCCAGCTACCAGTTGCTGTAGGGGCTAGTTGCAAGTTTTGGTAACACCCAGACTACACAAAACTGACACATCTGGAAGCCACCAATCAGTAAAGCAACATGAGACAGAGACAGCAGTTAGGAGACCGATCACACACACATAGACAATTTAGATGGGGAAACTAGAACACTCAGAGGCCCAGAAAGGTGGGGATGAACATCCCAGAAACAAAACAGGGAAGATCCTGGAAACCCCGGGGAGAGATCAGTAGACAAATCCCAGGGAACACCCAGGGATCTTGGCCAGTCACAGCCCACACAGGCATCTGTGAGCAGCTTCACAGTAGGAACCAATACATTTTCTGCCTGACCTTCCTGGACCAGCAGTGATTTCTCTGCAGGGGACAGGAGTTGAGATCTATGAAGGTTGTGTTGGGGGTGGGCAGGGAAACAAGCAAGGGTGTGGAAATAAAGAGCAAATGCTCTAGCCTTGCTGGTTCTTAAATAAATCCCAGTATCCAAATCCATTCACTATGGGTTGTCAGTTTACTCTGTCTTGACGATGACTGAAAACTGTGTCTTTTAGAGTTCATGGAATGCCAAGAGGCCCTTACTGGGACCCCTCCAGTGGAAACATCCGTGTGTGTGTGCGCTGCACTGTAGCACTGATAACTGATATAGTCAGGGTCTACTTGAGCCATTGGGGTCCTTACCTCTCCCCAGAAGGGAAAAAACAAACCCAAAACAAAAAACAAAACAAAAAAATCCCACAAAACAAAGAAAAAACACCACAACAAAAGCCCACATTTTTCTCTTTTGTTAATTACAGGCACTATCAGTGAAGGTATTGTATCCACCCCATAAAAAGAGAAAATGCTTTTCTTTAAAGACCAATAGGAAGCATAGAGTCTTACTTTAATCAGCAGGATTGTTTCTATACCCCTCACATCAATCAAACAATTGGCAACCACTGCGTGATCTATTTCCAATGCTGTGAGAACCGATGGGAATTCTGGATGATAAACTCCTCTGAAAAAAAAAAAAACCCCACACCATTCAAAGAGCACACATTAGATTCTTTAAAAAATATATTATTACAAATAGCTCTTTTCAACTAATAATATGAACCGTGAAGACTAAGCAATAAAATTCCAAACATAACTCACCTGTGTCTAACATCATAAATTTCATTCTGAAATTTATTTACAATTATTTGAGGTCTGTGTCCATGTGGATAATATTCTGCCATCAGTTTTTGAAGAGTTCTCTCATCACTATGATTATCACAGCAAAATGCCTGAACTAGGCTCTTTAAGCAAGATTCAACAGCCAAGGTCAGTTCTGCATCCTTTGGATGAATGAAAGCACCTAAATAAACGTAAGAGACAACACTTTAGAAGCCGTATTCCATAACAAAACATGCAGTAGTGCATTTTTACCACTCAAGGGGTTTACTTCGTTGTGTTATGGGTTTGGTGTTTTGTTGGGTTTTTTTGGGTTTTTTTGGTTTTTTTAAGAGTCTAAAATAAACTTTTCTTACATGAAGGAAAAAAAAAAACAAACTAAAAAATAAAAGAACTCCACAACAGACAAGCAACCCTGAGAACACAGACATATAATTTCTCTTCCTATAGAGACACCTATACATATTCAGGGGCCTACATTTTCTTCCAAGATCTTTGACAGGTTACTGCTAACTTCCACTAAGGTGTCAATTTTATGGCAGCTCAGCAGGAGTATATCGAGGCAAAAATTGCTTATCTACAATTTAATGCTTGAAGGGTGAAGGCAGAGAAACAGCTATGCTGCAAGTTAAACAAATATGAAGATTCCATTATATCGCTTGTCTTCAGTAGCAGGTGTGTTTCCATGTTCTCCTGCTGAAGCGATTACTTCCATTCACAAGCTGAAAATAGGGTTCACTGACAGAGCTGGTCAAAAAACAAATGAAACAACTTTACAAGAAAATCTCAGTTGGTTCTGTCTGAATTGCTCCACACAGAGCATCTCAAGTTTGACAAGCTCACAAGTCAGGCACTGGACATTTTGAACAAAGTCTGTCCGGGAGCTGGACAGTGCTGTCATCCCCAAGGAACGAGCAGCCAAAGCACAGGCATCTGATGCTTAGAGTTTACCATTGTAACTACATAAAATAACTTAATAAAAACAGCTGAAAAATTAGGAAAAACAGTAGGTGTAACTAGTTAGTGTGATAAAAAGGATAGAAGCAAAAGATAACCTACCAGGATAAAACCTTTAGTCCAGGAAGTACAGAAGAAAGATATTAATATATCTGAAGCTCCTTAAAGAACAAATAGTTTTTCTAAAAGATCACTGTTTACATTAGCAGCCATGCAATAAATCCCATGAGAAAATATCTTTTTCAGCAGTCATTCTTACCTAAAGGTCCGACAGGTTTGTGTTTAAAGCGCCCTTGTCTATAGGCTGTTTCAACTGCTTCAAGAAACGCTGGTACATGTGGTCCAAACCTTTTCAAGGTATTTGTTTTACTATCTTTCAGCTCTCTCAGATGTTTCTGCTTGGCATCCAGTGCTTGTTTCGCCTCAAAGTCTTCTCTCCTAAGAGAACAGAATTTTTTCAGTAGCAGCAGCTTATGAAGCCTTAATTTGATTAAAATAAAGTCTCATTTTTCAAGTACAAATAGGATAGTGCATCAAGACCTCAATACTTCAATGTACAGCCAGCTACACACATGCCAAAATATTTTTATAGTTTCAAGAAACATGAGACAAAAAAGCAAGAAAATTACTACTTTGCAACTGTTTTACAAGGCTTTTTTATTTCTAACAATTTATAATAAATTTTATTTCTAATTATACATTTCCATTTCATTGTCTTCTACAAAGGTCTTGAACAGAACACAAAGTAACTGCAGGTTACAATAACTGATAAAATACATTTAAACTAATACATCAAGTGCAACCATTTTCAAATCTCTTAAGACAATAAGTGACAACATCACCATAATACCACAGCCATAATCCCCTCTGGTAATCATTGTTCAAGTTCAGGTTTCCAAATCAAAGCCAACGAGTGCTTTGTTTTTCTATCTCTAAACTGGTATTTTAACCACTTGCTTCAAAGTCTCTATAAATTTGCCTTTAACTATAGATACAATAATTACCCTTAAGTGTTATCTATTTCCTTATATTGTTTTATATATCTTGTGACACCATATCAGGATGTACTAGTGTATTAAACAACATGAAAAATTTAAATCATAATCTGCCCATAGGATGATAAGAGAATAAGGGACACATCGTGGGAGGAAGGGCATTAAACTGACAGTATGGATTTATATCAGGCTTTAAGTTAGTAACACCTTTCACCTTTCATGACAACACAGTTTTCTTAATTTTCCAAAAGTTTCTAAATTAAGTCATGTTGTACCAAAGAAAAAAGTTTAGACAGTCCTAAGATAAAATAGGAAAAAAAAATAGAAACTGGAGCCTAATACCTCAGGGAATGCAGGTACATAAAAGACCTCTTGTAACTTGAAAGTAACACAGTTATATTCAAAAAGTGTAACTTACCTAAGTCTTGTATGTTCTTCCTTACACTTATATATAGCTTGCTGAAACTGATCCACCTGTTGACCAATCATTATTTCTTCATCATGGAATGCCTTTAACTGTTCCCTTAAGTGTGCAATTTTCCTTTGTCTTTCCAACTTTTCAGGCTCTGAAACCTGATTCGCACTAGAAAAGATCATACATCAGTATTTTAAAACCACAATGACGATTTATAAGTGACACGAACTTTGTTTTATTACCTGTATCATACAAAAGATTTATGCCTCAGAAAGTTATATTTAAGATTCTGTGCATTTACTAGGTCTGCAAAGCATAGATATCAATGTATTTATTTTTTATTTGTAATCGCACATAACTGTCTTGTTTTGCAACACCATGGAAGCTTGAAAATGTATATCATCACCAACAAAAAAGAAAACTTTTTTTCTACCCAATTACCTCATCACCTTCTAGTCAAAATCTTGTTTGCAAAGAAGCAGGATCAGAAATATTTAAATATTTAAGTGGACCCTGCTGAAGTTTAAATCAGTATTTTCTGTTACTGCAGATTTTCTCATTAATCAGAAGAGCTCACTCTCTGCACACCTATACCTTAATAAACATACACTGTAATCACTAGATCTGTATTTACCTGCTTTTCAGTTCTTCAATTCGTTTACATAACTGTTCATCATCTTTTCCCAGACGTTTTAACTCAGTTTGGGAACGATTATAAAGCACCTATGAAGGAAATACGATACAGTAGTTTAACAAATAGAAACAAGAAAAATTTCAAAAGACCTACAGTTTTGAGGAAATAAACATTAAAACTGCATCAAAACAGACAAACAATTTGAATTTCAAGAATGTGAAAAAGCAATAGCACAATTAACTTGAATCATATTTATTTTTATCTAAGCTTAACACTGCTTAGCACCCATGTAAAGATATAAATCCCATGGCCCCCAAACAGAAACTACTTGCAAGTCAGGCAAGAAATTGCACCTATTTGAACAGCACTATGGATTCTGGAAGCCTAGACACAGATGGAGAAGTACATATGGGGAGAGCATGGACAAGATTAGAGCTTTAGGCTGGTATGAACTTTGAAAGTTCTTTTTGCCTACCTCAGCTTCATTGACTGCTTTTCTTCTTGCCTGCACATCAGCCTTTAAAGAAACACACTGAGGATGCAGGGCTTGTGCTTCCTCATTTATTGTTATTAACCTGTCTTGTACTGCTTTGTACTTTTCTTCTGCTTCCTTCACTTTTGCCTTCAGCGCAAAAAGAGAATGATACACAAAGAGTAATGAAGCAAAACTTTCTTCAAAACCTCTTAATGCTGTAGAAGAAATATCTCTCAAAAGAATCCATCTGACATGTCTCATTTAGGTTTTTTGCTAAAAAAAACATAAAGCAAATCATTGCCACTAAGGATAGGCCAAGATAAAAATTACTAAAGGAACATACTCAGGAAACCAATGGACTACCCAATCTGCGAAGTAAACAGCAGCCTTCTTTTCTAACTCATGGTTTACTCAAACACAGGACTCTTAATACAATAAGGCCAAATATCACAATATGGAACGAAGTGAAACCAGTATCCGGACAATCTTCCTTCAACACTACATAGACATGTTCAGCCATAAAGTAAAAAAGCCTCAATTGTAAAATAAATATTTTTTTTTAAACATTGTCATGGCTTAATCCCAGCCAGCAACTAAGCACCAAGCAGCCGCTTGCTCACCTCTCCCCAGTGGGAGAGGGGAGAGAATCAGAAGGGTAAAAGTGAGAAAACTCATGGGTTGCGATAAAGACAGTTTAATAAGTGAAGCAAAGGCTACACACGCAAGCAAAGCAAAACAAGGGATTCAATCACTGCTCCCCATCGGCAGGTAGGTGTTCAGCCATCGCCAGAACACCAGGGCTCCATCACACGTAATGTTTACTTGGGAAGCCAAATGACATAATTCTGAATGCCCCCCATTCCTTCTTCTTCCTCCAGCTTTTATACTGAGCATGACATACAATATGGAATATCCCTTTGGCCAGTTGGGGTCAGCTGTCCCAGCTGTGTCCCCTCCCAGCTTCCCATATACCTGGCATGGTGTGAGAAGCTGAAAAGACCTTGACTACTTAGTGACATCTACAACACCACTGTATTGTCAACAACATCCAAAACACAGCACTACACCAGCTACCAGAAGAAAATTAACTATCTCAGCTGAAACCAGAACATTTAAAAAAAAAAAGAAAAATGAGTGCCAATTCAGAAACTTTGGAGAAGGTGTTTTAAAAGACTGAAAATTTCAAAATAATGATGCCTAGTGTTTCACTGCAAAAGATATATTTCACATGTGTATCTGAATGCTTGGCAAAATTATTCTTTCTTGCTACCTACATAAGTCTTAAGTACCATCCAAAGAGTGTTAAATTTCCAGATGTCTCCTGAAATCAGATACCGATCTTTCTACAGGCAACGATACCCAAGTAAACCTACATGACAGTTCTCTGAAAGATGCTCCAATGTTACAGAAGTAGATATCAAGTAAGTACTCTCAACAATAAAACAATTCCAAATACTGTTCACTGGTATATGCAATGTTAGTCATTTCAAATTCCCAATCAAAAAAATAACCCTTACCTGAAACAAAAGTATCAGCATGAAAACTACACACACCTCTACTAAACAGCACAAAACAAAATGTCCTGATATTATTATCCAATTAAATGTGGAATGCAAATGTTACTTCTAAGTTTTAGGCGGTTAAAAGGTATACAAATGGGAATGTTCTTAGCTGTTTGTGAAAAACTAAAATGGCCAGTTTCCATAGCTTACAAGCTAAAGGACAATCATAGTTTAAATATCATTTTTATTCTTGAGTCAAAGACCCAAAACCAGAGTAACATACAGTCTAAACCATATATGTACCTGGCACTCTTCTAGCTTCTGAACAAACTTCTCTGTATTTTCTTCTTCGGCTCTGATGCCTTCTTTGATGGGCTGTATTTCTTTTTCCATCTCGCTCACCTAAACAGAAGCATCTATTATCATTTTTCCGAATGTCTGCAGCAGATTGGGAATAACTTAAAGTACATTTCATATAAGGAAACATATTTTAACAAGACATTTACCACTGCCCATGCCATTTCATGTTTCAAATCTTCAAGACGATTTCGCAACTCATTCACAAACCCGAAGCTTTTGTAACGTTCCTTTTTTTCAAAATAAAGCTGCTTAAGTTCTTGAAGACGCTTAAGAAAAAGAGAGGTTCAATCATGAATGGAAAAAACTGTCATATAAGATGAAATCTTAGCAAGATTTTTCTTTTAATGTTATTGAGACCTAATCAAATCAAAACTATGTGTTTTAACTCCTATAGTTATTTCAGTGCTCAGATCTGTACTAATAATTACTTTAACTTTTACATACCTCTACTCCTTGTTCTATCTGATTACATGTATTCTCTTTAGTTTTCATAATAGATGAATAATCTTCTTTCATTTGTTCCAGCTGAGTTGCCTTCATAAAAAACTAAAAAGGAATAAAAAGATCCACATGTCAGATTCAGCAGCTTATCTAAGTGAACTTTAATTATCACGAAAAGATCACTCATCCCAATCTACATGCGTGCTGAATGATACCTAAAGTAAAATAACTAGTGGGGTATTTCTGAATAATGAACTCAGCAGTGTCCTATTTTTTTTTTTTAAGTTTATCTATGTCTTTAGAGAAAAGAAACTTTAAAAAAAAATGGTTTTGTAAGTGCATGACTGCTACAATAATGTTTCAGCTTGGTATCTGTATAGTGTCGAGGCCTTCTGTTTCTCACCCTGCCCTCCCTGTCGGGGTGTGCAAGAGGTTTGGAGAGGCTACAACTAGGCAGACGACCCCAACTAATGAAAGGGACATTCCATCCCATAACACATCGTTGCTGTAGTTTAACCCCAGTTGGCAACTAAACACCACACAGCTATTCACTCACTCCCTGCAGTGAGATGGGGCAGAGAACTAGAAGGGTAAAAGCAAGCAAACTGGTGGGTTGAGATAAAAACAATTTCGTAAAGTGAAAGCCGTGAACACAAGCAAAGCAAAACAAGGAATTCAATCACTACTTCCCATCAGCAGGCAGGTGTTCAGCCGTCTCCATCACACATAACAGTTGCTTGGGAACACAAAAGCCATCACTCCAAATGTCACCCCCTTCCTCCTTCTTCCCCTACCTTTTTATTGCTGAGCATGACATCACATCATGTGGAATATCCCTTTGGTCAGTTCGAGTCAGCTGTCCCAGCTGTGTCTCTTCCCAGCTCCCTCCTCCCCCAAACCTACTTGCTGGTGGGATGGTGTAAGGAGCAGAAAAGGCCTTGACTGTGTAAACACTGCTCAGCAACAACTGAAACATCCCTGTTTTCAGCACAAATCCAAAACACAGCCCCATATTAGCTACTATGAAGAAAATTAACTCTACTCCAGCCAAAACCAGTACAGTTACGCTCAGCAATAAAGAGGGAGAGCAGAGGGTTTAGGGGGCTTAGACATCTTTTCCTCAGGAACCAGCTGAGCATGGTCTACCCAGGGGAAGAGGTGAGTGACTGCCTTCACATCTCCTGTTTTGTCTTGCCTTCTTCCTCCCTACTTCCAGCTTTTCCTTCATTTTTTAAAAAATTTCTATCTCAACCCACAAATTTTCCTGCTTTTACTCTTCCTTTCCCCTTCTCCCATTCCAAGTGCAGGGAAGGGAAGTAAGTGAGTGGCTGTGTAGTGCTTATTTGCTTACCTGAATTAACCCACAACCAGTCACTGAAATTAAGAATTCTGATTTTTTTTCCCTCCAAATGTCACCCCTAAAGATTTGAAATCAGTATTTTAATGTTTAATCAAAATGTTCAACAATTTTTCTTACCTTGTACTTGTCACCTTCATTTTTAGACTGCAAAAAGTGCTTACTCATTTCTTGGGTTAGAATAGACACAGGATTATCTACCTATAAAACAAATTACTTTATTTTCATTTTAAGTAAAAAAGTTCTCATGTAACTGCATATCTATGAAAGTGAGTAAACCACCTCCCTGTTCCATGTCCAGCAATTTTGTAACAAGCTGAGAGAAGCAGATCCAGAAATTAAGGTTTCTACTCCTTTTTTTTGACTACAAAAAGCTCACAACAAACAAATGAAAAATTTTAAAAAATCCAACTTCATCAAGTACAAACTAGAACCACAACAAGGACAACTAAGGAACTGTTTTCAGGAGAATAACTGACCTCTAGAAAGACAGTGCCTATTTTTTTCCAGTTATTTAACAAGATCAGCATTAGGAATTTTGTCCAATGCTGTTTAATTTCTCATTATTTAATTGATCAAAATACTGCATTAAATGCAATTAATTTCCCTATATATTCTTAAGGAAGTTTCCACAAAATAAAATCAATCCATACTAACAGAAGTTTCTAACATCTGAAAGGCTGAATATGTTGAATATTTTAAACTTCATGTGCACTACCTTTCCTTAATTACTTACGTAGCAAAAACAGTCCCAGATTTCTGCAACAGCAGCAGTGGACTTCTCTCATTTAATGAAAACGGAACACTGCTTTTTATTTGAAGAATCATAACATCACATGCTGATGTCTTAAACTGCACAGAATTTAAACACTGTAATAATTACCTGTATATTAAAATGATCCAGTATTCCTATGAGTTCCTCTTTCTTTGAAGAAATTAAGGTCCCTAATGGTAAAAAAGGGAAGGAAAAATACCAGTAAGTCCAAATTAAAGAGATACACAATGCCCCAGAATTTTGTTCAATTTACTGGTTCTTTGTAAATGTAAAAAACGAGATTAGTATTTTTGTAACACAAATCTAGTTTTAAACGAGAAACACTGGTTGGTTGGGGGTTTTAATCTTTCCAATATATTTACATTTGTACAGAAAGACATCTAATTACAGTCCCTCCTTGCCTCATAAACCCTCTGTGACAGAATTTAGGTGAATCAGCAAATTCCACAAAAACCACAAAAGACTGAAAACTATGTTCAGCTTCATCACACTAGAAGATTTTCATAAAGACAAATAGTGTATGACCTCACATCATGCAGACCCTGACACAACTGCTTTTGACATGCTAAAATATTCTTAATCTAAGGTAAACTCAAAAAAGGACATCACCCTTGAATGATGAATAAAATGAGAAACATTATCCTTTACTAATATGAAGGCATTTAAAGCAACAAAAACATTTAAAGAGCTAAGACAGAGCAAAACAAACTACCACCAACCAGATTTGCTTTTCAGTCTGTAACTTCTGCTTCCATCCAGATTAATGTGCTGACTCACAATAATAGAGTCACCATACACTTCTGGTTTAAATGCATCTCTGCCTTGGTTTCGCAATGTTATGGAAATATCTGCAGAACTAGAAAATAAAAGTAATAAAAAAGACAACTAGAATTAGTTCCAAATCTAAAAAAAAATTTAAAAATCACAGTCTATTTTTCCACAAAAAATTGTCATGTTTTGTACAAGTCACACAGAGTTGTGGTAAACGGACTTAAATTCAGCTGGCAGCTGGTCACGAGTGGTGTTCCCCAGGGCTCAGTACTGAGGCCAGTTCTGTTCAATCTCTTTATCAATGATCTGGATGAGGGGATAGAGTGCACCCTCAGTAAACTGAGTGAGAGTGTTGATCTGCTGGAGGGTAGGAAGGCCATACAGAGGGATCTGGACCAGACGGATCGTTGGGCTGAGGCCAGTTGTATGAGGTTCAACAAGGCCAAGTGCCAGGTCCTGCACTTGGGTCACAACAACCCCAGGCCGCGCTACAGACTCGGGGAAGAGTGGCCGGAAAGCTGCCCGACAGAAAGGGATCTGGGGGTGTTGATTGACAGGCGGCTGAACATGAGTCAGCAGTGTGCCCAGGTGGCCAAGAAGGCCAACAGCATCCTGGCTTGTATCAGGAATAGTGTGGCCAGCAGGACTAGAGAAGTGATCATCCCCCTGAACCAGGTGCTGGTGAGGCCGCATCTTGAATACTGTGTTCAGTTTTGGGACCCCCACTACAAGACATTGAAGTGCCAGGAAGAGTTCAAAGAAGGGCGACAAAGCTGGAGCACAGGTCTGATGAGGAGCAGCTGAAGGAACTAGAGCTGTTTAGCCTGGAGAAAGAGGCTGAGGGGAGACCTTATCGCTGTCTGCAACTACCTGTTGTAGCATGGAGGGTGTTGGTCTCTTCTCCCAAGAGAGGAAATAGCCTCAAGTTGCACCAGGGGAGGTTTAGATTGGACAGCAGGAAAAACTTCTTCACAGAATGGGTTGTGAAGCACTAGATCAGGCTGCCCAGGGAGGCAGTTGAGTCACCATCCATGGAGGTGTTTAAAAGATGTGTAGATGAGGTTCTTAGGCACATGGTTTAGTGGTGGACCTGGCAGTGTTAGATTAACTGTTGGACTCATTTATATTAAAGGTCCTTTCCAACCAAAATGATTCCATGATTCTAGATTTAAGTCGTGTGAGCCAAAACAGCGCTGGAAACATATGGCCAGAAAGGCTTCCATCTGACCTGCTTGCACCTTCTATGCTTCAGAAAAATCGTGAGCCAAAAGCAAATAGTTGTGAGAACAGATTTCCCCACCTTCCCTTCCCATCTGAGCGCCCCCATCACTGGGCTGCGGAATCAAGCTGCTTTTTGGCTGTTGTCCTACCCCAAAACTGTCTTCTGTAGAGAACAGCTGCTTAGCTTCTACAGCCATCTCTAACCAAAGTAATGCACAGCAGAATGCTTAAGGTGTTCTAGAATAGATGAGATGTGGTTTCAGTTCTGAATTTATATTTTCTTGTTTCTCAAGTTAATGCTGAAACATTAAGTTATTATACATAAGGCAGGTGCTGCAAACAATTTTACTCCAAACACCTCTGAAAGGAAAAGCCTGGGGCTCTGAGTTACAGCTTTAGGTAAATGCAAACTTTTAAACCTTATTTCCTATATTTTTATTGATTCCCCTGAACATGTTATCACCAGTCTTGCAGCAGACATGAATCCACTTCCCGCACGTTTAATAATCCACCTGTATGCCAAGGTCTTTATATTGTATATTCATTCATGTCACCACAAAGACAGAAAAAGAATTAACGTCATTGCTCGCAGAACAATCATAACTAGGTTTCTATTATTTTTTTCTTACGAACTCAGTTCTTCTGTAGGATATTCAAATACATCATGGAAGTGATATACAAGAACCAGACAATATACAGGACGTACCACTACATTAGCTAGTTCAGAGATAACAGTATGCTACAGGTAAATTACTGGTACAATATCTAATGTGGTTTTTGTTTCTAGTTTCGGGGTTTTTTTGTTGAAATATGGTCTCTTCACTGTTACGTTTTTTATTCAAATCTGGTAGATCCCACAAGAGAACACAGGAAAACAAAGGTGAACAGAAAGCTGATCAGCCAACCTGAATCACAATCACTAAACAACATGTTGAACTTTAATACTAAAAAAGTTTTACTTACTTCTCGCCATCTCGTACAAACATTTTTAATGAGGAACCTCTATTAGTTGCAGTGGCTTTTCCACCAAGTCCAACAATAAGAGCAGTTAATACAGAACTTTTTCCACCTGTAACAGAAGCATTGAACTTTTTTAAAAAAGAAGTTCTGGCAACTCTTTATCCAGTTCACTAATACTACAAATCTTTGTTTGACTGCTTATGTATTCATGTACTTAAGGTCCAAATTCTGTCTTCCTTGAACAAACACATAAAATGGCAATAACTCTAGAAAGACATATACCACTTCCAAGGTTCCCCTAAAAAAAAAAAAAAAAGACACACACACAAACAGAAAACAAACAAAAAAGGAAAAAAAACCCAACCAACCAAAAATCCCCAAACAAACAAACAAAACCATGCTGAGCCAAACTTGTTACTTCTATTTAGCAATTTGCATTCAACGAGATGTCCAATCTCAGGAGGAAAGAACCTCCCCTCCCTTACAAACATAGAGAAAACATGTATATATCAGAAGAAATCAAATTCACATTCCATTTATACAACTATCTGAAAGGTTTTAAGTTCTCTTTCAAAATTTATGTTTAATTTTTGAAATTCTCTCTCCAAAAGAAGGGAACTTGCATAAATAAGCATCACTTCCTTCTCCTATAACAGTTTCTACATGACATATACTGGGACGATTACTGTGCATCTAATAATGAACATATGAGTGCCTTTAGCTTAAATATAAATTTATGTACAATTTAGCTATGAAGATTTGTATTCACATCATCTTTTGCAAATCGCCAAATTTAAGACCTAACTTTCTCACCAGCCTTGAACTACTGGGATAGACCTGTCTGGTACCCAAGTCCAAAAGTGAATCCGTCTCCATTCCTAACAGATGGCTAGCAATTCTTTTTCAAATAAAAATTACATCTCCTAATGTATTAACAAAAGTGTTCTTTGACAAAGAAATGATGTGATTAATACTTACTTCCATTGTTTCCAACAACAAAATTGAGATTGGATCCAAACTGAAAAGGCCCCAACATCGAATGGCACATGAAGTTCTTCAGCTGGATACTTTCAATTATCCCAACTTCCCCTACACTCTAAAGAATTAACAATTAAAACTGGTGTTTTGTATGCATTTTAATGAGATAGAGTTTATCTATTTTAAATAAAATGAGAGTTCAAATGACAGTACCATACAAAACAGCAATGGTTACAAGCTACAAGGAAATAGGAAGGCTTTCATGACACTATGAAAAGTTCCTTGCCAAAGCTAATCACTCACCTTCGGTAACTTTCAGTTCTCCCCATAACTAACTTACAATTAATCCAATATAAAAGAGAATAGGTTCTATACAGTTGTCAGAGCAGCAATAAAGCATATAATGGAAAGATTATTTTGTTATTTGAATAATACTACTTGTAAGAATTCTTAACCCAGCTTAGAACAAGGGAAATTAAATTAGATCAGGAAGGGAGAAATGAAACTGAAAGTAGGAGAGCACTTCAAACACTAGATTTTTTTTTTTTTTTTAGACATTTGAAAGTGTCAGCTATGCAAAACAAAAAAGTGTTTGGTACTTCTTTTAGTAAATAACTTGTTTTCTAAATATTTTCTCTGCTTTTACTACAACCATAAACCAAATATACCATACTTGTATCAAACCAAATATGTTTCCTTTATTCAGTTATTTAACAACTACAGTAGTATTCATTCTATATAACCGGAATACTGTTATTTTATGATCAACAGTTATAACTGGATAACCCTAAAGAAACAAGGTAGGAATGAACTCATACAGAAGTCCAGACCTCTTGTTTCT
This sequence comes from Caloenas nicobarica, assembly GCF_036013445.1. Taxonomy (NCBI): domain Eukaryota; kingdom Metazoa; phylum Chordata; class Aves; order Columbiformes; family Columbidae; genus Caloenas; species Caloenas nicobarica. Next base: position 12,419,093 of record NC_088247.1, on the reverse strand, counting down.
TTTACATCGGTTCTACCGAAGCCTACAAGCAAGGTATTTATTTCAATGTCAACCAAAGGCACAGAACCTTCTTATGTCAAGTTTTTCTTATATCTTCCTCCCCAAAACTTTTAAACAACCTACCGACAGTAAAGAGAAACTACTATCAGCTGTCGACTGTGAATTTTCTTCTTCATTAGACTCATCGCTGTGTTCATTTGTGTATTCTTGTCTCAGCCTTTTATGGGATCCAGGCTTTGAAATACTTTCTTCCTTTCTCTTACTCATGAGTACTGAAAAACAAAAGTAATGAAAGATTGTAGGTTTCAGTCTTCTACGTGAAAACATACCTACAGATGATAGCACAGACACACTAATTTATTTACTTCAGTAAAAGAAACTTTGAAAGATCATAGCAAACATTGCAACAAACAAATACTTTTTCAGAACTGAAATCTCAGTGAATTTAAGCCTAAGCTTACTATGAAGAAGCTGTGCTAGAACAAAAGAAACACTTCATTATTCTAACCAAGTTGAATTTGTTTGTTGACTAACAACTAAATCAACCTTGATTCTGTTTTCCTTGGTATATTAGACTTCGGGATATTTGCCAGAATTGATTTCAGTTAGTAATGGAGTTGAAGATTAAGTTGTAAAAAGTACATAACTATCATACTATGATCATTGTCAGCCATGCTGGTTTGATGAAAGTGAGCTGCACAGACAAATATAAAATGTACTAATTATATGTGGTTGACAAACGGCTAGAAAATTAACATGCAGAAGACATAAAAGTAGAAATAAAAGAAAATTTAGATTCATAGCATTGCTCCTGTGCTGTTTCTTGCACACAGCCACTCTGTTTTTGTGAGGCAGTGTAATGGAATAACAGTAAACAAAATGCTGTAATATTACTAATGAAGGATAACAGTCCTCTATATAGACAATATACACATGTATTTCCTCTACAAATGTAGAAATAACTCACAGACTTCCTGAACTAATATTACTGGTCAGAAATGAACCTTGCGAAAGTAACAAAGTCTACTAAAGTCACATGAAACTAAAAAAACAGACATCAAGATCAGTCAAAATCTCACTTTTTCAATATCTGTAACCTTAGGGCATGGCTTTTATTTCCCAGAAGTACATAATACATTCTTCATACCTAGAGTCCCAAAGCACTACACAGAAGATGAAAATTCACACACTTCTGCCTAAAGTAGAAGCAAATTCATGTTTCTACAAAAGCAACGCACAATCTTTTTATTTGCCAGTATTTAAGTCACTTACTAGTAACTGTCCAAAACAGGCTAAAACTGACATCAGCTGCCTAGTTTTCTGATGTCAAAAAGTTTCTGAAATGGAGTATGTTGTCCTACTCAATTTTCTTTACTAGAATTTAACCTAGAACTCCTTCCAGGAAAGATGGCAATGAACTTAAATGCACCTCACCACTTCGGGCAAAAATCAGAGGCATTAAATGCCATTAATATCCACTGCTACAGAAAGATCACTGCGTGCTATGTGGCCTAAGAGTAGGCTGAGATTATTTATAAAAATAAGTAAATATTGATGTTTTTCTTTCTAAATTAGATACCCTTCCACCTTGCAGATCTGTACGTTTGGGTCGTTGTGGAAAAAGAGCGCTTCGTTAAGCAGCTTCTTTTACTTGTGCCAGCTTAATGTTCTGGTCAAACTTCATCCTGATTTCAACTGATAGAAGGTCAGATAATTCATACTACCAGGCATCACAGGCAATAGCATTTATCACAGGAAACACCACCACAGACTTTAAAATTCGTTGTATCGTTACAAAAAGTATTTAATTTCTATTCTGGATACACATTGACTGTTTTATGAAATGGACTGCCTAATAATTCACTCATTTGTTTTCTTCGACATATGATCTAAATGGTAAAGAAAAAATAATATGCATATCTTTCTGTTAAGTGCAACAAACAAAATTTAAAGCAAATGAAGAAATGCAATGAACTTCTCATCCGACATTCTTGCAATAATTTTGTATGACTGAGATTTCAGATCAAATACTGGATTATATCCATTAAGTATTTATATGGAATATGTCATTTCCATTTTATGTTATGTAGTTTAATGCCATACACACAGAAACCAAGGAGCAAATACACTTCATGATTCAGCTACATACTTTTTGTATGTTACTTTCAGTTTCCTACACTAACATGTCTTTATGCTTTATGTCAAGCCGAGAAAGAGTCGCTTGTATGGTCTTGGACTTTATCACCCAAACTGGAAGACAAGCATTCAATCTGCTGTTCCATTGAAATCTCTCTCTAGAAAAAAGGAAAAACACAAGATTTACATGTTGCTATTATTAATGTCCAACCTAACGATCAAGGCTATGAGTTCCATCGCTATAACATGTGGACATTTAAGAAAAGGAGAATATAAGAGTGAAAAACAGAACAAAAATAACATCGAAGAAAACTCACTAGTGTAATCTAAGCATGACGAAGGCAAGGGACCAAATAGTCTGTATCCTGGAACTCTTGAAGAGCTGGTACTGCAAACAAAACTTAACTGGAACTGCAAATAAACTTCATTGAAGTAGCCTTAGAAATTATGACAAGTACCAGTGGATATAATACCCCTCCAGAGTATAAAAAAAGCCTGAAGGAAAGAGAAACTGACTGCAGCAACAAGGGATCCACTAATAAGACTTGACAAGAAAGAAAGCTTTAAAAGTTAAAGGAAGAAATAATCAACATTAAAAAAATAAAGAACCCACAGAAAATAACACATGCATTTGACTGCTACCTTTAGATCACCCTGATAATTTTGACAGAAAAAGTTCATTTTTTTAAACATTAACTGCTCCCAAAACTCTTGCACCAAGACACCTATAATTCTCTTCATTAAGTTTTTAATCGAAAAAAATAGTTTATTTCAGTCTCAGCACTACCTACCATAACTTTAACAACAGTTGGGGAATAACTATTCAAGGCAAAGGAAAAGCACCCAATCTGACCTATCTGAAGCTTATTAAAATGTGCAACACTACATAGAATCATTTTGGTTGGAAAAGACCTTTAAGATCAACGAGTTCAAACACTAACCTAGCGCTGCTGAGTCCCCTCTAAACCATGTCCCTAAGCGCCATATCTACAGGTCTTTTAAACCCCTCCAGGGATGGTGACTCCACCACTTCCCTGGGCAGCCTGTTCCAATGCCTGACAACCTGCTCTGTGAAGTTTTTCCTAATATCTAAACCTTCTCTGGTGCAACTTGAGGCCATTTTCTCTCACCCTATGACTTGAGAAACAACATGCACTGATGCTCATCTATGTTCCAAGCTCACCAATGACATTTCTTCCCACAGTTCCCATTGCAATGCAGTTCTACAACTGTTTTCCCCTTTCCTTACCTGTCTGGTCACAGTCAGCCTCATCCAGAGCAGACACAACCAGCCTACTGCCACCAACGCCACTCCACTGCCTTTCTAGCAGCCTCGTGTTGGCCTGGTGTCCGTGTAAGATAGGAAGAAGCTGCCACTCAAAACATCCACTTTAACCACTCTGAACCCAGACCAGCTACAACGCGGACTCCCTTTCGTCCAGTCCGCAAAACAGAGGTGAAGACATCAGAGATCTATGGTGGGACGAATGCAAGATAAAGGAGGAAGGGAAGGCAAAGGGTGGGAGAAGAGGAAAAATAGTTATGCTCTTCTGCTGATATACAGTATGCTGTATTTAATAGAAGCAAAGATCGTTATAAACAATTAAAAAATTAAGTCTAGTGGTTTACAATAATGAAAGGAAGTCACTATCTGTTGCACTCAAAAGGTACATATTTGAGAGGATCAAAGTCGGAAGCCCAGCTTCATACACAGCAGTGGAGCACCGTGTATTTTTTAGGGTCTTTCAGAGCCAGATGTTTCATGTTAGACTACCTGACTCTGATTCCCCTCCAAATATATTCACAGCCACTGTCCATGCTCTCCTATGGAGGCCCTGGGGAAGCGCTGCCTGGCAAACAGTAGCACGGCTGGCAGCCGCACCGAGAGGGGGGAAATCCCCCCACTCGCCCCTCCAGTCCCACAGTTATTTGCTCCTTGGCCCAACACCTTTTCCGAACGAGCTGTCAGGATCCGCTCGCCTCGCAGAGAGCGACACGGTCCCCCCGCGGCTGCCAGGCCTGGGCGGCAGCCGCTCCCCGCTCCTTCCCCGCCCCGCCCGCCTTCGCAGCGCCGCCTGCCACCGGGCAAAGCCGGCACCCGGCGGGGAGCCCTCAAACCGGGCAGGGCAACCACGCTGGAGAGCGGGCAGTAACAGCCAGCTCCGGCTACTAACGCACCTCTCTCAAAAACACCTGCCACAGCCGCCCCGGCGGGGCGCCGGGCTCCCGGCCCAGCCCGACTCGGCGCTGCCCCGACACAACCCGCCGGGGCGGGGGCGAACGACGCCGCTGCCCTGCGACCGACCGAGCTCAGCTCCTCCCGGCCGCCCCCCGCTCCCAGACGGCAGAAACGCGGCCGGTCCCCGCGGTGCCAACCGCCAGGCCCACCCCACGTCCGCACAGGCCGCCCGCCCCTCACTCTACCTCTGCGCAACGGCAACGGCACCGCCCGGGCCGTTACAACCGCCGCGAGCCCCGGCGCGGGCGGCTCCCGAGCCCCGCGCGGCGGGAAGGTCAGCCCGACGGGCGGGGCGGGGCGGCCGCCCGGGTGCGCACGGAAGAGCCGCCACGGGCGCGGCGCCTGCGCGCTCCCGCCTCCCGCCCCGAGGGGCCGTTTAACCGCTTGCCCGCCATCTTCCAGAGGGCGGAGCTGCCGCCGGGGCGGTGCTGCGGGGTGAAGCGGGGGTGAGCGGGCCCAGGGGCTCTTTCCGCCCCTTCTTTCTGCTGTGGGGGCCGCAGGAGCGACCGGCTGGGCCTGCTCGGGGCTCGGACCGGGGTGTAATCTCCACTAACGCTTGGCTGGAGACCGGCTCCCGCCTTGTCGGCCGCGCTTCTCCCCCCCATCCCTCCCCTTTCCACGCAGCCGGGTGAGCCGTGTTCCCTGCGGAGGTGTCGGGAGCCTCAGGGCGCCGCGGGCTCGGCCCCGCGGGCCTGCGCGGGCGGGCGGGCAGGGGGAAGCGTTGCGGGAGAGGAGGCTCCAGCCCCAGAGCCGGAGCCCTCCGGCCGGCGGTTCGTCCCGCGGCGGGTCGGGGAAACCTGCGCCCCTGTCCGTGCGCTGCGTTCCGATCGCCGGCGCTCGCCAAGGCGGGAGTTTTGAATGTAGTGCCTGCGCGCCTCGTTATTTTGTTTCTAGCGATTTCTCGGTTTTGTTTTCATCTGATGGGGGGAAAAACGCGTAGGTGTTTGAGAAGAAATCTGCAAATGCTGGAGCACATCGCTGCTGAGCTTCGGGTGCTCAGGTTTATTGGTAAAGCTGTACCAGGTCCTGGGGTATTGCGGGGAGGGAGTGGGAGAGTTGTTAAAGACCTTTTTTTTTTAATTTCCTTACTTTAGAGGCCTCTGTTTCAGACATAAAGTGTATGCTTGGCAGTCTTTGCAAGCTACCTCAGCAATGGGTGAAAGCATGGCTTTATGAACTAAACTTCAGCATTAAATGTTTTCTGTAGGTATTTTCAAGTAATCGGCTACGTTTTCTGGCATGTAAAAAAACCTTGTAGATCTTGTATGGTCTTAATACACAATTTATAAAACACAGAAGCTATATAGCCGTAGTACATACTGGACCAATGAGAAATTGAAAAGGTTTTGTGAGGGATTTTTTTAGGTTCTATTTCCTGTCAGTGATCTTATAATAACATGATGTCTTCAGTGATTTCTAAGTGTATGAAAAAAATCGGGCTCAATCTCCCTTCTTTGGAAGTTACCGTGTTTCTAAGTAGATTGAAGGCTCGTGATGAACGAAGCTCCTCAATAAAATCTGAGTAGACAGGTCACTCCTATTAAACGTAGTGGATTTGTTTGCGTATAGGACCCAGATCTAAATATTTTACAGAATATACTCAAAAAAGCATAGACTGATAAGTCTCACAGGCTTTTGTAACTCAGCCTTATATATTGAAATGAGGATAAGGAAAACTGCCCTCAAGTAACAGTACTTCATTATCTCATAATGAAAAAAAAAAAGGGATTTTTTTGTAGTTTTCAATTTTTTTAACACTTTTAAAATTCTTCATTATTTATAATCTTATGGATTGTTAAGTGTTTGTAGTGTATTTTTCTTTCCTGTTAATTAAGTACCATGTGACATTCCATACCAATATTTAGAAGCCAGTGAACACCATTGTTTTTTTTAAATTTGTATTGCTGCGGACTGGCAGGAACCAAATTATAACATCAAAAAAGACATCTCCCTTTTTTTTTTTTTGCTAGCTGTTCTCTTGTTAAACCCCTCCAAAGCTGAATGTCGTACTTGTGTTTTGAGAAGGTTTGGATGCCTTTTGTTAGTCTCCCCTATGCATCAGAGAAATTGCTCATCCTGGACTTCCGAGAAGTTATGCCATGTATTTACATGCTTTATTTATACTTTGAACTGATTTTTATATGCTTAAGGTATAACAACGTCAAAAGCAATACATTATGCCCTGTATGGGTACAGCTAAAATCAGGTTGAATTAATGAAATAAACAAACAAATTTGAGAAACGTGATTTCTGTGGAAAGTAAATCTTAACAGGAGATCTTGGTTTGAAAACAACCTGGAATTCCTGCAGTGGCAGAAATGATGTATTATTGATTAGCTGCCTTGCTTTAAACCAGTTCTAGAGTATAAAACAATGCATCAGACTGCAGTGGTGTTAGTGGGGAAAATTGCTAAATTTAACATGGCCCAGTTCAGCAGAGGCCACAGGTGCCATAGCTCCTTGTGTGCCTTGCACAGATTTCAGAGCACAGGCAGCTCGCTCATCTAGTCACTGTTTATTCAAAGGAGAGTTTTATTTTGTCTGAGTGTACAGTAGTTTCAGAAAAAAGAAATACAAAACATGCTAGATTTTATTTTATTTTTCTTTAATCTTCTACTATTGAGGGAAAAGAGGGAAACATAGAGAAATAAGCATGAGACAAACCTTGTACAAGACGACAGTGCAGGAATAGATTGGTATTGTGAAGAGGAAAAGCAAAGTACGTGCTAGATGCCCTGTATAGAAGTGACAAGGCATGAAAACCAGAAGAAAAATGAAAAAGAAAACAAGAAAATGAAGAAAATAACATACGGTAATGGTAGAGTTATATAAGTTAAATAAGAGACAAGGAAATATACCAGCTAATGAGTATATGTTTTCAGCTGGTGTTCATTATAAGTAGTGCCAGTCACACAATACTGAAACTAAAATAGTGAAAGCATACACACTGGCATATTTCTGCCATCATAGTGTTATAAATGTTGAAATGTTTGTTGGAAGTGACCTCTGGAGGTTGTTAGGGCCGATTCCCTACTCAGTGGGGAACTTCCACCAGTACAGGATTAAACCACTAAGACAGTATGCTGGCTGAATGTTGAAAATCTCCAAGAGTGGAGATCTGCAACCTCTGGGCAACCAGTGCTGCAGTATCTTCTGTTGTTTTTTTCCTGAAGTCCAATTTGAATTTTCCAGGCCAGAATCTGTGGCAGTTGACCCTTATATCATCTTGGAACAGTAAGTAAAGTTTAAGTTCTGTGTTCATTGTAAATATTCCTCAAATAGCTTTAAGCTTTTTCTGTTTGAACTGAAACATTTTAGTGTTTAATTCTGCCACTTCAGATCAGGAAGTAATTCCCTTGAGAGGTTTTTTCTTTGTTTTTAAATAAAGCTTGGTTTGTGTGTGTTTAAGGGACATGTGAGACTTGGAAATGAATGATCTTTCCTCAACCCTGCATCTGAGGGGGTTTTTTTATTTATGTTCAAGCTATTAGCAGTGGAAATGTACAGTCCAAAGAAGGTATTTAGTAATAAACCATCTGTGAACTGGAGTCACTATGGTAAAACTGGTAACGACTAAATATATTCTGAATCTCACGTTCGTAATATGTCATGCTTCATATTCTGAAAGCATTTTATTTTGCTTGGTCTTCACAGCTAGAACCTTCATGTTGACAACAAAGAAGCTGCAACAATGGGAGTGACTAATCTGTGGCAAATCCTTGAGCCTGTGAGACAACCAGTCAGCTTGAGCAGCCTCAAAGGAAAAACACTTGCTGTTGATCTCAGTCTGTGGGTTTGTGAAGCACAGACTGTTAAAAAGATGATTGGAGTAGTTACCAAGCCACACCTGAGGTATGATATCCATGTAAATTGTTGCAGCCAAAAGTCTTGGAGCTGTATAATTTAGGTATGATACTTGTGCCAAATTTAAGACTACCTTCGAAATTCATCTGTTTTGATTCTGTTGTTATCACTTGTACTACATATGTGAAGGTGTGAGGTGAAGGCTCAGTTATATTGGCTGAATTCAACTTAATGCTTGGGTGCAAACAGAAGTTCTTGGGCCCAGCCTGCCTTGTCTTGGGGCCTCAGCTGTAGATAAGGATGAGATGAAGCAGAACCATGTTTGTCTTACTGTATTATAGCACTGTGATATACAGATTATCAAGAAATGCAAATCAGTGTGCTAATACCTGTATATTTCTGAGGCTGTGTGATGGAAAGTAACATAGGAGTTACAACTGTTTATCACAGAAGTTTGGATGCTAGTGAAGTCAGAACATACTGAGAGTTATGCATGCTCTAGCAAAGTCTGGCTTATAAATTAACATTCTAGTTAGACCCCATGTTGAATTAAATATTTTAAAATCGTTCTTCAGACTTATGAGCAACCTTGAAGAATATGTATATTTTTAATTTAAATTAATCACCTGCTTCAAAGATGAGCAAGTATAAGCAGCTGTAACTTTCAAAGCACTGTTTTCTGCAAATGGCGCTGACAAAAATGAAAATATATACAAATTTTCGTAAATCATCTGCTTTGGTTAGCTCAAGAATACTGAGTTACTAACTGCTGTTAGACATTCCTATGGCTTCTCTTGAATTTAGCTGGTATGAAATACAAGCGTCTTCTGAGAATAAGTTCTTAAAATATTATGTTTATGACCCCAAATAGATAATTAACTATAAAACTTGAAGCGTGACTGAGGTCATTACTTCCCTCTGATAGGATGTCCTGTGTGCAGTGGAGTGAAAATATCAGTCCAGATCTCTTATGCTGTCTCTCCAAAGCAAAGGGATGAACAGATTTCTACTAAAAAAAGAAATGTTTTCAGGCAGTTCGAAGTTACAACCAGTTACTCTAAAATACTTAGCAAAACAATTTAAGTGATTGATTTTTATATCATTTGTGAAAATAGGACTAGCCTCAAAAGATCAGCTTCTCCTTTTTTACCAATACTGAATGTACAAAATCAAACCTAGAGTAATGGTTTTTCCATATCAATCGAAGAGATATAAATGTTTGGTTTACTCTTTTTGAAGTATTGATCCTGGAATTACTGGAGGAAGCATATGCTCTCTGATAGTACTGCTCTCACTCTTACTGTTATAGACCAAATAGTTATTATTGCTCACTTGCAAAATTCCACTCTTCAGTGATGCTGGTTTGCATATGAAATAAGTTGGCATGGCAGTGGTGTCTATGAGTCTGTCTAATACCACATCATTAAGTCACTTCATAATCCGATGTACCTGTATTCATAATTTGGGATTAAAATTTGATATAAAAGAATCAATGTGGGTATGTGTTTGGAAGCAGACTTTGAATATTGAATTTTTTTTTATTACGTCTTTTAAATTTGCTTACATCTTTGTACCCCCAAAAAAATCTTTCTTGTCTTTATGTGTTATTTTCTTGGGAAATTTGTAAAGCTATTACGAGTTCATAGTAAAACAGCTTCAACCAAAACCAGGGATATAGATAAAAGGTTTGTTAGCTTGGGGGTGAGGGGATCATAAAAGGTGGAGAGAAAGCTAAGATTGTTCCTGAGGTAGGCTGAGGGATAGAAGTACAATGTCTGAAGAAATCAGGCTTCACTAATTCTGCAGCTTATCACCCTGCTTTATTGCAGAAACCTATTTTTTCGGATCTCTTTCTTAACATCAATGGGAATTAAACTAGTGTTTGTCATGGAAGGAGAGGCCCCCAAGTTGAAAGCAGACACCATGAGTAAGAGGAATGAGATGCGCTATGGACCTTCAAAGAAAGTTGGAGCTGCAAGAACAGGGAGATCTTTATTTAAAGCCATGTTAAAAGAGGTGAGTAATTGAGGGCTGTGTTTCAGTATTTTAAATGTGATGGGAAGAAGTCTTAACCAAATTAAATACAAGAACTTGGAAGAATTTATAATCTTCTACACACCAAATTTCAACAGTATTTTGAGTTTTGAGGGAACACATGCCTTTGAAATTGAGCCTGACAGCATCTGCTAACTGTGGTTGCAAAAGAGGGACAATGTCAGTTAGAATAGTTTTCTTGTTTGATGTGTTCCTGTGCATGTCATGAGGTAGTGAGCCACAGCCGTGTTTGTTACAGAAATTCAACTTCCTTGTTCTTTAATAGTGTTAGTAAAGATACTTTTTTTCCCTAGATTAGGGTTTACATGAAAACTGGTATGTGTTGTGTAAGCTAAGCTAGCATGTTTTTGAAGGGGTATGCAGAACTGTCCTTTGATAAACTAGCTAAATAGCTAAGAGGATACACTTGTTGGAAACCTACTGAATTAGGCTAAAAGGAAGATTGTAGAATTGTCTTGATATAGATTGTTGAGACAACTCTGGTTGCAAAGACCTATTCAGTAATTTTCTTATTCATTGTTGCAGATATTTAACCATTTTTGTCTATTCAAAATTTTATAAAATAGAATTTATAGATGCTCATGGCTTCAGTAGACTGAATGTATCAATTCATGTTTTATTCTTAAAAAATTCTAAAATATACACTTCTTACAAATTCCAGAAAACAGAATTTGTAAGTATATATCAGTATGTCTTGTACTGTGGTCCAGTCTTACTAGGCTGACAGTACTGTACTTTCATGCTTGACATTCTAGGGGGAGTCTGGCATCTGTTGAAAGATGTCTGCGCTAGCCCAGTATTACTGCTTGAGTAAACAACGATGCTTCACAAATATAAATATTCTTTTGTTACTCTTCTTTTGAAAACATCCTAAATATCTATTTCAAGTGTAAAGATTTTTGTGAACGAGTAACCATTAATCATGCTGTGTTCAAGTCCTGTAACTAATACATTGCTCTTAGTTGGATGTTTCTTTTGACTGTTATGGTAAACAATATTTTTCCTAAAGCAGTATTTGTATTGATGTAGTGTTCTATGGACAGTGCAACAGTAGCAGTTTTTGTATACACTTCTGTCTGAGAAAATGTGTGCTAATAAGTGGATCTAATTCAATCTCTTTCCTTTCCGATTTTTTCTTCTAGTGTCTGGAACTGCTGGAGTGTTTAGGTGTCCCTTGGGTTCAAGGAGCCGGGGAAGCAGAGGCGATGTGTGCCTACCTAAACGCAAAAGGACATGTTGATGGCTGCATTACCAATGATGGAGATGTCTTTTTATATGGAGGTCAAACAGTTTATAGGAACTTTGCTATGAATGCAAAGGTGATGTACCTCATTGTGTTCTTACCTTCTCTTTAGACTCTTCCCAAAAATGTGAATAGAAAGAAGGGACGTAAAACAGTTAACTTAGGTATTATCACACTTACTCTGTAGTAGTTGTTAAAAATAGTACATTTAAAACAGGAACATTTTGTTTGATTCACTGGCAATCCATGTACTGGATGTGAGAGCAAAACTACTAAATTAAAGAACACTTATGGTTTTATGGTCTGTGTTTGTAGTGTCTTGTAATGTGTAATATAAAGCTAAGTAGCAAGCTTTTTTTTTTTTTTTTCTCCTTTCCTCCTCTACAGTGGAGAATTTGAGTGATTTACCATTAGGGCATATGGGAGTGGTCAGCCTCCTGGGTCTAATAACAGTGTTCACACACTTGTATCTTACAGGTTTGTCTTATTACGAATATACTTACAATTAATACCATTAGTCTCCAATTGAACATGAATAGGGTAGGGATTATACATCTGTATCATAGTCAATTGTTGCGATTGTTAAAACAACAAAAAAATCAATTTATGACCTTGAGCTGAAGCGTTCACCTGTTGGGACTGCAATTTTCCAGAACTGATGAAAGGCAATGCTAAATTTCCATAATTTATACTTTATAAATCAGAGAAAGCTATGCATGTTCTGTCTTGTGAATCTAACAAGACAGTGGAGAAAAAATGATATTTGGGTTGGAATTTTAAATACTATTCATCTGAAAGACTTGCTGAGAAAATATTTCAGTAATAGGAGAAAATCAATAGAACAGAAAAAAAAAAGTACTATGAACAATTAACTTTAAAAAAATCATAAAGTTGATGAAAGATTATTTGCTTTGATGGCACCGTGTTTGGGTTCTGTCTTGACCTGGTTCTTTTCTTTCATTCAACTTCTTTGACACTTATCAACAAAAATGAAGGCACCCTGAATCTTTCAGGTGTACTTTGTTATGCATCTAAGTCAAAATAAAATAATTTTTGTGAGTGCATGTCTGTCAGAAAACTGGATTATTTGGGGTCATTGGCTTGTGTAGTTTTGTTTTTTTGTTTTTTTTGGTTGTGGTTTTAGTAGGTTTTTTGTCTTTTGGGAGTGAGGGGGTGGTGTCGTATGTTTTGATTCATGTTAATCTTGATTTTTATGTTGTTGCATTTGAGTCCCTCTACCCTTCAAAGCTTCAGGTGTTCCTTTAGCTCGTGTAATATGCTAGGTAACACTTTAATTTTTTTTTTCTTTTTTTGCTTGAGTAGCACGTTAAAATGTTTACATGAATTTTAAAAACTACAGTTCCTGAGATGACTTGCACAGCCAGTAGTACTGAATAATGTTAGTTTTGCCACACTTTTTCTACAGGTAGTAAACAATAAAAACACCCCTAGGCTTATTTTAGTTCCTTTCAACAGTTGATGCTCATACATAAAACTTGAAACTGCAGAACTGCAGTTATTCATGTGGTGCCCAGGCATTACATTATAAATTTTAATTGCTGCTGCTTATTTTTTTGCTATCAGACCCCTCTTATGAGATAGACCCATTTCCTGCAGATATGGGTGAACAGATGCGGGTAAGCAATCACAGCTGAATGTGACTCAGGGCAGTTCCTCCCCAATGTTACAGAAATGATATGTGCAATAAATTTCTCTTGCAGGATCCGTATCTTGACTGTTACACAATGTCCTCTATTAAGGAGAAGCTTGGTTGTGACAGAGAGTCTTTGATTGGGCTAGCCGTTCTTCTGGGTTGTGATTATCTTCCAAAGGTAGGCAACATAATTATTTTTTTTTATTAGGTACTTATACTGTCTTGAAAAGCAGTGAACCACATCAAGGGAGATGTGTGCATGCTGACAAAACTGTATGCAATGCATGATTAGTGAGATCTAATTGAAGAGGTTGTTGTAAATTTTATTTGTGAAGGTTTAGAGATAATAAAAATGGTTTGTGAACATTAATCTTTCTAAAACTTATGTATTATTCCAGACTTCTTCTATAGTGGAGGTGAAAACAAAAGTTGAGGTGTTGATTACATTGACCAAAGGTGTGAGAACTCAGTTGTTTGTGAGGACTCTTTGTAACCGTTCACATATAAGTACATCCCTGGCAGAGGAGCTGTGAAAAATGAGAAGAACAGCTTTGTCCATGCTGTTTGAAACACTTAGTAGCGATGGTTTTGAACTGTATTTATTACTAATGCCAGTTCTGGGTGCAGTTCTGATGTATCCCCTTTTCCCCTTTTAGTTCTGTCATTTGTAAATATATGATTTATGAAGAAGCAGAAGTCATCTATTTGAAACTTTGCCTAATGAATGAAGTGAGAGGGACCTTGCTGATTTCTACTTCACCTTTTTTTTTTTTTTTTTTCCTGTAAGCTCCTGAATTTTTTTTTGAGACTTTGAACAGAAGCTGTTTTAATGGCTATTTGAAATGCAAGGGAAGTGAGATGAAACTTGGTTTTCATACAGTTCATCATACAATGACTTCAGGCAACAGTTGCTCCCATTCAAGTTTGCAGTGGATATCTAGTTATTCTTAAATCATTGTGTTCCAATTTGATAAAACTATCCTTTTAAACAACTGATACTGCTGAAAGAGCAAATAGCTCTAATTATTTTTTTTTCTGAAAGACTGGCTTCTGTTATAGGAATCTTTAAATAGCTATTTATTATTATAATTACAAAATAAATGTATAAAGAGACAGGGAGTAAAAAAATAACCCAAAAAACAGTGGCTAATCAGTGGTTATTGTAATGGAACTCGCAGTTCCTGGCATGCCGATTTCTTGCATAGTCCTAAAGCGATGTGATTATGTTCTGTCAGATAGGTCTTTTGGGTTACTGCAGCCCAGCAAAGTGGATAAAGATAGAAACTTCTAAGGAAAGCTCAATCACAGGAGTGCATTGGGAATGGGGATTGACAGAACATATAAAAGGGAATAACACTCTATAATTTAGCTTACTTTGAATATATATCAAAATGGCGCATCCCTTGCAGAAGCTGAGGGTCTGACTCTACCTGAGTGTCTATCTGCAATCTAATGAGAATTTCCAATTGGTTTTGAATGGAACTGGAAAAGCAGTATGTGTGTTTTAAATCATGGAATAGTTTGGGTTGGAAGGGACCTTCAAAGGTCATCTAGTGTCCCCCTTGCAATGAGCAGGGACATCTTCAGCCAGATCAGGTTGCTCAGAGCCCCATCCAGCCTGGCCTGGGATGTCTCCAGGGATGGGGCATCTACCACCTCTCTGGGCAACCTGGCCCAGAGTTTCATCATCCTCATTGTAAAAAATTTCTTCCTCATGTCTAGCCTGAATCTCTGCTCTTTTAGTTTAAAACCATCGCCCCTTGTCCTGTCACTACAGGCCCGGCTAATAAGTCTATCCCCATCTTTCTTATAAGCCCTCTCTCCCTGGAGCCTTCTTTTCTCCAGGCTGAACAACCCCAACTCTCTCAGCCTTTCCTCATAGGTGAGGTGTTCCATTCCTCTGAGCATTTTTGTGGCTTCCTCTGGTTGTTTTGAGTCAGTCAATTTTCACTCTTCAGTATGTCTAGGAGTTACAGCAAAGTTCTGGGTCTCAGTCTATACACTAGGTTCCAGAAAAGGAACCTCCAAGGCCAGGCTGGATGGGACTCTGAGCAGTCTGGTCCAGTTGAAGATGTCCCTGCTTATTGATGTTATGAAGGCAATTTTTATGAAAATATAAATACTTTCTGTTTGTCATTAAATAATGTTTCATGTTTCTGTCTCTATAGGGTGTTCCAGGAGTTGGGAAAGAACAAGCTTTAAAGTTAATTGATACTTTGCAAGGTCAGAACTTGCTGCAAAGGTAAAATGAAAATTTATGTTGTATGCTGAAGTACTTTGATTTATTTCAAAGACTTGCTAGTATGTACTTCAGCTCCTAGACAATGCTTGTAATACTTTAACTGAGGGCATTGGGGGGAGATTGCCACATTCCTTACTTTGTTTGCTAAATGAATTTTGTGTTTTGCTAGGCAAGCTTCTGAATTGTTTCAAACATTAACTCGCTTCTAGCTCTTGAGCTAGCAGATATACATTGATATATTGGAAAGGAAATCATAGGGACTGATAAGAGACTTTGGCTGATTTTTAATTAGGTTGTGGATCAGGACATGAAATACCAAATACTTTCTATATTTGTTATGATAGTATGTGTGTCAATACTAGAAATCCAACGATTATATAATGTACTGTAAAAAAAAGATTCATAGATCGGAAAACTCTATTTCCCAGGTAGATGCCTGAGAAGTACAAAGGGCGTATTTTTCACTGTTTTAAATATGAAAGTTAGAAATGTTTCTTAATGCTTTTAATATAATCCTTTTAGGTTTGAGCAATGGAAAGAACAATTTCAGTATGATAATAATCCACCTCTGGTTGTTAAAAGGGTAATTCACTGTTCTGAGTGCCAACATCCGGGTCAGTTTGAAAAGTGTTGAATTTTCTTTTTAGCCTAATTGTTTACTTTTTGTGGGGAGGGTGGTGGGGTTTTTTCTGTTCAGTTGGGTTTTGGTGTTTTTTATGAGTAGCATTAAAAACTGCTTCCTTGTCATTCATCTTCTGGGCTATCTTCACATTTTCAATATTATGTATATGAGTCTTTATATAAATGTTTTTGAGGCTGGGAACTGACTTTCTTGAAATGTGAAACTAGTTGACAGCAGATGGAATGTTGTCACAATGCTGTTGTGTGATCCCAGATATTTGCCTTCTAACACTATCAGTAAAGAAAGTATTGCTGTACTGGCAAGCAACTATTTCTTTAGTTGCCTGAATTGGTCTTGGGTCACAAGGACTGAATCCATTAGCGTTGCTGAGTTTTGCTGCAGTGTTTTCATAAAAATAAATTAATCTTAAGGAACCTCAGTTTGGTAGTATCTTTGATCAGTGAACTCATTCAAACCCATTGCTTGGAGGAGAAAATCTTGTTTTGAATATATTACTTATATACATTTGCCATGGATTACTGTAGTTTTTAGGTAATAAAGTTTTCAGCATAGGGTCTGAAACTGTTGTGGGAAAAGTCTTCAAAAACAATGCAAGCTTGCTTGTATTAGTTTTCACCGTAGATATAAAAATACAGCTAAAGCACTCAGATCTGCTTAAAAACTACCATTCATGTCAGATGCATGTGTGTCCTGAGCTTTTTATTTGTACTGTTAGCTTTGGAGATTTGGAGATTTTGGAAACGTCTTTTCTCCTCATGCTTTGTGCATCTGCTTCTGTAGGTTCTTACAAGGAACATGAGCACAGTGGATGTAAATTCTGTGACAGCACTAAATACTGCAAACCCAGCAACTCCAAATTCTGCTGCCCTTGCGAATGGCATCAGTTAGAGCGAACAAAACAAGCAAGTGCAGTGGAGGACAATATCAGAAAGTAGGAATGTCTTGAAAATTGAACTGCTTTTCCCTGCGTTCATGTGCAGGGTGAGCATGTAAATTCTGCATTTTTCCCATTTGTATTCTCTTCCTAACACATTTGTTTTACCTGCAGAAAAGCTAACAGTTGTGAGGGCTTTCCATTCTCTGAGGTAACAAACAAGCCTATTAAAGATACTTTTTTTTGATCAATTAATTGAAATTTCAGATTTCTGCCCTCTCTTAAACTGGCTTTTTTGTTTTTTCTCAAGGTTATCCAAGAATTTCTTGTAAACAAGGATAAATTGATCAAGATAAAGGAATGTCGAAGGCCAAATTTATTGTCCTTTCAGGTATATAACAAAATACTGGATATTCAGCTCTGTAGTTTTTTGTTAGTAAAGAAGGCATCTGTGATAATTTTGATCTTAATTGGTAATTTAACTGGAAATCAGAATTAAAGAATCTTGCAGCACCTTCTTAATATACCTCATTTTTTGAAAGCTTTAAACTGAAGACACTGAAAAAATCAGATGTAAATAGGTATGTAGAAAAGTGGAAGAAGGAGAACTCAGAAACAAGGTCAGTTGCCACTATTTTGTTTTTCACCGTCTAGTATTACTAGATTGTGTTGCCTAGAGCTGCATTATCCATACAGTGTATAAAGTACTATATGGTTGTATGGCATAATATATGTTTCAGGGATGTTATCTTTTTTGTGTTCATCCACCTTCCATAAAGGTATTGACATCAGGTACAATTCATGTTTTAACTCATTTCATCATCATACTGACGCAGTGAGTGGGTGGTAACTTTGGGTATTATAGCAAGTCATGATTGTGGACTCTTTTTAACGTTAAACTTTCTGTTCAATGATTTTTTTTGGTATTGAGATAACCAGTTTCTGTATATAACAAGCAGAAGTGGCTTTTATTCCGAATGCTGCGTGTTTTCCCAAAACCAGATAGCTTGTATTTAGCACAATGCCGCCAGCTCTCAAGTTCAGAGGCACTTTAATTCAAAGTGCACAAAGCTCAAAAGTGATCTTATTCCTCTGTCCATACAAGAAATGATAAATATTCTGTGAAGCTGCTTTTTTTCTTTTTGGGGGAGGGGGGGTTTAATATATGCATGTTAGCATTGTTTTCTAAGAATGATTTTTATTTGCTTTTTTATTGGTGAAAGCAGATTTTACAATGTTTCATTTTCCGGGATTGATGACAGTGTGAGAGTTATGTGTAGTGGAATAGACCGCTGTTAAGCGGTAGCTTTAATGAAAATCTGTGTTCATCCTTCTCTTGCATGCAAAATCCGTAATTTTCACAGCTCCTTGCATAGCTGATCTGAAGCTGATAAGGTGTTTAGCAACTGTCTTATCCCTGCTGCTGCCACTACACAACTGTTCCCTTGGCATGTTATTGACAGCTGATCAATCTGCCCTGTTACAGATGACTGTTCCCTCCCTTGGCAGTGAGATAACAACGTTAGGCATTACACTAATGTATAAAAGCATTCTAAATGTTTTAAGTGTTTAGTCCTGTGTCGCTGGTACATAGCTGTCTAAGCATGATATCTAACAGAATAAGAAAGTTTTAAAGTTTGTTTTGTTTTGGTTTTTTTTAAATACTAACAGATATTTGCTTCTGAGAAGATGGAGTGGCCCAAACATTATGCTTGTAAGAAACTGTTAGTGCTATTGACGCATTATGATATGATCCAGAGAAAAGCTGGATATGTCGATTCAAAACAACTGCAGGCAATACGGTAATATAACTTGATTTCTTGAACTTAATCTGTTTACTTGTTGCTGGTTGAAAGTCATGGTTTTTTTCCTTATTTGCGGAAGTATAATGGTTTTCTTCCACCTCTGTTTCAAGCTTTGTGCTCATTTTGAATAGAGGTAAAAATTTAGATCAGTACACCAATTCTTATACCACTGCTGCATGAAGTAATACAGGTAGCAGTTTCCTTTCATCCTGACTGACAATGCCAGCTTTTTCCTATGCTTCCTTTCTATTCTTTTTCTCTGGATCTGCACATAAGATTTTTAGCAGTACAGGTTTGATCCTCTCCTCAGGTTCTTAGGAGAAGTTTAATTAACTTCCGTGCTTCAAAATAAGAGCCTAGACTTAGAAATGAGCAGCTGCAAACTCAGTCATGGTCTCCAACTCCTCATCAGACCTACCAACTGTCTGATGAAATCTTTGGCTTATGGCTCTGTTCTGCTACCCCTTCTTCTCAAAACAATGTTTTCATTCAGGACTGCTGCATTTAGGAATATAAAAATGTCCAAGTATCCTGTTACTAAAAATGGATCTGCAGGGGAAAAAAAAAAACCAAGATAAGCATGTACTGCTTTCCATCAGAATATTTTCTCACCATCCAGGTTTCTGTTACTCAGGGGTTTTCTGAGCCAGCATTGGTACCTTCTTATTTTATCAGCCCTCAAAGTACTTTTTTTAATGATCTAATTTTTTCTTAAACTTACGTGAACTTTTAGAATCTACAGCGTCTGTTGGAAAATACAAACTTCACTATGTGAAGGGAATTGTGATTTCTTTTAGCTTTAGTGTCTGAAAGTGTTGTTTCCCAAATGAAACCCAAATTTCTCCTGCCCCCCAAATTCTATTGCAAGAAGGTTGGTAGTTTTTCTATGTTCTTTGATGCTGTTCAAGATTTTATAGACCTTAATTTTGGAGGACAGAAGGACAGTCAATATCAATGTGATAGTGTCTCTTCTGGGTTGTAGTCTGTGAAATTATTATTCTCAGAGAAGCTGTTCTATTCAGTGTTATCTTTCAAAACAGTGGAGAGACTGATTGGAGACTGCTTTTTAAATGGGTGGGCTAGATAAATTACCAGTGTTTACCTTGATGAATGAATTAATTGACATCCTCTGTTTGTAACACTTTGAGTATTTCAAAAGTTTAAAAAAACGATCATGAGTGCTCTAGATTTCTTTTAACAAGGTTTTAAATTAAATGCAATAATGATTCAGCAGGAGCCTCTTCACGTGTAGAAACCTATTAAACTGGGATATAGATAATATATTTTTTAAAAATCTCATAAAGATTGACTATCCTTGCTCAGTTCATGCTTTATTTTCCTTCATGCTCTCATTCAAAAGATATAAATTACCCTGTCTGGTCATTCAGAAAATTACTGTATATGGCAACAATCTTCTCTCTGGCATTAGTTGAAGATATCAAACTGATGTTTGTAGGAGTCTGCATTACAGATGTTTGTTACAGAATAGCTTTTTGATTTCTTGTTACACTCCTCTGAGCTGTATCATTAAATAAAAATGTTTCAGTACTCAAATCTAGCCAAAAAAATTTACTGTATAACTTACACCGTGTATTTTTAAAAGGTGTATTAATTTCACTATTACAAGAATATTTTTTGCCTCTGAATCATTACAAATTAGAGCACTGAAATATTTTAGATAACTTTGATTTTTCATTTTCTCTTTAAACAAAATCATTTAATCGACTTTTTGTTCTCACAGGATAATCAAGACACGTGTTAAAAATGGAATTCCTTGTTTTGAAATTGAGTGGCAAAAACCAGGTTGGTCTGTTTTCTATGTACGTTACAGAACAAAACAGTTCATAGAAAAAGAGAAGAGCATGCTTTAAGGAGGAAAAGAGTTTGACAACATTATGAGGCCATGAAATGTGGGTGGGATTGGAAACTGTGCTATGAAAACAGTAGAAAATTTGCATCAAATTTCATATATCCTGGAAGTAAAAGCTATGCTTTACAGAGAAGAAAAAAAAAATCATCTACCTAGAAAGCAAAGGGCTAGATCTTCAGGTACTTTTCTGGTACATGTTAATAAGACCTGGACTTTGTATTTCATATCTTCCTATGTAGCCGAAGCTGTGACTGTTTACTAGCTAGAAATTTTTTTATGCTGACAGACTCGCATCTTTAGTGTGCCTGTTTATGCCAGGAGACTGGCAGAAAAAAAAAGACTTCACTTGTAGCTAAATCTCAAACATTGTACTGTTGACCTTTTTAGATACCTTTTTTGTACTCAAATATTTTGTTCTTTGTTTTTCTTATTTCCTACTTTGATATGTGTGTACGTACAGGTCTAATGTACTTTCATTAATTTTTTTAGAACATTACGTTGATGCAGAAGATGAGCCTGTGGAGTTGTTTGTAGTCACAGTAGAAGAGGAGTCCTTGTTTCAGGCTGCTTATCCTGATGTTGTTACCCTTTATCTAATGGAAAAGACAGAAGTTCTGAAGAAGAAGCAGAAGAGTAAGTCCAAAAGCTTATCTCTTGTGAACTTACGGGTCTTGCCAGAATACAAGAAGCAAAAGCAACCAACATTCCTCCCACTGCTGAGCAATATCATGTTTTGTCAAGATCAGGTCAGGATATCTTGCAGGGACTGTGCTTTTATTGTACCATTTTATACTTTAGCACTAGGGAATCAGAACTGTGGTTAATATGCCATTTTGATATGCCCTTTTTATTTTTTTACAGACAGGAAAGACAGACCAAAAGAAAAGGAATTATCAGATGTTTATGATGAAGTTAGTGATCTTCTGTCTCAGATGAATTTAAAATCTAGATGTGGAATTCTTCCTGTGCAAGACTCCAGATATAAAGATATAAAAACTCCCCCAGAAGATCAGATACACCAGAGAAATACTGAATCAAAAGATGCGGTGTTGGCTGCAGCTTCCTGCACAACAACTGTTCAGATGCCAGCATCGGCAGCTGCTCTGCCTCTGACCACATCACATTACTCGCTCTTACAGTGTACGTTGGCTGACTCATCTGTATTGCCAGCACAATTTACTAAAAATTCAGGGATATCATCATCTTCCTCTGTAACAGCTGGTCTACGGCTGAGCAGTATTGATTGGGAAGGAACCTTGTTCAGCACTTCACCAGCCCATGGGAGTGATAACCATGATCCAGGACCTGGCTTAACTGCATGCATAAAACATTTGCATCCACTAGGTCATGAAGCAGCAAGAAATAGCTCAGAATATTCTGATGCTGAGCAGTCTGATCAACAGCATTCTGATAGTGCAGATGATTCGGTTTCAGATGATGCTATGGGGCACCTTCATAAGTGGTCTTTAAGTGAGCGAATACTTAAGAAGACTTCCATTCCATCAAACCCTTCATTGTCTGAAGATGTAGTGCAACTGGAGTCTTTGAAATGTTTTAAACAAACAAAAGAAACAGTGAATCCTGATAAAGATTATATCTCTTCCTCATGTCAGTTAAATAAACTAGTGCAGGAAAGTAAAAAAGTGCTATCAGAAAACTATACAAGGGAATCCAGCGTGCATATTTGTCAAGATCAGTACAAAAAAGCTGACAGCCTGGCTGAAATTATGCAAAATGACCATAGTGTAAGCGATTCAACATCTCTAGCCCTCAGTGAAAGAACAACAAAGATACTGCATCCTGGGTGTGAAAAGTTTCCTGTGTCTCAAAACCCAGCAGATGTTGTAACTGGCTGCCACATTAAAAAAGCCTATACTCAAACTTCATTTAAAAAGAGTGTGTGCAAGAACAGATGTTCTTCTAGTGAAGACAGTGATGATGGGAACATGAATAAAAACCTGCAGAAAAAAAGGCAACTGAACCCTGGTCAGTTTAAAAAATGTTTTACAAAGAAAAGGGATAATGTTACTAGCAAAAGAACTAACAGTGACTCAGCCCTCATAATTAAAGGAAATAAGAAAAAGACCAATTTAAAAAAACCTGTTAATAGTTTGTCATTGCAAGTATCTCCAAACCCTTCCTTTGTAGGGGAAGATGATTGTTTCCAAAGCCCAAAGCAACCATTTGAGAGGTCAGGTTCTGGTCCTACTCAGCAAGCCGAAACTGCCATCCTGACTTCTGCGTGGGCAGACAGTCCCCTTCCCCTGTCTGAAAGACTAAAGGGAAGAATCAAAACCAATTAGGTTCTCCTTAAAATAGATTATAACCATTAACTCTGAACCTTCAGCTCTTACAGAGTTCTTGAAGTTTCTGCAGTGTGCTCTACCAATTTTTAGTGGGCACAGTTTTGATGAATAAGTGATGTAAAATAGTTGCATACTGGAGCTAAAGTTTGAAACTATAGTGTTAGCAAAAGTACCAAATAGCTGATTATAGGCAACTGCCAGTTATTCGGGACTTGATTACCCTCTGAACTTGATACATAAGCATCAGAATGTAGTATATGTATAGCAGGGAGGTTAATTAATGAAATAAGTTTTGGGTTTTTCTTCCCCCAGACAATTGTGAGAATTTTGTGTACAGGTATTAGTCCTTCTGCTTATGAAAACAGACTTAGGAAAATAGTGCCTGCACTGCTGTTGGAAATTTTCCATTCTGCTCCACTAACTTAATTTTGCTAGTTTTAAAATAGGTTTCCAGATCCTGGGATGCTGGTTGTGTTGATTATCTCTGAAGGACCAGATAGAGACACACAGCAGATGTGCCTTGCAGGGCAGCTAAATTTGAATCTGCCATGTCCTATAATAAACTGTTTTTTGAGTATGTGCACCTTCCAAAGAATGGAATAAGTGATGTGAGGATATTCCAGTTTTGTAGCTATCATATCTATTGTTCAAGGAAATTTTTGTTTTAATCAAACATTTATAATTTGGGGAATTTTTTTCTTAAAGAAGATATGAAATCCAATCTAACACTCACTTCTACTTGTAATAGAATGAAGGTTAAGTTAGATAAAATCAAATGGTGATGATACTGCAGACTCTTTGAATATTGTCATGTAAATGATTGTTATTAAAGGGAGAACTTGAATACCATTGCATTTTTGAAGCTGTTCTTCCTACCTCTTTAGTATAGAAGCAATCTCTGTTCATATGCAAAAAAAAAAAGCTGTCTTCACCAGCTTATTAGAAAGTGCCTCCTTGCCTGCGTTTAAGTGTTCATAACTTTCTATGGACCAGCCAGAAGGAAGGCCACTCTTACCAAGATAGATAATGTTAACAATAGAAAATTAGAATATCCATGCCTTAATGAAAATGTCAATTTTCTTCGTAAAGGCCAAGGCTTTAAAAGCTAGGAAGCTAAATTCCAAATGTGTTTAAGGAAGAAATAGGTAGTCTATAGATAATACAATCTGTAATTAGCCAAAATGGTAGTTTCTTATTTTCCTCTGTGGGCAGATGGAGAAAGCTTATTTATAGTTGATTTTCCAGATGAGAAATGTATTATAGAAATGAGCAAAAAAAGCAATCCATAATATTGGAAACTTATTTTCAGTTTTGAAGATGGTCTTTCTCTTCTGAAGACTCTTAACCACCCAGCTGGTGTGAGAGGGTAGCTGGAGGAATAGAATTGCTGAGGAGAATAAGAGTAGTGGTCACCTGGGACTGAAAATGGAGAGATTCCTTGTGCAGTGGTCAGTACTGGAGAGATCAGACCCTTTTTTGTGGAAAAACATTGTTATTTGTTCTGTATGATTCTTTTCCTTGCTGCTGATACTAAATACTGAAAATTGGAGTCAAGAGCTTGAATTTTTGTTTAATAAATATGCCAACATCATGTGAATGACCTCGCTTTTGTCCACTCCTTGTGCATGGGAACGTGCTCTTTTGTTGGGAGGGATCATGAAATTTCAGCCAGTGTGTGGGTTTTTGTGGTTTAGGGTTTTGGCCAGAATTGGGGGGCAAGAGTGGGTTTTGGAATATTTGTTTGTTTTCCAAATCTGTCTGGGATGTCTGCTTTAATGGATGTCTCACTGAAAACACTGTGCCAGAATTATGACAAGTTGATGTTTCGCGGATGGTGGAAACCAGAAATGAGAGAGAATTATAAGACATCAAGAACTGCAGAAGAAAAAAAATGTTGTTGATATTGCTGCAAATTAATCTGGTTTCATAAGGTACCGTTCATGAAAAGCAGAAAAATGTCAATATTTTCATTTGCAGTACATCTCAATTTTGTGCAGGTTTTCAGCCATTATTTTAGAAGCAGCAATATGTGGGAAAACAACTGTATAGGATGCCCCCCCTCATGTCGGCTGATGCTTGAATTAAATTTGTGGTTTGTTACAGAATGGAAGTTACAATTTTTAAAGTGTTTTGGTTCCTCATCTTTCTGTAATTTACTCAATCTGGGTTTAGGGATTTTTCTTTTTTGGAACTGTTCTTACTATGCAAAGCTGACTGTTTTGCAGCCTCTCACACTTCCGAGGATGATGTTTAAATAAATTGGGTGGGTATAATGGATCAATTTCTTCTGCACGAAATATTCCTACAAGATTATGTTGAAATGGCTGTAAGTATAAATGAATGCGATGTACCAGCCTGATGACCCTGAATGTATTTTCATTTATCTGTCGTGGTCAGCCCAGACAGGCTCTGTCAGGGCGCTTCATCTAAAGTAATAAAATTGTTCCTGCAATGGGGATGGGGCAAGTGAAGGATTCATCGTTCTTTGAGTGCTTTCCTGAAAGATTTTCTGCAGAACTGCTCTGCTAGCCCAAGTACTTTACCTGGTCTGTCAGTCCTGGTGTCCGCATCCCTCTGGCTGGAATGATTCCTGCAGAGAAACAGAGCAGGTCCGTAGGTTCTCTCTTAGCAGTATAAATATCATTATTTCCTCTTATAAACAGTATTAAACATCTACTTTGATGTAGCAAATTTATTTAGCATAGCTTAACAAAGGGAAACATTTATTTGGCATTCTTTGTGATTGCTACTATTTCAAGGTCCATAGGGAGTCAACCAGAAAGGAAAATAAATACTGTTTACGTGGAATGTATACATAGAGAGCTACTAAAATAGAATATTAACCAAAAAAAAAAATCTTTATATACCCCTATCAAGCTACATGTGCTCTTTTTTCATTGGAAGATATCACTGGAATACTTTTCCACATGTGTGAACTGGCTTAACAAAAGGAAAAATTCATTTTCGTTGCATTTACCAATTTCTACTTTATTGATAGAATTGATTAACTTGATAAATGTTTTGCTAGTTAACAGAAATTTTCTCATTTGAGGGGGATTATTTAACTTTGAGGATTTGCACAGACTTGGCTCTGCTTTTTTGTCAAGAAGGATACTTAGAAATACGGTGGTGGAAGAGACTAATGGCAGCTGTTACTTGAGACAAGATAAAGTCTTTTCATGTCTAAAAAGGTGTCAAATCCTGCTGTATTATATCAGTAGATAAAAGGAAATGTGTTTAGGATATTATTGAGAGTTGTTATAAACCCAAGTGCCACTGCCAAACCAGTAAACTCAGTGCTAGATTTAGCGCTTTTTCCTTCAAGAAACGAAACACTTCAACTGTTTCAAGAAAACAAAATTACGACGGGTGACAGAACCAGTCTTTGCACAGTTCTCTTACGTATCCTGCATTGTAGTTACTATCAGTACTGAGCTTAATTTAACTTGATAAGATTAATCACATATCAAACTTTAAAAGTTATTTAAACCCAAGCCTCATCTCCACCCCCCACCCCAACTTCACTTGACAAGGGTGGAGAGATTTTTGTTGCTTTGAAGACTGAGCACAGCTGGATAAAGGGAAATACCTTTGGAAATCTTGCTCCATGAAAGCAGCTATCTCTGCTAAACTTCTTCCTGAGGGATATTTAAAGTGAATTAGCTGCCTGACTAAAATACAATGAAGGCAAAGAAGCTAACCGTGGATATTTTTAATGACAAAATAGTGTAGAAGGAGCCAAGTTAGTTTTCCTACCAAATATTCTTGACAAAATTTGGAGCTGTGGCAAGCTGTGGGTGTTCTTGGACATGGTGGGAGGAACTGTGAGCGTGGTCTGCTTTGGATAAATTTGTGGGCAAACTTAGCACGTTAACCCTTGTGTTCTGTCATCTTCCTCCATCCCAACATCCCAGTGCTGCCCTGGCACTGATACCACATAACAAATAACAGACAAGATACCCCAAACCCTAGAAACTGTCCACGTTTTATCTGCTGCAGAAACACGAGGTTCGTGACCTCATTTCGGATCGGATTCAGGCTGCCTTCCAGTCCAACATGAATGCCAGGTCTCAGAACAGCTTTAGTCTTTAAGACTCTCTGTTGCTCAGCCCACTGCAATGTGTTGTAAACATTTTATTTGAATATTTTTTGCTGCTGAGCTAAATTTGCTGCTTAATCTGCAGCTGGGTGGAAAAGAGCCCTGTGCTCAGGCTCGGGTTCCGCAAAGCCTGGAGTTTAATGGAACGAAGTTACAGCCACGTGCACACCTACTGCACAGAGGCTTTATAGGACTTTTCATCCAGACTAACGTGTTGCTGGTTTGCCTTGTTACTGAATGGCCTTTTTACCAAATGAACCTTGCCAGTTAGAAATATGGGAGATGGTCTTTTCTAATTATTTACAGGGCTGATGTCCCAGTACGACCTAGGAGGTCATTGCTGGGGTGGACGGCATCTTTCATATGAGATGCTGCTGATGGAACGGGCAATTAGCAGTTCATGTGTGACCATATGGTAATGGGACAGTTTTATTGATTGCATTTTTCTATACCTAAATTGTTTTTGTGGTTTAAGCGTGGATAGATTTTACTTCTGTCCAGAAAACTTGCTTAGCAGTACAGGCTGACTGTCTCTTAGTTCTTTTGACTTTATAGAAATCTGAAAGTTTCTTGAGAGCATGTAACCAGAATTACTGCTTAGCAAACTTAATCAGGCCTCTTATTCTGCTGGGAAGATCGGAAGAATATGCGGTGTCTTTTTCATAGATGTTCTTAATAAATTGAGCATTTCAGCTGGAAAAGGAGAAAACTTGTTCAGTGCCCTTGTTGGTTTGGCTGGGTTTCTGGGAAAGTAGCCCCACGACCCAGTTATGTGCATGGAGCCTTATGGAAAGATGCGTTGTCTATGTCGTGTAATTTCTTCCTCTCTGTCTTTCACTGATATTTTTTAACAACTGGCCAATTTCAATCATATTTGATTGTTTCAGAGCTATAAATTTTTGAAAATTGATTGCTCAGGGAAGAAAGACTTTTCATGCCTTCCCGGGGGAAAGAAATCGGCAGCAGCTCTGCTGACAGCTGGTCAGCCAGGTGACACGTGCTTCCCTAAGCTGTGACACGGGCTATCTTTTGGTTATCAGGCAGATCAAAAAAGAAGGAAGATGGGGGGGGGTGGGGCATGATGATATAAAGGTGGTTTTGCCATGAGGGGTTATCAAAGATCTGAGAAAGTTGCTGCTGACATCATGGAGAAGTTGAGATACAGCCGAGGAGCAGAAGATACTACAGTGGGGTGGCATAGGTCATGTATTAACCTCGAATTCCCAAACACTTGTGTTTCAAATTGTGGAATAACCTCCTGGGACAGTCCAAGGCTGCAGTTCAACAGCTCTGTCCTTGTACAAACCTGCGCCCAACAGCTGTTCTCCCCGTGTCTGCCTCCTACCATGATATTTACTAAGGCACGTACAGCCCAGCATCTGCTTCTCTGTTACCTTTTTAGACCAAAAATCGCAGCCTTTGCAGGGTGGTTTCAGATAGTAGTTTACATTCTCTATGTATTTACTTTGAACATCATGAGGTATGCGGGATATGTAGGTGCTCTTACCATCAAGTCCAAGTGAAGGTGATGAGGTTGCGCCCACACATCTCCAGGCACAAATACACCTTCGTCCTGGTGTCTGCTGATACACCATCACCAAAGAGGATGCCACTCTGTTTTCTGGACTTTCTGTGTTTACCTTTCAAAAAATCCCAAATCTTACTGCTCACCGATTGCTTAGAATTTCCAAGATAGATACGTGGGAAAAATTGTAACCTCGTGATTTTTGTTTGTGATTTCTGATGAAATACTGTTTTCAGTTGGTGGTATATTTATATTTTCCCCCTGTATTACTGTTCATTGCTGTTATGGTTCTTAGTACGCTAATTTTAAAAACTCATCAAATAGGTTATTCTGGTTTTCTGTTTTGTGAATATTCTTTTTGGCAACACTGTAAGAAAACACTGCGATAATCATATTGTTAAGAGGTTCTGAGATATAATGTAGCACGAAAGCAGGATTCACAATGACGTTTTCCATTTTGTTTTGGTTTTGGGGGCGCTTTTGGGTGTGGTTTTTTGCTGTTTTATGGGGGGGATTTTTGTCGGTTTTTGTTGTGTTTTTTTCCCCAGCTACAAAGGCCAACAAAAAAACCAAACCAAAACAAAAAAACCTCAATCAAAATAAATGACAAACAAAAAAGAAAACAAAACAAAAAAACCCCAAACAAACAAACTTTTTTAAAAAACAAAAAACCAAAAGCCAAAACAACAACCAAACAAAAAACCCCCCACAAACCACCAACACCTTATCCAGCACCATGCACTTTGCAGTCTCTTGTGTTAGTGGTTTGGAAGGTATCCTGTAATAGCTGATTGATTTCCATATAGCAGCCTAGCAGAATTGATAAATAGTTTTTAAAAATCCACTAGCCCTTTGCTTGTTCTGTTATCTGTAGCCCACCACAGAGGTCCTACAGAGCAAACATTTCTCTCCTTGCATTGATAAGCTGAAGAATATAATGGTGTAAAACGGCCATGTGGGTCTTGCACTGGAAGGTGCTTGAATTTGTGCACAGAACCAAAAAATTTGTTCAAGGAAATTATATTTCTTCCAAGAATAGTGGTGTGGATCTTGCAACAACTTCTTAGTGATAGAATATTTATTTTGAAAAATACCAGCAAATTAAGTTTGGGTTTTTTTCTTTATTATTGAAAAGCAAAACCCAAACATTTTTGAGCTGGGAGACCATGAATTAGAGCTGCAGAAAAAATTACTATCAACAATCATAATTGTCTTCCAACTGCCAGGCCACTTTCACCACAGAAGTCCAAGACTTGGAAATGCTTTGACATGACAGTGAATGGGGAAAGACTTTCAAAGCTTGTGTCCTTGTGATTGCACATCCATGTAGATATCTACATATTCTTGTATAGCCTTCTTGTATTAACTCATATAAACCTGTTAATTGCCTCTTTCAATGATCCCAGTAAAGCTCACTTAGCAAAACCTCTCTGCAGTTGTTTGTTTAACAAAACAGAGTGCTAGGATTTTCCATTATAAATACGGTATAGTGCATTTTTAAAAAATTCTTGCTCTTCAAGTCAATTAGATCAATCGAATATTCTATTGCGATACTGAAGCTATCTATAAAAAACCAAGACATACTACCTTTCAAGAAAGTAATTATGTTTTCAGAATAATGACAGCCTAAAATAAGGATGAGTATGGCATCTATGTGGAGAACAGTTTAAAAATTGCACATTAAAAAATTCCTTTAAATGTAATTCAAGCTAAGTCAGTTGATAATTGTTAGTACATAAATCACAGTAGCTCACAAGTTGGTAATTAAGAAGAGCAGCTTATTGTAAGTACTGTTTTAATAACTGGTTGTCAAAATCTCGGTTTAACTTTAATAGCAACATTATGAGATCACATATTTTATTTATGTCTCATTTGACGAATTTGTTATGCAGATATTCTGATTAGTGGGGTATTGGACCATTAGCCAAATAAATCTAAAGGTAATAAAACTCACAGGAAGATAAATGGCTTGCTTTTCCTTGTTCTTTTCAGCCAATTCAGGCTAATTTAAGCCTTTCACAGAATGGTGATAATGAAGGATTTGTTCTCAGCAGTGTTATGGCAGGTGATTTGCATTTGAAAGTTTGACACATTTATAGGTCTTTGATCTTTTCTCTCCAGTGCTTGTGCCCCTGGCCGGACACCTACACACACGTTTTACCAGGTGGAAGATCGAGGAGCAAAAGTAGCTCTGAAAGTTACCCTGAAGACCTACACTAGGAAAAAAAAAAAAAAAAAGATGATACAATTTGTGTCTAGAAAATATTATATGGCTGAATTTGAGTGGCCTTTGTATAATGCAAGACAAAATATATTTGAACTTCTATTATTAGAGTTTCTTTTAAGCTAGACAAAGTCCTCATGGAAAATTTTAAAAGAATACAGAGTCTGATATAAAGCTCACTGAGCTGTAAAGATGGGTTTCTTTTCTTTGAATTTATTTTTGAAATGGAACGTTTTACCATAGGACACTGGAAGAATTTTGGCACCTGGCAAGCTCGAGAAAAATCTGTGACAGCCATGGGGACATTTCTTAAATATTATTTTAATTTTTGCTTTGTATTAAAAGAAAATAAGAGATTTACTCTCTGAGCAGTCGATCTATCTTCGGGCTGGAAGAGGAAGCCTTGAAAAACAATCAGAGTGTTACGGCATACGTGAGCATACGTGACCAAAATCATGCGTATAACCTAAGATATATAAAGAATGTTCTTAAAGTTTACTATTTGACCTCAAAATAAGAAAAGAGTTGCAGGAATCAGGCGGAACAAAGATGACTATTTGAAACAAGACTATTGTACCCCTCATGATTGTCCAAAACTTAACATAATCAGCTAGTTTCTGTGCTGGGTCATAATGTTTAATTCCAGGTATGTGAGTCAGGGGTCATTTCATTCTCATCACTGATTTGACTCCTAAGGCAGGCTGGGTTCACTAATCAAAAATTCCCTGCATGAAATTCCTTCCTGTGCCATAAGTAAATGATATTTCTCCAATTTGAGCTTTTCCTCTGAAAGAAGAGGCTTGCTGCGTTCCTTGGAGGAGACCAGCCTGTCCAATCTCCCAAAAACTCCAAGCATGGAGGTGTCTGGCTAAATAGCTGACTTCAGGCTGTATGTTGTATTGGACTCACCACTCCAGAATAATCAGCCTTTGATTAGCCATTGTCTGAAGGACGTTGAAAGTAGCAAGGACTATGTAAATGTTAGCTTACTTTATACGCACATTAATAGAGAATCCCCAATAGCCGTGTTGAGTCTCTCTCCTTTAAAAGGTGTTCCTTCAATCTAAGAGTTAACTTCGTGTTGAATGTACTTGAAAATTCAGTTCCTGGTACATTTTGTACTACAAAAGAGAGCACTATCCATCTGTGTTACCTTGCTTTCAACTCATCGCAGAATGTCAGATATCAGATAAGAGCAAGAGACTGATGAATGCACATCCCAGCCTGACAGGGCAGGTCAATGTCAGGGAGAGTAAAGTTTTCCCTTTCTTTTTTTTTTTTAGCTACGACCCATTGGCCAATATTTACTTTAGAAAATCACTTACCTAGGGGCTCAACTGGCTTAAAGCAATGTTACTTTGAGAATTTAGATTGAATTGTGATATTGTCTGCATTTTATACTGTATTTTGTAATAGGACAGTGTCACAAGCTTTAAGTTGCCCACTGTGGTGAGCATCATACAGATCTCCGCAGGGAGGTAACGCCTCCCTGTCTTTATCTAAGGAAGGGAAAGATTTGAGGTAGCAGGAGCAGAAGACGGGGTCTCTTTATGATCCTGCGGGTCAGTAGCAGGGCTGAGAATGGAACATTTGTGATCTGATTTCCCAGCAGTGGGGCTGCGCTGCCTCCCCAGACAGTGTTTTACTGTTCTCCCTGGTTTGCAGCAAACTGGACCCTAAGAGAGGAGAATTTTAGCCGGGACCAGCTGCCCTCAAGATTTGCATACCTGCTGTTTTAAGATCTACCTGCTTATTCATGAGTGCACTGATTTTACACATCCCAATTACCATTAACTAAGCAGGAACTTAGGCAGGGTGCAAACCAGATGTCTGTGTCTCGTCAGAGTGACGGGATGGCCAGCGGCAGTTGAACCGGCTCTCAGAGTGAAGGCAAGCTAAGACTTTGATTAGTAATCCCTTTTTTCCTGCTGGTTCTACATTTTACCTTCTCTTTGTTTGACCTAATAGATTTATAAGCTTGACTTACTGGCCCACACATAAGTTTTCCCAGTAGCAGTTTAATTTTTTTGCTCTCTCATGTGTTCCAAAATAGAAATTAAAATAATGTAAGAGTTTTCTAAATAGCCATGGCCTGAAGTAAGTAACTTCTTGCAAATTTACAACCTTAGCTAAGACCTTATCTGTAACTCTATACTGTAACTGTACCTACTGTAACTATTTGTTTGATAACCTGTGCTTTGGACCTCCTGAAAAGCCTGTTTCAAGTGGATAATTAGATGTTTCCTGCTTCTAACATTAACTTTGTTCATGCAACGGAGCAGATAAAGAGTGATGTATGATTTTTATGGGCAGGGGATATTAAAAAAGGCATCATGTTCTACTGTCTATATCAAGAAGCACCAAAAAGAGCAAGAAAGAGACTGAAAATCAAATAGATGAAACCTTTAAAAAAAAAATAGAGAGGAAAAGAAATTACGAAGAAAAGAGGAAAAGTAATAATGGTTAGTCATAGATGGGACAAGCTAGAGGTAGATAAATTGAGATGAGGTGGAAGAATCAAAGCTGATCATGAGACAAAGAAAGGGAGCAGGATCTGCGGTGGTGGAGAATATAGACCTCTGCACCAAGCCCTTGTCACCCAAACGCAACTGTCCAAAAATCTTATCAAGAAAAATATCAGTGTCTTCTATCACCAGAAGTACAACAGGAAACCTATAATGCATCATTGAAAGGTCAAAGGCTTGTAAGACCCAGAACTTGATGTGTTCGTTGTTGCTCTTGCTCCCACTGTGAACTCCTGCAAAGAGTTTGGTTGCTCTTCTTTCCACTCTCCCAGCAGGTAGTCGCAGGCAGCAGCAAGGTCTCCACTGAGCCTTCTCCATTCCAGGATGGACAGATCCAGCTCCCCGGGCCTCTCCCCATATGCCGTGTTTTCCAGCCCCCTGGCCAATTTGGTGATCCTTCTCTGGACTTCTTCTGTCAATCCACCAGGTTCCCCAGGACCTTCTGGTTCTCCTGGCCAGCCACCTCTGCTGCTGTGTGGGGTTATCCCACCCAGCACAGGGGTTTGCATTTACTTTCCTTGCACCTCCTGAGCCTGCTCCCAGCTAATTTTTTCCAGCCTGTCCAGGTCCCTCTGAATGGCAGGTCTGCTCTCCAGTACGTCAACCACTTCCTTCATCTCAGTATAATGTGAAAACCTCTGTATGTGCAACAATACCTGTAAAAGAAATGGGAACAATTTTACTCAACTGTATTCATGGCACTGTTACAACACTGAGTTTAATTTGTTAGGGAAAATTCATTAAAAGCATTCAGGGCAGATGCGAAAAAAACCCCAAACTTAATGTGCCATTTGTGTTAATCAGTAGAGTAAAGGACAGGCTTGTTTTTTTGCAGGATTGAATGTGATTAAAATTAAGATTTAGCAACTTGCCAATAAATTTATGACTGCAGTTCGAAATCAATCATCCTCACCCATGAGTTAACCACGTGCTTGTGGACGGTGGCTTGAATAGGCACACAGCGCTTTATTTCAGAATGTGAAATATGTAAGAGCTAAATAAAATTTGTATTCTAACACTTGTATGTTGTCTCTTACCCAGGCTATCGATCCATTTTATAATTATTAAACTGAACTGCAGGCTGTGCTCAGAGCACAACTTCATTTAGCACCGAGATGAAGCATGGTTTCTATTACCAACACGCGGTAACTCTACACATCAGTGCGAGGACATGGGGGAGGAAGAAATGAGCAGATACTGATGAGGAGGTTCACTGGATGAAAAGGAACAGCCTGATCTGAAATGTAATCACAGCAATTGAAAAACAGCTCCCTGCACAAGCACCCAGCTTCAGCTGCGCAGCTGGACTAGAAATAGTCACAACTGAGCTTTTAATGCAATTTTCCGGGCTATTGGAATTTCTTGTAAGGTTTAGCTAGTTTTGGAAAATTCATTATGCTGCAAAATGAACCATTTAGAGCCCAGGTCACGAAAGCCTGTTATAATAGCAGGAAAGCAAGAGTACAAACCTTGAACTTCCTCTGGGACCCTTAGGTGCTATCACGTTTTTTTAAAAAGCACTGTGAAATCACTATCACGTTTGGGAAAGGCAATCATCAAGCTGTTCATGGGAAGGTTAAAAGAAACACTTGGAGATAAACTATATTTTACTTTATTATTTATGAATTTTGAACTTATGCTTTCGGGTAGAAAATGAGGCATTGCTGGCTGATGATCCTGAAATATTTGCAACAAGTAACCCCACACCCCTCCCATGAAAGACTGAAATACATCAGCTTCATTGCAGCAAGCAACATTTTTTGAAACCAAGTGTGAAAGCTGATGCAATCAAGCTGCAGTAAATGATAATAGAGTTCTCCTACCAAACCAGCTTTTATTATTTTGACAATATCTGTTACTTTTCATTTTCTGAGCAAAATAAACTTTGTTAGTCTCCCGTTCCTCCCCCAGCTTTTCCCTTTCCTTCTGGCCGAAGTAGCCAATAGACATTAAAGACCAACCACACAGTCAAACCTCCTTTCAACTTCTGTTAACAGGGGTATTAAAAAGGCATTCCTAAATATCAGCTGAAAACCACTAGGTAATAAACTCCCTACTTAAAAGGTGGGTAGGTGTAAATTCCACACATAGGCCTTTTCATCTGGGAAGCCAGTTGCTTGGAGATCAGATGTTTTAAATGAATTGCCGAGCTGATGTCACTTGTCAGTCGGTGGAGACTGCCTCTATTTGGAGGATCAAATACTTATATTTGAGGATGTAAAGCAGATAGGTAGGTCCTGATCCTGCCAGGGCAATGCCAGAGAGATGCTCATCACTATGCAAAGCTGCAGTAAAATCAATGGTACTTGGTTGACTGTTTCTTTTCCATGAGCAGGCTCTTAGTTTGGCATTTTGGAGTTGTGCCCTTGAGAACATTAAAGGTTTTAAACATTTATGGCAGGAGTTTTTAACAGCACCAGAACTGGCCTATTTCTTGTGTTACTACAAATGAATAACAACGTTTATCTCTTGTGCCAGCCACAGGTTTGTTTGGCCAAAGGCGATAATGACAATTATCCATCCAATTTACACATGGTTTTCATTGATTATAGTAAAGGTTGTGTGCTCTCTTTCATAAGGCTGGACTCAGGGTCAGTCCTAGTTCTCTCTTACTGCCTTCTTTCCTTCTGGGAGCTGTTGCTGGGTATTCATCTGTATTCTCTGTTATGTTTACTAAAAAAAAATACAGAGTGTTTTGAAAAGAAGGACCTGGTTGCAGAGATACAGTAATTTCAAATTGGCTCCATCATTTTGAAACACACCCTAGAAAAGGTATGTATTTGTTGACCAGCTTGCTTACCTAGGAGCCTTATTTATTTCCGTTGAGGTTGGACCCAGATTAAACTGTCTTCCACAAGTAGGAAAAAAGCTGTGAAGCCTACTCATTTTAAAAAAATGCACCTATCCAAACTGAGGGAAAGCCTTGAAAAGGAGAGGAGCATTATCTGGTGGTTAATGTGACTCTGGATAACAAATGTGGTGGATCCTTTCCTTCCTTTATTGCCGGCTTGGGCGTAAACGGAGGTGTTCAAAATTACTTTTCGGAAGTGTGGAACACCAGCTGCGTCTGCTGAAGTTAGTGAGACCCGCAGCTGCTCGCCCCATGGGCGATTGACTCCTCATCCGCACCTCTGTTTAGCGGGATGGGAACAGCCACCTCCACAGCGAGCGGGCAGCGTAACAGCTAATGCTTGGGAAACCTCTTGTTAAATAAGAGATGAAGTGACTTTAAAAGCTGTCGGGAGATAGATATTTCTTCATGGTACAAGCTTTAAGATGAGGCTTTATCGTACAAGTGCTCTACAAGAATATTAGCATGATCTGCTTCTTGTCAATAAAATAAGTCTGGACTTCCATCCTAATTTTAAAGGAGACTGGCTCTTATGGGATTAGTGTCGTCGAAACACATTTATCCATGTTTACTGTGTTTCAGCTTCCATTCTTCCCATCCTGTATGATTTTTTTACTTATTACTTACAAGTCTATTTCTCCTACCAAACTCACAGCTTGGTGAAAATATAGTCTAGAAAAAAAAATGTAGATCAGTCCTTAAATAGCTGTACATAAAAAATGCATTTATCTACCATACTTGTGGATGACAGCAATTATCTGGACAACTTATTTTAAATTTGAAACCTGAATCAGACACATATGGAAACTCTAAAAAATTTCTATTCCATGGGTGTTTTTTTTAAATGGAAAAATCTTTGCTCCTTCCATGCATTCATGCTTTTCCTCCCTTCTGTAATGAATTCAGAAATATGAGCAGGGAACCCTTCATTTTAAAGGAGATGAAGATTGAGAAGTTAGCCTTTATATTGCAGAATAAATTACTGAAAAGAAAATCAAAACTATCAGTCAAGCAGAAAATGCCGTATCATTTGTTAAGCGTCATTTTGTATTTTGTCGTTGTTAGCCTCATATCTCACTACCTGTCAATGTTTTGACTTTACTGACAGACAAAACGGGAATTCCTAAAATTTACGAGATGTAGAATAAAATAAAAATTCCAAACACTTCTTTTTTTTTTTTTTTTTGGCATAGATTTATTTTCTAGGAGGGTGCCACCTGAAAAACTAGACTTTCTTAGCTCTTCAGTGAGAGAGCGTCAAACAGTCATAGACTGTAGAAAAATAAACCAGACTGTAGCCATGTCTTCCTCTGTATAGTACTTTTTAAGGTCTTGTTATAAAACAACACTGTGAACTGTTCTACAATTTCCAGGAATTTTTGCCTGTTATAGTTGTCTCTGCTTTGCGAGATAATTTCCTAAGTCTCATACTTAGGAGTCTCATACTTGCAGGTGGAAACACAGCACTATCCAAAGCTCATTGATCCAAGAACAGCCAAATACCATGGGACTCTGTTGACTTACATAGGCTATGGATCTTACAGGGATTGTGGAGAGAGACCTTACAGATCTTCCTGATGTGGCTAAAACTGAGGCACACTTCATGTGAATACATTTTGGGAACGTGGGGGCTGTGGGTAGAAAAGGGGGGCTAGTATTTCTCAAAATTGCACCTTTGGCTGCTGCTTTAGAATTATAGAGTAGTTTGGGTTGGAAGGGACCTTCAAAGCTCATCCAGTCCAATCCCCCTGCAACGAGCAGGGACATCTTCACCCAGATCAGGTTGCTCAGAGCCCCGTCCAGCCTGGCCTGGGATGTCTCCAGGGATGGGGCATCAACCACCTCTCTGGGCAACCCCGGCCAGTGTTTCACCACCCTCATTGTAAAAAATTTATTCCTCATGTCTAGCCTGAATCTCCCCTCTTAGTTTAAAACCATAACCCCTTCTCCTGACATAACAAGCTCTGCTAAAATGTCTATCCCTGTATTTCTTACTGGCCCCTTTTAAGCACTGAAAGGCTGCAGTAAGGTCCCCCTGGAGTCTTCTCTTCTCCAGGCTGAACAACCCCAACTCTCTCAGCCTGTCCCCGTATGAGAGCTGTTCCAGCCCTCTGATCATCTTGGTGGCCTCCTCTGGCCCCTCTCCAACAGGTCCATGTCTGTCCTGTGCTGAGGGCTCCAGAGCTGGACACAGAACTGCAGGTGGGGTCTCACCAGAGTGGAGCAGAGGGGCAGAATCACCTCAACCTGCTGGCCACGCTCCTTTTGATGCAGCCCAAGATGCGATCGGCCTTCTGGGCTGCAAGTGCACATTGCCAGCTCATGTCCAATCTTTCATCCAGCCGTACCCTCAAGTCCTTCTCTGCAGGGCTGCTGTCAATCCCTTCGTGGCCCAGCCTGTATTCATACCAGTGGTTGCCCCGACCCAGGTGCTGGACCTTGCACTTGACCTTGTTGAACCTCATGTGGTTTGTATGGGCCCACTTCTCGAGTAAACAGGGCCACAGCCCCTTCTCTGGCTCTCCAGACTCGTGTCACAACAAAGCTTGCTTTCTTATGGGTGAACCTTTTGCTCACCCCTCAATGCCATCCCCTGAACCGTGGTCAGGCAATCATTGGGACATAACTACTTGGATCCAAGCTAAAATAGCACCAGGGAGCGCAATAGTAATAAATCAGTATGCACAACTGCAAGGCAGTTTTCAAGTATGAACATTAGCCCTGTATTATTTATTGCAAAGCTTGTAATTTTTTCTTGCCTGTGTAACAGTTTATAAGAGCATAAGCTTATAAGACTCAGTGATTTTTTCATTCAGCCAGAGCAGTTGTCCACATACTGAATATCCTGCCTTGATTGCTCTAAACATTTACCTGTAAGATATAAGAAAAGATATTTCTATTGCTATAATTTGCATTACTCTTCCCTGCCTAATCTCATCTCATCTCATCTCAGTTCCTATATATGAGAATGCAGAGATGAAATCTGTGTACATCTGTCATTTACAGCAATGGCATCTTGGACATGCACAAAAACTTTTCCCCCTTTGTGTCTAAGCAACATTTTCTATGATTTACCCATAGATCAGTGGTATAAATTAACTAGCAATACACATTGTTTATAGTAAGCAAACAAGTGACCAGTTGAAATTTTTTGCTTCTAAATTTGACCACATTTAATTAACATTTGATTCCAAAATCAAAAGTGCTGAGCAAAACAGCTCTGATCAATATGTGCATCTTTAATAAATTCTTATATATACGCGCACATACATATATTTGCAAGCTCCTTTTTCTTGGCACACAGAAGTTCTTCCTCTCCTTCCTGATTTTCATCCATTTGTAGACTTTTAATTATTGTGTTTACCAAACAGGGAAAGACATAAAAAAAGAACAAGGGACACATCAAATGGAAAAGGAGCTATAAACACAAATATGCAGAGGAAAAGAGAAAAAGAGTGGGAGAGGGATTTTAACTGGGAAAATAAGAAGCCCCCTGTTTATAATAAATTAGACCTTACGTCTAACTTGTGGCCTTGTGACCATTGTCTTTGTGCTTAATGAAATTCATTCAGTTCACCGAAGTCACAGAAAATACCTGTTATTCATTGTGTCTTAATTTTTATTTGTAGCAGGCATTTGTGATTCTTAGGACTGTTTCAGCTCGTTTTCCTTAAAGGAGAAGTAAAGAAGAGCTCAGAATACAATCAGGTAACCCCAAAGCCATCCTGATTGTGGTGAGCTGTGCCCTGAGTTTCCACGTGGGGTAGATGTCATCATGTCAAACTGTTCCAGCCTGGGCTGAAATGCTAAAATACTTCACGTTTTGTTTCTTTCTTATTCATCTCAGCATAAAGTCAGTCGGTCTCCCACAAGCTGCTTCCCAGCATTTTGATCTCTCACAAAAATTCACAAAAGCCTGTGACAAGTATCGGATTTTTTTTTTTTTTTTCTCTGAGTGGCCGTGGTGAGGATTTCACAATCAAACAGAAATGGTATATTCCAGAAAGCCTCAGTTTGCTTTGGCTATGGGCCATTCAGAGGCGTTCCCCCACTTTTTTCAGAGTGGATTATGGTGCACACAAAGATCATTACATAGAAGGAATCTCTAAAATAAATCTTACTTCTCTTTTTCTTCCAGGTTGGAACTCTTTCTCCCCTTATTTTCATTATATATCATATTATGCTTCCATTATGGGCTGATGATACAAATTCATGGCTGGCAGTTGAGCTGCTCAGTATAGCTGCAGAGCTCAGTAGTTTTGGACAGTTTTCCTGGCTCTCCTAATGATTTGCTGTATGATTTTGGGCAAGTTGCTCCTTGCCTCTGCTTTTCCATTTCCCCAGAGTAATAGAGAACATTAATCATCACTGTAAGCTGTTCTGAAGCCTCGAGATGAAAGTGCTCATTATTAATGCTATTCATTTGTAGGATATACATTTTCACTTGAACTGCCTAACATATAACTTCACTGTTGCGTTGAGTGACAGCTGGAAGAGGGTTTTTTTGGCAGAAGAATGGATTTATAGAGGTAGAAAATTTTACAGAAGTAGCTTTTAGTCTTCTCTTAGGCATGCCTAATCTGTGATTTATTTTGAATGAAATTTCTATGTAAAACATTTGTCGGGGCCCAAAGTTTATGCACTGTTTATTTTATTTCCCTGACTCTTTTTTTTTAATTACATTTTCCTATTTCTTTTTTTTTTTTTTTTAAAAATGGGACTTTGACTGTGCTTACAGCTACAGATTTCCTTTTTTGATTTCCCAGTCATGATTTAAAATAAGAAATGAATATACGGACTGCAAGGAATGCACTGCTGTTCTTTCCTCCTTTCTCCTGTTGAAAACCAAAATGATCCAGAGACAAGTTGCAATTTCATGATAAGAGAAATCCACAGAGCCATAACACACACAAATCCAAACAAACCATCTTTGACTTTCACAATTAAGGTGCAGATAACGAGAGGTTACTTCAGCAGCAGCCAGCACGGATCAAATCATCACTGCTGTAGTGCCATTGCCTCCAGTTACACAGAAATCAGGGCTCAATGGCTTAAATTCAGAGTTTGTGTTAGCAGTCGCTATCTTTAAATTCTACATCTGTAAATTGTTTTGTAAAATGGTTAATTTTCTTTTTCCTCTCTCATCACTTATCCCCTCAGCACAACATTACACATAGATGCGCAGCCTTAATTGGTTTAGTTGCAAGAAGATAATGTTTTTTTCCCCCCTTTCTCACTGTTGCCCGTTAGCTTGAAGGCTTTTTAGCTGAAGGTTGATAATTATCACTGAGAAGAAACTAGCACATCAGGAGTTCATTTTCCATCTTAGCACTTGTGGTGCTCCTTTGAACTCCTCTCGCCAAACCCACGTTCCCACTCTGTCACTTGGCTCCCTCCATCATAAAAAGGTCTCGGCAGCCGGCGGCTCCAGCCTTTGCTGGCGGGCAGAGGGCATTGCTTCTCCCCAACACTCCTCCAGCATGGACAAATTGCACGAGACGTTGATAAACATGGAAGACGCTTTGGGTTCGGAGCACTCCGTCTGCTCATCCTCCTGGGACTGGAAAAGCACCGCTGGGACTTTCGAGCTGCACCCCGTCTCGTCTCCACACAGCTTGTCCCCGACGCCTTCCTTCGAATCCTACTCCTCATCCCCTTGCCCGGCGCTGGTGGAGACCCCCTACGGCAACGGCGGTGGCAGCCTGGTGGGCTATGGCCTGGTGGACTTTCCTCCCGCCTACCTGCCCAGCCCCGGGCAGGCCCGGCTGCCCAAGGGCACCAAGGTGCGGATGTCTGCCCAGCGCAGGAGGAAAGCCAGCGAGAGGGAGAAGCTGCGGATGAGGACCCTGGCCGACGCGCTCCACACGCTGCGCAACTACCTGCCCCCCGTCTACAGCCAGAGGGGACAGCCCCTCACCAAAATACAGACCCTGAAGTACACCATCAAGTACATCAGCGAACTGACGGAGCTCCTCAACAGCGTCAAGCGGGTGTAGAACCACCCGGAGCACCCGCCCCGGCACGCTCAGGGTCTTTACAAGCGAAAAAACCAGCAAAATTTCTTCCTCGACAGAGTACGGTGGTGTGGGATGCGAGAGGAGGACAGAGCAAGGGCCACCGTCATACATAGGACGCAACGCTGGAAGGTGATGTAGGATTGCCTCAAATCCTGAGCTGCAGGATGCTGAGACAGAAGTCTTGCTTTTTTATGTCTTTTTTTTTTTTTTAATAATAAGCTTCTAAGAAATATTAAACCTAGTCTGATACAAAAGTAAAAAAAAAAAAAAAGCCAACTGGTCTTCCTAGGATTTATATATCACTGTTCTGACTGATCTTCTGTTTAATAAGGACAATAGTAAATCCATAGGTTTCAAGATGAATTTTAAAAAACTAAATGATGACAACACTATAGGAATATTAATTTGTAGGCACTTTAATATTAGAATGAAGAACATGTATAGTTAGTTCAAGTATTGTCTATTTATCCATGTTTCCACTGTACCTAAAATCAAGAAACCAATTAATAGTGAGAACATCTTTTCTCATAAACAAATAAATATCAGTGTCATAATCTGTATCTTGTATTACATATCTGATTGATAGATAAGTAAAATCTAACAATGACTGCTAAATGTTGGAAATGAAATATAAACAAACTGACATTTTGTATAGATAAATTGCTGTTAAATCCTATTTTTTTTATTAATATATACAGAAGCATATAATAATTCTGTATTTAATGTATGAGAAACCCTTACTTCGATGTCTAGTGAATTATGGAAGACATTTTTACATCAACCACTAGAACAAAT
Organism: Caloenas nicobarica; assembly: GCF_036013445.1. Taxonomy (NCBI): domain Eukaryota; kingdom Metazoa; phylum Chordata; class Aves; order Columbiformes; family Columbidae; genus Caloenas; species Caloenas nicobarica. Next base: position 12,376,186 of record NC_088247.1, on the reverse strand, counting down.
AAGATTAGGCTGAGTTATTTTCCTCTTCTCTGACATGAAATAAATTGATTCAGGTAAAAGATGCAAAGTTCTATTCTCAAGGTGTACTGAAACCATAACGTCTCATAAAAAGCTGTTGGATCAGCTGTTTCCTACAGCCAGTAACATTTCTGTAAAACACACACACAAAACCATTCAAAACCCAGACATGAGGACATAGTCTTAATCCTTAACTACTTTGACTTTATCTGACAAGTATCACATAGGTCCCACCACACTGCAGGAAAGAAAAAAAAAAAAAAAAAAGCAGCAAGCTTTGTAAATCTCATTGCAAACTGATTCATAAGACTTGGCTGTGCTGAGGCCAGCAATACACAGAGAGGAGCAAAACCCAGGGCTGTGCTGTGTGGAGTTAATTAAGTCAAATTAACCTCTCCTCCACAGGGAGATGTGAGGCATGGAGAGAGCAGCAGCCAGGAGGGAACAGGCTTGTCTCATTGGGATGGGCAGATCAGCTCATCTGTGTGGGGCAGATGGGTCAGGCTTCTGGGTACATCATACAGCAGAGGATCACAAAGCTAAAACTTTATTGCAGCATTTTTTTTTCCTCTCATTCTGTTTGTTTGGAAGGAAATACAATTGTCTTGGTACATTTTTTTTTTTTTCTCTCCAAGGCTCAGCCTAAGCTGGCTCAGTGCTTTTCTTACACGGTATGGGCATATTGGAGCAATCAGTGTGAAATCTGTCAGTGTCCCAAGAAAGCAGCTACATTCAAATTTATGCAGGTAGCACTGTCACCCAAGATGTAACCACATTTAAGTATATCCTTTATGCTTCTGTTTTGTTTTAACCCATGTTAGATTTCTTACAAGCTTTAGGGGTTCAGCAAGAACAAGTAGAATTCTGTTTTAAAGCCCTATTAAATTGTCAAGCCAGACAAAATTTTTTGCACCTATGAAGAGCAGCACTCATGTCAGCATGGCCTCCCTCAGCATAAACCTGTGCAGCTGGTCCAGATTTGAGCAAAGCAAGCACCACACAGAGGTGGCCAGTGTGGATTATGTTTTGCAAGGGAGTAAAACTGCATGTTGCCTGTGGGATCTTGCACAGAACCATAACTGAGAGCTTGATACCATGTCCTTTCTCAAAGCCTCATTGTCACTGACAGCTGTAAAGGGGCATCTGCTCACTAGCTCTGGCAACCCCCCCAGCAGATGCACAGAAAGAGAGTCCTGTCATCCTGTGATGGGAGTTAGAGACCATAATTTGCAAATATAGTGGTTGGGTATATTGTCAATGCTTGGGAATAATTTTAACCTTATTCCTTAAATCTTCCACACCTGAAATGACAGGTAATTGCTACACTTTTCAGCTCTTTAGCTAGGAAAGCCTACGGGGTCATGGTTAAAGCAGAGGAACAAGAAGTTAGAAAAAGACTCGCTTTTATTGCTAGTTTATGTATTTACCATGGCTGATCATCCAGCATTGCTGCCTCAGTTTACCCATCTGCAAAAGAAGCCTCTGATAGCTAATGGCTTCAGAAGGCAGCTGCTCACAGACAAAGTTAAGCAATGCTGTGTACCTCCCAGCAGGAGGTACCCTGCAGATTTGAGAAGTGGCTCAAGGTCAGCATTTTCACCATCCTGGAAAAAGTGGCAGGTGAAGGCCCTGAACATGGTGGGATGCAGCTAAAGCTTACAACTTGGCTTACAGCTTGTTGGGTTCCTGCAGAGTTCCTCTGTCTCCCTGCAAGTCTTTAGGTTTCAGAAGAACACTTTACTGCTTCTGTGCCCATGAACTAGACCTTGCCTGCGCTTGCTGCTTATCCCCAGAATCCCAGTGGCTGCTGTCATACCTTTAAATACTTCAAGCTCCAGCATGGTGTAGCTGCATCTAAGCTGAGCTTAGGGGATAGCCTGCCCTAAATCATTCCCTGTGCTGCAATAAAATAAATCTCATGTCCAAAATGGAGTTAGTTTACTAGAATAGGTTGTACTTTTGCACTGTTTAATTTATTTGATGCCCTTCCAAGGGATCCCTCCTTTCACCTGTGTGTGAGGGGGGAATAAAAGTGACTAAAGTGTATGAGTAGAAAGTGTAGGGTATATTCAGCCTCCTAGGATCTTTCAGGTTTGTTTCTCCCTTCTCAGAAGGGCAGGAGTTCTTGCTCTACATGACAAAGAGCATCTCTTTAAACTCCTCCTTGTGTAATTCTTCCCCTTGGCATAGACATTTCACTGATCCAGCGGAAATAATCCAAATTATTATATTCTTGATAGTGCAAGTCTTCTTGCTACTAAATGTTGGATTTTGTTTATTTTTCAATAAAACAGAATAGCATCACCCTTCTTCCTCTTGTCTCTTACCTTTACTCCCAGGAATTTAGGATATTTAATTGGTGTGAAAAAGACTAAGTCCCCCACTTGAGGTAATGAAATCTGTCCTTCAGGACTGTATCCAAGATCCATAAAGCTGTACTGAATCCTAACAGGAACACCATAATAATCCATAAAATAGAGGCCAAAAGAGTGGAACCTCAGTCTGAAAAAGTTGCACACGTCACAGAAATAGAGGAAATCTGCCACGTACAATCATCTTCTCTTAACAGAGTGTGTTAACATACATACATGTAAATAAAGTTAAGTAGCGGCCCAACAATCACTAGAAGTCCATAGCTGTGGAATTAAACTCCATCCTGCTTAAGGGACAGAGTTGCTTACCATATTAAAGAGAACGATACAGGAGAGAGAACTGGGGTTAGTCCCAAGCAATGGAATAAACTCTTCTGGCCCAAAGATCTCCCCCTTTTTCAGGTTAGCATGTCACCGAAATTCCTCGCTAACATGGAGAACAGAACACAGGTACTAAAGAAGAGACCACCACCATCAGAACATAGTTTTCTACTGCATTCAGAGTTTTCTCATAAAAGAAATTGGTACATGAAGTCATACTTCATAAGTGATACCGATCATAATGCTGAAAGGCCAGCAAATACTAAAGAGAGGAAGGATGAAGAACATTATAAGATCTCATCTAGAAATTAATTAATTGCAAAGTATTTTAGAATTTCAGAAAAATTCTTGAGATAGAGAAACCTTGCAATTTGCTTGAACTATGGGTCCCTTACTCTCGGTTTGTTGATGAGATGGTTACACTATTCTGCTGCTCCTAGAGTAAGTTGCTAAACGCAATGAATAGGTATCTTGCCTTTTAAAAAGTGCTCCCAGACAAGAAACAAACAACAATAAAAACCAAACAAACTGAAAAAAACACAAAACAAAAAAATACCCCAAAAAACACACACCACCACATTTTGCCAGAGAAAAACATCCCAACCCATGCATATGCTCTCCCTGCCCAAAGGCACTGGAGAGCAGCGCAGTAAAGCAGGCTGAAGGCAAGCGAAGAGATGAATGAGGGGCACCAAGTGATGTGTGAGATGGCCAGACCCCACCAGTTGCTTTTCTGAGCAGCTTTTCATGTTCAGGGCTGTGCCCTTGCCTCAGCTCTGAGTGAATTGCTGAGAGGTGACCAGGGGTGATTGCTTAAAGTTTCAGAAGCCAGAGAAAAGAGGGGCTTTTGCCCCATAGCCATCCTAACCCTTTTATTATGGAAGAAAGAGGCAGGACAGAGCAGGTAGTTATATATCATATATTATATACAAGTTAACTCCTTTAGTGCCATGAGCCAGGCAGGAGAGAGTTGCTGCTGTCACCAGTGTGAGAATAGGCTCCGGGTTTCTCCTCATACCTCAGGGACCAGAGGCTGTTCTGGCACAGCTGGAAGTATATGATGCTGCTTTATTTATCGGAAGGCACACCGATGGAGAGGAGGAAGCCTAGTAAGTAGGGTATTAGTCCAGGATTCAGGACACACACAGCTCTGCTCTCCAAGGCAGGCTTTCCACCTGAATTCAGGGGAGCGACAGCTTCCCTGCCCACCTATAGAGAGTGCAGCAGCATGTTGCCTGCCAGCAGCAGTAACACCCAGATAAACACCCTGAACACAGCAAGGAGGTCAAGTTCCCTCTCAGTGGGAAGGGTAAGTACCTCAGAAAGAATAGTCCCCAGGGATTAAAAGATCACACACGGAAGAATGTCCCTGGGCAAGCCTTGGCTCTGTGAGCAGCAGAGCTCACCCCCGCCCCCAAAACAGAGGGGAGCCTGGGGCCACCCGTCCTCACACACACTGTGCTTTGAAATTCTACACTGAGGAGCACCACATAGGTGCCAAGAGGTTTTATGGTTACACATTTGGGCTGCACATAGGTGTGCTTGGGGGGAAGAAAGCCTCCTGCCCCTTCCTTGGGGGAAGCTGCTTATTTGGCAGCTGCCACAGCTCCACCTCCCCTCTGCCAAGGGATGCCGGGGCCATTCCTTCCAGCTCTGCATAGCAGTAGCTTAAAAACCAGCCAACCAACCCCGCAACCCACAAAACCCTCACCACAAACCAAACCAAACCACAACAATATACATAAACCCCAGCTTCTAAGGAGCCAGTTTCTAACTTTTATTCTCCAACTTATTTGCCGCACAATGACAAACGTTATTGTTGTATGTAATAGAAGGGAAACTCAGTTGTGGAGAAAAGTCTCAGCTCCCAATAAAGCAGCTTGTTTTTAATGAGCTGTAGAAGCTTGGCCCATCTGAAACTCCTCCCTGATTAAGCCCCTGACTTTTTGCTTCTCCACACAACAACAGAAGTCTAGGCTTGCTCTGTTATCACTACACCAAGTACTGCAAGGAGACTAATGCAGCTTAATTATGCTTCAAAACATTTCTAAGCATGTGCCTGTTTGGGATTTGGGAATCTAGCTAACACTTTGTCTTTCTGGACTCACATGCACAAATGAAAGAAGAAATTGTATGGGAGGGACTAGCTGAAGTGTCAAATAGACTTGTGGCAGAAGCCAAAGCTTGAACCAAAGCTTCCCAGGTCATCAGATCATTATCAGAACATATTCTCTTCTGGATAGCAGTAGTTAGCATTTACTCGTTTACTGAAGACATTGAGAATTAAAACAAAAAGTAAAACAATATACCAAAAGAGAAAATTAATTGGGCTATAAAATGTCAAAGTGTCAGTTCTTAATTTTTTTCAGTATTAAACAGTAAATCATTGCTGCTTTAACTCACCAAAACAGTACTAGCCATATCATTGAATATAGACTATAGTAAAAAATGGGAGCTCTACGTTTCTATCAGTGATCAGCTATAATGAGGCTACTTGCAGTACTGACTTACTGCCATTTATTTGAAATGGAAATAACTATCTGTGATACACTTCTGTTATTGTTCCTATTTTCCTATAAAAACAAATCACACCAGACTTCTCTTTTCCCTTAGACTTTTATCATTCACCTGTTGAAGTTGCAGAAGACATTAAGCATAAACAAAAAAGATTGATCTGCTTTCAACTTGTGTTAACAGGGATATAAAAAACCCACCCCAAATACCAGGGGAAAAGCATGTGGTCATAAAATATCCACTTAAAAGGCAGAGAGGTGTTGATACAACACTTGAAGCGGACTCTTTTTTTTCCCCTCTTTTTATATATATATATATATATGTAACCAGGAAGGTAGTTCCTGAATTTTAGTATAAACAGAGACCTCTGAGGTAGAGAGAGTATTACTGTCAAGTCTTTAAAAGATTTTACTGATATTCAAATGGACTTTGTGTCTAGCACGCTATTGGTAAATCTGTCAAGGAGCTTTACATAAATCCTAGTTCAGCCACAGAAGGGGATCTCCCTGAATTTTCCCACATGTCAAAAAGATAAAGGCCCATTTTATCTATTAACATTTCTCATTTTGTTAAATGACACAAAGCAGAACTTTTAGAAGAGCTGAAGAGTAGAGCCACAGTTTGCCTGGGCATCATCTTGCTTTTCAACAGCTCTTAAATCCCCATCAACAGAAAGAATATCAAGATGCTGGCTAATCTTATGAAAAGAAATGAAGGTGCCTTAAATGAGATAGTAAATATCAGGTTTCTGTTCTCAAGTCATGCTGGCCTCAAGTCTTGGTTTGAAGAAAAGGATCGGAAACCCAGGAAGCCACAACTGGGACTGAGTTAACAGCACTGAAATAGGCTGCCCAGCCTTGTGCATGGTTCTCACGGCAGCCCCTGGTTGCTGTGTTTTCCCCCCACAGCTGTAAGGGTGGATAAGGTGGCGCAGGCTACCCAAGACAATCCACACTGTGCTGGTAGAGCACTGTCACAGCAGATGAATGTTGCCGCCAGCCTACCTGGAGAAAACACTGCATGACAGTCTAATTTTTTGGGAGGCAGTCAGCATGCTGTAAGACACACAGGGAAGTCACCTTACCACTTAAAGTGCCCACACTTGCTTTCTGCTAGGTGCATATTATAGGTGTGGCCTTTGATTTCTCAATAGATTGTGCCTGCAGACTGAGGAATAGCAAGTACTTTACCCACTTGGTTAACATAGGGGAAAGCACCAAGCACAGAGTCACTGACTTGTCAAGTGTGCTGTCAGGCTTATAGGTTCTGCATTTTCCTTCCCATTCCCATGCTGACATATTTACATCCATTCTTCAGTATCACAGCTCCATGGATTTAGTCTTCAGCTACCACAGGAGTAACAAGGTAAGACTCTTTTAGCACAGTAGCCTCCTCTATTGGAAAACACTCTTCATGAACAGCTAAGGACTTGATATGTGCCTCATCAGGAAGCCCACAGATTTTTTTTTTCCAGAAATGACAGTAAAAGACATCTACTACAGATATGCTTAGCAAGCAACTGGAAGACAGACAAGACTTACAACCACGAGCTTGTAATTACAGCACAAACTGTTTAGTGGGATCTCTATGCAGGTATTATAGCAGAGCTACAACATTTTTTGGACACCATGCTTTTTCACCAGGTGCAAATAGATTCACAAAATTGTTTCTTGTTTAAGTTAGCCTTCACTGAGATTCTCTGTAATATAATTCTACTTAAAGTTAAAAAGCAGACACCCGCTATTGTATCTTTAGCCCTAAGGGATAATGATTCATGCTAAGCAACGGCTGTCCTTAGAACAGGAAAAAACAATATTGAATCTGAGCTGTTTTCATATCACTGTTGAGATGCAAATAAGAAACCAAGAGCATTTCCTCCCATTAAGAAAAAAAAAAAAGGATAATCTGACAGGAGGTCCTAAGGATCATGTTCTCTAGTAAGGAAGATTTCTTAGCACTTTGTTGATAGAGTCCATGAATTATGGTTACTGCTACTACAAGTCCTCACTAAAAGCTTTTTTCCTTCACTGACTCAGCTAAACAGTTACTACTGCTACCTGTGTGTGATTTCCCCCAAACTAGGGAAGGCAACTTGACATTGGATCTTACAGCAGTATTGTGGCTCTGCACAGTTTACAGCTTTTCTGTCAATAACCACTACAGGATCAAATATGTTCATCCCCATCTTGCTCTGAAAAAGACTCTCTTACTGACATTAAGCTCCCTGCAACCCTTTGTTCAAACTGAAGATATAAAAAAAAGGCTAGAAATGATTTACAATTGACTTCACACCTGTTGCCACCTTCCTCCTCCCTACCCCAAAACAGCTGCTTCCAACTGCAAAGTGACTGGACACAGGTTTTGAATGTGTTAGCTAAGCAGACTAGGTCAGATGCAAGTCACACAAAAGACAAGGAGTTTGACATTGTACACACTGACTTAAAGACACATCCATACTGGTTAGCTAACCCTTTTTTCAGTAGACACCATCAACATATTTTCCCAGTAGATGCTTCTGAGATGTCCTTACTTGTACATTTGGGCACGCTGTGCTTGCTTAGGCCACTTAACTACAGCTTCATAAAACTAAATAGTTCTTGTTTGGTCTCTGCCAGAAGTCAGTGTCTTCACCTACAGGGAGAGGAAAGTAATACAGAAGTCTGTTATGTTACAACAGCAGTGTGCTTGGTGTTTCAGTAGTGTAATTTTAAGATTGACACCAACCTCTGCTAGTTGTTCTCCTTCCTAACAAGTACTGCTCCAGATGACGCTTGCCCGTGTGGATATGGTTCTGCACTGCGGTCTAGTGGGACATTTCAACTTTTAATTTTCTGCACAGCACGCTTTAGGACAAGCAGTCTGTCACCTGACACAGCTCCTGAGAACATGTGCCATATTGCTGAGCAAAGATTCAGGATTGCCCTGAAAAGAGCCCATTTTCTTACCAACTCTGTGTCTCCCAGGATTGCATCTCCTTGGACAAAGAAAGTCTGAAGTCTTTGTCTGCATAGTGCTGCATATCATCACACTACAGTGGAAATACAGCTACAAGACAAGAAAATTCATATTATGCATAGGGGAGTCTTATCTGGCAAACATCTGATTGCGTACTGACCCCAAAGGAGATGGACTGAACACCGCTAAGCGGCTGGTCATTATTTACTACTCTCATAGCTTTGTACCTTCAAGAAGGTGGCTAGTAGCCCCAAGCAGCACCTGGCCAGCTGAGGCTTAACACAACATTTGCTGCGTGCACCACTCCAGGCTCGCATATCGGGACTGCCAACAGCATGACAGACCATGGAGACATCTCACCTGCTCTTGTAACAGAGTTGTGCCTTGTACAAAGGTGAACATCATCACTTCGAATCTCTTTAAATGCTGAGGAAATTTTACTCTGAGGCTATAATCAACTTTGTGGAGGACAGTTCTGTAGGAGTCTTTGCTGTTTTCACACCTTTTTGGGAAAGTGAAAGAAAAATGGAATTAACCTTAAACCTTCATCACTTCAACCAGATCTTTAAACAAAGCAAGAAGGTGAAATACAGAGGAGCTTCCCTCTCTCTGGTTTCCTTAGGCCATAGGGGTATGGACAGAGCCTCCCCAATCTGTGGTGCCTGCCTCTGGCCACAATCAGGATTGTTTCTTTTTTTTCTTTCTAGCAGGAAGCTGTCAGTTAGAAGCACTTCTGACCACCAGAAGGCATAGCAACTGTGCCGGCACCAACATGTTCTCCACAGCCTAGCAACACTCACTCATCGGGACAAAACAATGCATCCAAGACAACTTCTGTCCTCTTCCCCTTTCCTCCCACCTTGTGTAAGGGACCTCGTGCTGACCAGTTACCCAATCCAGGAGGGAAGGCCTCCTTACCCATTTATAAGGATGGGCCACTGTGGAAGGCTGTCCTGGCTTTGGGAGTTCGTAGCCCAACAGTCATCCAGGTTTAGCTCCAGTCTCTCATCTTTAGGCTGGAGCAGTTCAACTTCAAAATACAGTGCCTCTCTCAGGTATTTTACCACAGGATATTCCAGTTTCTGGTAGGGCTCTGAATAAGATTTCTCTAGAAGAGATTATTGATGTTAGTTTCCTTTTTACAAAGTAAGCATTCACAAGCTTTCTGCTTCATTCTTTCCACCATCATTTACTCTGGCACAGTAACACCGTAACCTAGGAGAGTGTATGTAAGTCAGCACATGGGGACAGAATAACAGTAAAGTAAGAACTGGCAACGAAAGCAAAGATCTGAACTTTATTCCTTAGCTCTGAGGATTCAGAAGCACGACACTCCTGCAAAAACCCATTGGAGCAAGATGCTTATTTAAAACTGTCTCTATAAAAGGTACTTGGAAGAAAAAAAAAAAAAGTAAAAAAATAATCAGGAGCACTCCAGTCACAATGAGGATTTGATTCAGGCTTCAGTTAGCCCATTCTGCTAACATAATTATTATTTTATAGCAGTATTGCATGTAGCTGCCTTCTTGGACATAACACTGACTGCAATAATCGTAACCTAACTCTGCTTAGCAACACTTAGGGATTTGATAGGGGAAAGAAGCTGGTATAACACCCGCTACGCAAAACTTCTAGCATGCCCAGGCCAAGCGGGAAAATGACACTTATGTCAGGATGACACAAGTATCTGTCTGATCCACTATAGATACCAGGTTTATTGCATTCTGGAATGGAAAACGTCTCTTAGAGGCCTTAAAGGAGTTTCCAGTTCATCTTTGGAGATATTCGAAAGTCATCTGATCATGTTCCTGGGCAACTTGCTCTAGGTGGACCTACTTGAGCAGGGGAGTTGGACAAGATCACCTTCAGAGGTCCCTTACCACCTCAACCATTCTGTGAAGTCTAATCATGAATGTTACCTTTGAAAAGCTTCATTGAAAGATCAAGAGAGCCAAACCCTGGCTTAATACTGGGTGGTGGGTTCTTCTTAGATTCATATTGGACATCAACAGTCTGCTTGACTGCATACAAGCATGCAAATTTCAGTCTGAGGGAAGAGGTTTAACATTAGATTTTAGAAACCAATACACCATGGACAACCTTCTTCTAGGGAAGGACACTTACTGGTATACTGGTGTATCATTGCCAGGTCTGAAATAGAGTACATCGTTTTCATATGTCATAGTTGTGCTATTGAACTGAAAGATACACATCGTTACAAACAGGACAGTTACATTAGCGTTTACTTTGGTTTTGACACAATATCCACATCCCTTCACTTGACTGGCAGACTGCCCTGAGCAGAGTACACTTAGGAATAGCCAGAAATTACCAGCCAAGAGCCCCGTGCCTACTGAACTAAAACTGACAGCTATACCATAGTCAAGAACAAACAGTTTATTAGCTAACAATACCTTGAATATGACATAACACTCCAGAAAGGTAGTGCACTGGGTCTGAGAAAAAGACATCTATTGTTTACATTGACAAAAACCAATGTATGGCATGAGATGCAACACTTGTAGAAGCATGCTGCATTTGTGGTGACCTGAATCTGAGCATGAACTGATCTTTTGTTATTTTATCTGTTTTCTATTTATGTAGGACGTGGGTGGCAGGAAAAAAAGATCCACTCTAATCTTAGGCCAGGTACTCATCAGCAACACCTCACCAGCTTCTGCAAGGCATATGAGTATCTCTCAACAGCATAATCTCACATTCAAGTCCATTACTAAATAATTCAGGGATGTCAAACCAGAGGTGCTTTCTGAAACTAGACTCTAACCTTGAAAACAATTTCTACCAAATAAGAACTTCTGCCCAACTGAATTTAGTATCCTCAGGAAAAGAATGTAGATGTACTACTAAACAACGCATCAGCTGTGACCTTCTTGCAGCTGCTGCTCAATTGAACCTCTGCCAGTTCTAGTAACTATCCTACCCCAATACAAAGTAAAGTTCACATTACTAAGCCCCTACCTTTCTACTTGTTCCACAAGTGTTGACATTGAATTTGAAGGTTGCGGTCTTCTCTGTCACTAGACTGGGTTTGCACCGTCTGTCCCTCAAAACAAGCAGGCTGGTGTCCAGGTCTGCAATTCCTGCCACTTTTACTGCAGTAATAACCACAGTGCCATTGGGCAGGCACTCTGAAAGAAAAAAATACGTTTTCATATAAATCCAGACTCGGCCTCCTTTATTTTGTAGCCTAGCACAAGAAAGAGGTTCTGTCTGGAATTGCTAGCAAGGTTTTTTGGCAGCTTACAAGGACTGAGTTTTCAGCAAGACTCTGATCCGTACTCACGCCTGATTTTCTTCAAGCTAACTACCAGTAGATTGTGAACTACCTGGACAAAGTTGGTAATTCCACTTACCCTTCTCCACCTAGAAAATCTCACCTTCTCTCAAAAAGGGTTTTCTAGCCAAAATATTCAGTACATTCCATACTGATGAGTAGCTTTAGAACAACTAATTTATATGCTGACCCTCCCCCCACCCAGCAAAAAAACCCCAAAAAGACAAACAAAAAAACCAAACCCAAAACATTCAACCCCCAAACCAGCCATAAAAACCTTTTTACAAAGCTTCATAAATTTGAAGGTGTGAGGGAAAGTAGAATTTCCCACCTCCTTCCTCCCCGTCCTGTAATAGAGAAGGTAGTTACTCCAATCTGCAATTTGACTTCCCTGGTAGCATTTTACTTTGCAGGAAATCTGACAGGCAAACAGAATATCACACAAGTAGAAACTCCAGAAACATTTCAGACTGCATGGACTTGTGTGACTTAGTTATGCAGAGCATTAACAGCTAATCCCCAACATGTTATTACGTATTAGCGCTGAAGGTGAAAATCTGCAGGAAACTGAGAAATCCCTCCTATTAGCCAAGGTGTTGCCATCCTTCAAGGTTAGGTGGAGTGAAGCCTTTATTCCAGAAGTATGAAAAACCTAGAGATGATAATCACAGGTTAAACAAAAGAATAAAGACAAACTGTTCAACTGCAGTACTCAAAACCTAAGAGGGCAGGTTACGACACGACAAAGGATATGGCGCTTGATCAAAGTCAAATCCACAGAAGAGACTTTTTTTAGTTTAGAAGCCAACACAATGAGATTTTTCAGTCATTTTGCAATAGAATGTGATACAAAATCCATTGCATTTTTTTTTCTTGTCTACTTCTGCCAATATTAACTAAGGGAAATTGAATCATTCTTCCAAGGGCAGAAAATAGTCCTCCATTAATCCTCCAAAGCTTACTTCAAAGGGAAGTTTTATTTCACCTTCAAGGACATAGCATATCATGTTCATATCTCACAGCCATAACATGCCTTTTAATTGCTACATGCTGACATCCTTACCTCATAGTTCAGATGGGAAGAAAGGAAAGGAAGAGAGATTGCCAAGTGAGTGCCATTGTCCCTCAGGCTGTAGTTGTACTTCTGTGCAGCCTCTGGGGTGAGGTTCCAGTCTGAGATGAAGGGCAGCCAGTTTTGGTCCACATTCCCATGAGTGATAACGAGATGAAGATTCCTCCCATCACAAAATCCTCTTGCACTGGGTAGTACTGTGATACAGTCAAGAGTCAGCCAGCATGCTAGCTGCCATCAGAGTTTAATAGGGCTATTTAAGTCTGACAGTATCCCTGGCTGAAACTAGCTCAGGTAACAGCTGAGTTTACAGCCAGGTTGGTACAGTTTTGCCCAAGTCCCACTAGTTTACCTGCATCTTTAACAGCTGACACTGCTATGACTGGGACACTGAAGGTGTCACTTGTTGGATGGGTTATGAATGCAAGTGTGACATTCAGGGTGTATGCTCTCATGTCCACTTTCATGTACTAGGAAAATCACATTAAAAAATAATTAAAAAAATCAACAAGTGATATCTTCATTCTATACCATGGTATGCTGCAGTGTCTTAGTACACACCTCTTTCTTAATGCTTGGTGCATCAAATGGGACTTGGATTACATAGGCTTTGCTTCCATTAGCATATTTGATCTCATATGTTCGATATCCATGCTGAACAGCTTCAGGTACAGCAACAGTTGCTCCAGCAACGGTTAAGTTCACAAGCTCCACATCTGGGAGGAACATTCCCACTGTCACATTCATTAGCCTTGCACTCAGATTGGAGTCTGAAAATGACGATAACAACATTATGCTCTTTACAGTACAAAAACCTTCAGAAAACTCAGTGTTAGGCTACTTACTGTTCATTATAACAAGTTCTACTTGTTCAAATGGTGTTTCTATTTCCTTGATGATCGTATGTTTTGTTAGTCCCCATTTGTTATCTTCCCACTGATGTTCCAAGAACAGGTTGATGGTATATTTTGCCCCATGCTGTCCATTGCTCACAGAAGTCTAGAATGTCGAATCAACACCCTTTAGTATAACATGATTTTACATTAAAATTGTATTGTACCATCTCAAGGGCAGCTAGAGATACAGCTCCAAACAATTGTCCTCAGCTCAGGAACTATGAACTCTTAAGTAGCACTTACTGTATTCCTATGAGTTTAAGTTCTCAGAATACTCAAAAGACTTCCTTTAGAAAACTGCCTCTCATTTTGAAGTTTCGAAGCAGCAGGGGACTATTTCACCAAAGGGCTCCTTCTGCAACTTCCTTTGAAGTTCAGTTGTTACAACATTTTCCAGGATTCAGTTCACTCCAAGCAACTATATTACTTATATGTCTAGTCTCAGCCCATCAGGTATCATACAGTCTTGTGGACAAATGGGTTGTTCTCACTCTTAAATTGTTTGTGTAAAATACAACAGAATCCACACGTGCTTTACAGTCCAGGTAGCATTGTGTCCAAGGAGCCTGACATTAGGACTAAAAGATGAAAGCTCTGTGTTAACCTGAAGAAGGAGACTAATCAATAGATCTGTATAGAATTCTGTCCATCTGCACTTGTAAGAATAAAAATTCTTCACGAAGTGATGCTGACAAGAGCTGGTTTTGGTTAGGGCTTTTGGAATATTTAATAGATCTTTTCTTCCCCCCACCCCCTCATCCTTCATTTGGAAGGAACAAGATGAAGAATTATTAAAAAAAAAAAAAAGAGAAAGGAAACAAAGTCTGTTGTACTTAACATAAGTCACTCACCTTGTAATAGCCACCTTCTGCACCTATTGGTATCTTCACTGTAATTGCATTTAAGTCATTCAATAACACATATTTTCTGGAAGCCATTTCTTTGGCAGAGAGTTTGCGTAGATCCACACCAGCTTCAACAAGCACATCCTTAAAACTAGTAGTTGCAGTAGAGAGCGGTTGAATATATTTTGGAACAGTCCAGATGATTGTTTTGTTAGTGTAGTCCACACCATCTTAGGGACAAGATATGAAAGGCATCAGCTCATTACTCTAGTTGCAAGTTGGTCCCTGTACATTGAAGCACTGGAATAAGGTACTGCACTTCTCACCTACAGGACATGCCACAGAAGTATCCACCATCAGGATCATCCATCGCTGTTTGTAAAACATACTTGATCTCACTGCAGAAAAGGTAATTCCCTGAGCCTGTAGGAAGGGATCTGGTTAGACATCCACAGCCTGGCAGCTTGCTGGGGCAGAGTGAACATACCGACCTCGAACAGCTGAATTGACGCAGCAGTGTGTGGTATTCGCAGCAGAACCCTGGTGTCCGTGGTGTGGAGTCCATAACCTGCACTCCAAGCATCACTTACAAGCAAAGCCTTTTTTTCCTCTGGCTGATGAAACACTATTTGCCATATTGAGGCTCCTTGTGCTTTTGCCTATTCAGGAGAATTCATCAACAGTTTAAACATGCTGTTCAAAGTACCAGATTTACCACATTGAACCATTTACTGTATTAATCTGTCCAGCAGTTTTGTTGCATTATTCTGAATACTGCTAGTGGGATATCCCTCCAGCTTTCACCCTCCCTCCCCCCCCAAAACTCTACATATTAAGAGCACCAGAGAATAACTGCACTGCTGCATTACAAATACAGGGTCCAAGAAGAAAAAAGCCTATCCACTGCTCACTCCTGGACCAGGAGGTCTTGGATAGGTTTTGTTACACAGTCCCTCACCTGGGGAATACTTCATTTATAGGGTTTTTGAGAAATCAATTTCCATTTCTTCTTTGGAGACATAGTTTACAGCTGTCTGTATTTCTAACATACAAAATCTCTACTAAAAATACTTGGTACAGAAGTTCTGCTCTTCCTACTTAAGTGCTTTCTGAAAGGACACTTTGCACCATGTGGGCATAGATTAGAAAGATGGTTGTGCCAGACTAGGAAGAAAATCTGTAGTTTTACCTCTGGAAAGGCAAAAGTCCAGTCCTCAGGTTCATCTTGAACGAAGTCTTTTACAGTCTGTGGAACCTCTCTTCTGACAGAAACCTGAAGGGAAAAAGCTTCTGTAAGGGCTCTGCTGATGGCACATGTTTTCTTGTTCTCAACACACTACAAGTTCTTTTTCAAGAGAGCAGCATTTCCTAGAGGGATGGTTTCCT
The DNA here is from genome assembly GCF_036013445.1 of Caloenas nicobarica. NCBI lineage: Eukaryota > Metazoa > Chordata > Aves > Columbiformes > Columbidae > Caloenas > Caloenas nicobarica. The sequence goes on along the minus strand of NC_088247.1, from coordinate 12,360,512 downwards.
CCCACCAAGTAAAAGATCATGGCATAAGATTCCATCATGCATGGTGCATTATCTATAGTCCACTTGATTTCAGCTTCGTTTTCCACCTATCTTCCTGCTTCTACTTCCAATTAACAACAGGATTTTGTTCTTGACTCCCATGTCCTCTTCTAAGAAGAGTCCTCCTTCACCTCTCTTCTTTTGTCCCCAGCAAATTCAGTAAGGAAGCTTCCTTCAGAAAGAATACATTTCTGTTACCTCAAACAAGATTTGTTGAGGCAACATTCAGCAAGCTCAATCTATTAGCTTAACCTTTTGAATACCCTGTCGAATTTATTGGCTGTTAATGTTACAAGCAGGCTATATAAGCATAATATAAATGCATCACTAAACTCAAGATGCATGCTGTGTATTCACTAGTGAGTTGTTCATGGCAGGGCATTCAAATTCCATTTTTAATACACATTCCTAGCATCTAATCAGCTTCAAAGAGAGCATTATCCAGTATTTACCTCCTTACCTTACTTTAAGTACTTTCCCATAAGTACTTCTAGCACTTACCTCCATGTAGTTACTTTCACATAGTAACTCTCTGGTACTGCAGAGACTATAAGGGCAACTTGCATTTTTCAGATGAGTTCTGACATTTTTCATATCAGGAGTAAGAGACGATTTGATTTGTATAGTTACTGTGAACACATCTTTCTGCATGGGCACAAGGAACATTTGCTTGTTAAACTGGTTTTCCCTAGATAGGCACCACCTATCCTTGTGACCTAAAAGTAAATTACAAAACCCACCCACCAGCCTCTGCAGGCTACATGCATATAGATGTATAGCTACATAGCAAAATAAATACTTTAAGGAGCAGCTTCAACCTTTCACATAGCCCCAGAACTGGACAAAAAAATGCTCCCTAAAATACAGCTGATCTTGTGTTTTATGACATAACATGAGTGAGCAAGAAACACAAGCAGCCAAAGCTTCTGAGCTTTTACTCTAATGTCTATCAGACACTAAATATTAGAGCAGAGCGCAACACAGCTTCCAGGCAGAATTCCCTATTCTTCTCTGAGAGAGAACAGTTGCCCTTCAAGGGTGCGTGTGATATGCTTCTTCATGGGTTCATCTGTAGGCCATTCAAGTATCAATACTGTGAAATATTCTCAGATCTCTGGATACATTTGAGGAGAATTAAATCATTTTCTGCTAACAGATGTTCAAGCCATTATGACACTTCAGTTAATACCTATCAATAATTTTGTTGTCTTTCACATAAAGGTCATATATAACAGAACTCTAGTCAAAATGCCTGTAACAGACTTACCTCTAAGTGAGAATGGCAGCTTAGTGCAGAAGCACGGAACTCGATGTTACTCCAATTGCTGTAAGTTATTGAATAGCCACACTGTGATGCCATGGCCTCATCTAGCTCCCAGGCTACGCCAGATTGATCTATGGGCAATTAGTGCAGAGCAGTATTAATGAGTATAGCTCCTGCTCTGCAAACTCCCTCAGCAACCTGCCCTTGCCATAGGGTTCAGCTGACTCTGCTTCAGTACAGCTCAGCTTCATGCCCTGGGCTCAGACACAAGAGAGAACTGCAAAGTGGTAGAAAGAGAGTTGTAACAAAGTCTGTAAAAAGGTAGAACTGCAGACAGACGGACAGGGAATGCTAGCAGCCCAAGGATTGAAGTAGAGAGAGAAAAAAACCAAACACACAAAACACCCACACACCAACATGGATAGATATTAAATCCTAAAGGTGCAAAACCCCTAGTAAGCACAAAACAGTCAGTTAGGTCATCAGTGTCAAAGCTGTCAGAATTGACAGGTTAGCAACATCAGGAGCCTGATCTGTGGCTGCCAGAGGCCCATGTTTCTCTCCAATGCTTGCCTGGCCAAGTCTCTTCAAGGGTCTAACCAGTATGACAAGCACACTAAAGCTCAGCTTGGATTTTTCTAGGCTACAGAACTGTCTGTGGGCTTTTTTTTTTTTTTTAATCTCTCTCTTCCAAAAATAATTGTTTTATACTTTCAAGCCGTACATATTCCAGAGTGTCTTTATGTATGGATGCAGACACCTGAACAAAGAACATACATTAAGTAGGTTTTTACACAAGTTTAAGACTTTGGACCAACGGATGTTTGGTTATAAACTGTATCTAGTTAGCTAACTAGCATGGAGAACTAGTTCAAGGCTGAGTTTACATTTTATGCATAGAATCTTACACCCGATTATGCTTATAGCCTAACAGTTCTCACTCTGCCCTTTCAAGGCACTCCGTGATGCGTTTCACTCAAATGCATGACTTGTTGATTACCAAGCCTGTAGCCAGAGGCCCCAGCTAGTTTTTCTTAACTTTGTTAAGAATTTATATGCCTTCACCACATCCCTTAGCTAAAGCAAAGAAAGTGGAGAGCTACAAGTTCAAAATTAGTAGCGTAGTGCCAGCTTCTGATAGTGAATTTTCAGAACAGTATTAGTATGTGCTGTAACTGAGAAACATTTCCACCAGGAAGGAAATCCACCAGCATTAACATGCCTAGAAACTACCATGTGCATTTTGAGTCCAAAGACAACCATGATTAGACTTCATATTGCTAAGTTAACACTCAACGAGGCTATAAGATAGGTTGTACAGAAATAAAGGTAGCATTTGGCTGTTACTTACAATGACATGCAATCTACTAAACACTGATCTTAGCAAAATCCAGGGAATTCTAGTATAGGAGGACTTCAGAGGATTTTAACATTTCACCATGTGTAATTTTCTGTTCAAGTTCTTCTATATCAACTTACCAACAACAGAAAAAGTTAAGTATTTGCCCTCAAAATATTCAGCACTCAGTGTTATACGCAAAAGGTTCCCCAAGCACTCCGAACTCATGAGTCCTGTGTTGAATATATTGAAAGGCTAGTAAGTAGGGCAGTAAAGGTATTATAACATACAAATGGAAATTTGTTACTTCTCAGACTGCTTTATAAGAAAGTCAGTGTTGCAACAGTCACATTATAGCACTCCTGGCCAGAACATGTTAGAATTTTTTTGGTTTTGTTTTTTAACCAGCAATACTGCTCTGAAATCAGTATTCCAATAGTAACTGTCTGATCAGCAGGCAATGCTACTTGCAGCAGCCAGTCATGGAAAACAAATTTCGGAACATGGACAACAAAATACTGAATTGGCTGCCCCAATCTGAACACCTTAGATAGAATAAAACAGAAGAAGAAAGTTGAGAAAGTCCTCCCACCCTCACGAAAAAGAGAGAAAAAAACCCAGAAAACCCCAAATGCCACCCAATTGAAATAAAAAAAAAAAAACAAAGAAAACCCCAAAACCACACACACCTACTCACAAGAGGAGCCACAAGCCAACTCAGGATGGAGAGCAGCCACATCACCTACCCATTAGCCTACCCTGTTCACTTGTCCAAGTACCAGTACAACCAGCTAGTTGGTTCATGCTGGGAAAGGACCACACAGGAGCAAATGGAGCAAACTTGAGAAGCTCAAGTCCCAAGCTATCACACAGCATAAACCAGACTGCAGCTGCCAAACCTCTTTAAGGCAGGAAGCAGGTACAAACTGTTCTAAATGTAGGCCTAAGGACCAGAGAACACTTTTCATTTGACATATATTTCTACTAAACAGATCTATGGCATAGTGAGCTAATGCCAACTAGACCTTTTATAGTAAAAGTGCATTTCAAGAGCTGAGAGGATCCTTCTTCCTAGAGAGTTCAGCGCTATACTGTAAGTTAACCAGAGATGGAACTCCCACGTCAGAGCCGGTCACACTACACAACATCAGCCAGATGCTGGTGAATGTGGCCTTATTCTTCCCATATTCCAAGCTGCCAACTTGATTCAGTACAGAAGCTATATAATTGCTCCAAGCTGGATAATGGATAAAACCTCCTCCAGTATCTTTTTACTTTGATCTTTGGCAAATGCTAACATGCTGATACAGCACCTGCAATATGTAGGGCAGACAATCCCAGAACCAGCTCTCTATATCTGCTGTTCTGGGACCAGCTCTGGTTTTTAAGCAAGAAGTTAATATGGATAGCAGCTTTGGTTAAAAAAAACCCATTTCTTCTCATGAAAAGCACCAATATCTTTATAGCATTTAAAAGACCTTACATACTATATGGTCAATAACAATAGCTAGGCTCAAGAAAACAAGAACAAAGATATAGTCCCTATTAATTCATCAGTGCTTGTCACCACTATGAGGAAAGGTAGAAACATTTGCTTAATATGATGGTACATAAACCTCAAGAGTTGCTGTGAATAGTTACCATTAGACATCTCTATGTTTAGAGTTTCTCAGAAAAGCGTGCAAATACGGCTGCTACAAGAGCTTCAGATGCTTCTGAAACACACACACAAATATCACCTGTGAAAAAGCTTGGCAGTTGACATAAGAAAGCAGTTTACGGTAACATTACCTGATTGCTCTTGGGTCCATGTTTCAGAGATTAACATCCCTATTAGTAACAACCTGTAAGAAAAGACAGGGACTAGCAACAGCTTCACCTCTGATGAGAGCTTGCCAACAAACTTCTATGCTCAGAACGTTCCAGTCTGGGTATTAAACTATTCTCAAGTTTAGAGCTACATGTTTAGATTTAGAAATTGCAAAATAGGACTTCTTTGGTTACCACTAGAAAGCTAGGAAAGGTAAATCAAAAACGTTAATATATTTGGTACCTTAAGTAAGACCATTTATGTTTATTATCCATGAAGCTCTCACCTGTGCATCAGACTCAGCTCCATTGCCCATTTTCTCATCCTCTACCTGTGATGCTCGTTCTTTTATAGTTACACACAAACAAAAATTGCCTTCGTTAGCTTTGCCTAGGAGTCAAAGTCTTTCTGACTCCTCAGCATCTTGGGTTAAATTGAAAGGTTGCCACCTTTATACTGATGAAACTCATTTTCAGCTGTTTACCCTCCTAACTGCAGACCTATAATTCTTGTCACCTGTTCATTTGCTTTACTGATTAAATCTGCTCCTACCTAGGTTTGGTGTTTGCTTGCTTGCTTTTGACTAGCAGGTTGTTAGGGAGCAGTGGGATAACTGGTGCTGTTCTGGTAAAGTGCGTAGTAATTCATTGTTTCAGAATTACTTCTTTTCACCCTGTCTCTTCTGTAGAGGGTTTTGAACAGCCTTCCCTGGATAGGTGAAGTCTGGCACTGGGAAGTGTGTAAACTGCAGCTTTACAGAATTGTAGAATGGTTGAAGTTGGAAGGGACCTCTGGAAATCATCTAGTCCAACCCACCTGCTAAAGCAGGGTCACCAGAGCAGATCACACAGGAATGTGTCCAGGCAGGTTTGAATGTCTCCAGAGAAGGAGACTCCACAGCCTCTCTGGGAAGCCTCTTCCAGGGCTCTGGCACCCTCAAAGGTAAGAAGTTTCTCCTGATATTCAGATGGAACCTCCTGAGCTTCAGTCTGTGCCCGTTGCCCCTCATCCTATCGTTGGGCACCACTGAAAGGAGTCTGGCCCATCCTCTTGACACCCACCCTTGAGATATTTATAAACATTGATGAGATCCCCTCTCAGCCTTCTCTAGGCTGAACAGACCCAGCTCTGTCAGTGCCTCCTCATAAGAAGGCAATTTTTTACAACAAAAAGGGGAAGAAACTGTTGATCTTTAAGGCAAGTGGTCAAACGAACAGTAAAAGGGAATCCAGAGAGAGACTGATGTGTGTCACACACTAAGTGAAGATTTATGTCACTGGGTGACCTGTGGGTTACCTAGAAAACAAATCATCCCCAAGTTTGGGGAAAACTAACCCAAAAACTGTGAAGGAGTGGATCTGACCACGAACAGGTTGGAAGAAAGGACCCTGCCTTTGCTGTGTACTGAAGACACATAAGTTGTATCTGTGACCCTGGATCTGGATCAGTGATGGTTTCTCACTGTCATCAGTCTGGGTGCACTCTGGTCACTGTGGGTGATTCACAGGATTGTGATGTCCCTGGGGTTGCTGAGCTGAAATGCTGATGATCAGAAGGTGGCCAGGTCACTTAGTGTTCAAAGGGGCTGCCATGCATTTTCTGTAAGCGTTGAGCACCGTTCGTGTATAATTACAGGAGTATCAGTAGCATACAGCAATAATAGCTGCAATGTTTTTTTATTATTGTATGTAATAAAGGGTGTGAGAATCCAGTATTTCTCGCCTTGGTCATCATTCAATCCAGCTGTCAGTCACCCTGTGCAAATACATCCTTAACTCTCAGAGCCATAGCTCCCCTGAGGCAATGATAGCTTCTCTGCTTTCATGACTAAAGTATTGCTTTCATTTCTCCCTTTTCTTTGTGCACTTATGTATTTTCTAGCAGCTTTAAGGATTATTCGCCGTGCACATGTCAGCACATGGCATTCTTCTGTTTGAAACACCTTTGCTGAAAGGCAAGTTTGGCAGCGCTTCCGAATGAGTGGTCAGAATTTCCCACATCCCTCTCTCTCTATATATTTCACATTTAGACTAAGCTTATATTGGGGATACTTTTGGCCTGCGCTTACGCCTGTAACATTTGGGATTGGCTCCTTCCTTTGCACATGAGAAGGCTGCAGGACCGAAGAGCTGGAGAGTTTGTTTGTAATTAATAGCGATGTCCTCGAGAGGGAGCCTGAGACTCTCTCAGCAGCCGGGTTTTGCTCTTAAACCCAGCGAAAATTATGCAGGATCGTCTTAGATGAACGTATATATTTATGCTACTTATCGCAGCTAACCTTACTGCACCGCTCCCAGATCAAAAAAACTAATTGAATGTAAAAACCAAAGTTTGCCATGCTCCAAGATGCTGGATTTTACCCCAGAAACAAGTTTTATCCACAACTGGTTTGTATTGCTGTTATTTCTTTCTGAAATTCTGTATCTGACAAATTTTTAACTTTACGGGGAGTTATGCTCAGAAGGATATAGTATCCACCAAGGATACTATATAAATAATGGACTAAATAAATATTAAATAAAACCATGATTAGGCAGTCAGTGCTTATTTTTGGAGTGGAGATCATTTATATTATGGCTTTATTTAACTATGCAGTGCATTTTTACAATATTACAAAAAGGTTATTACACTTTCCCAGAACTTGATTTTAGGTACCACCAGGGAAGTGCCTGAGATTTCCTCTAGCTTGCATCGACTCTACCTGACATTCAAAGCAGATCTGCACTGTTGACAAGCCCACCACATCAATTATAGGCTAAGTGTCAAGGTCACTCATGCTTTTGAACCCCAAACTGATTCTAGCCACATTTTCTTTAATCCTTCAACAAGCCAATACCCACATGCAGGCTGAGGTTATGGGGCAAAGTGGTATCCTGGAGGTGTCTTACTTGCTTCTTTCAGTTTAAACAGGATTATGATGACCAGCAACCATGTATTGGAATGGGGGAGAATTGCACTAGTCCTGCTACAGCTCAGCCTTACCGCAGCCATGCTGAAAACATTACACATCTACTTTACTCACACAGTCACTTTTTGCGTGTATCCTTCTTCTGGTTTTACCAATCAACTATAGATTAATTTCTAGATACTTTTACATTTCTAGTTTGTTTGTTTGTTTGTTTGTTTTATGCAGTGCATGTTGTCTTGGACCATAGTTATGATTCTGGGCAACACAATAACACAAATATGAGATTATTTATACCAAGTCAAGCCTAAATTACCAGCTGACTTAACTAAAAAGCAAGAAATCTTGTTTGTCACAATTTTAATTTCTAAAGAACACTGAAACCTAAAAGGCTTTATTCACACTCTGTGGCCAAAATGTCCAAGATGATAGCCAAAATTTTCTTCTGCCCTTTCAACTAATATCAGGGCAAGAAGAAGAAATGATGTAGTACTATGCACACTTTCAGGGATAACTGCGACGTGGAAGGATGTGCTGTTGTCAGCATATCCTAGTATTACCAGCCTTTCAGCTGGTAGCTGATAATTCTCCCACAGCAAGCAGTGGCTGAGCAGTAGGGTCAGCTCATGTGGCGCCATGACCCTTGGATGAAGAAAAAAAGGGGGTCTGTACAATTTAATATGGCTACCGGTTAGGCATACCTTGCAAGGTGTTTGACTGCATGCAGAAAATGCATGATAAAGTCGAATCATAGTTCTTCTAGGATTAGGCAATAGATAATTCTGTGCTAATAGGAATAATAAAACCAAGAGAGGTTTTCCAGTCTCATCCTTATAAATAAACCCTTGTAAAATGTCCATGAGGAAATGTATTACTCATTATCTTCACAGGGTTGCAATTCAGAATAACAGATATTCAATCAACAGCTCTATCTGTCTCTGTTTCCTCCTTCCCCCATGAATCTGTTCCTAGACAATGTGCTTATAGGCTAGCCTAATTCAAGTATTTTCCATGAAAAAAAAAAGAGACAGAAAACACACTGTTCATCTGTAAGTGGTATCTGCAATAGCAGACACATTAGATACAACGAGGCCATTAACTAAAACTCTGCATCTTAGGCTGGGCTGTCTCTGTTGCAAGATATGCCTCCACTGGGAATACGAATGATCTCCTAAGTCATCACTGACTTGATTTTCAGTTAGGCATAATCCTGATATGGGAGTACAGTAGAGCTAAGATCCCCAGGGAGCTGGGAAACCACCTGAGTTATGGGTGGTTTCCCTTGGGCTCCCCCATGAGAATGTGCCGTAGATATGATGATTGTCAGGTGACAATTCACAGATGAAACCAAGGACCAGCATGTTTAAAAGGACAAATGTCCCTATTAAAGCTTTATAAAGTATACTATGATGGTCACTACTTCTCTGAATAGGGTATATATTTGAAACAAGCCTCCCCCCAGGAGTGTCAATCATGACCCTATTGTCCTGTGAAGTGTGCTGTGTTTGCACACAGACCATGCATGGAGCCATGCCTCCACCTTCTCCCTGCTTGTGCTTTCTGAATGTCACCTCCCTCAACATGGTGGTGCAAGAGCAGTGGATGTCCTCCCCTGGACCAGGACCATAAACTATGGAGTCATGTGTGAGGTCGCCTATCATTGAGACTACCATTCTCAAAGTTTGTCTGCATCAATAAAACTGAGCCAAATTAAGTGAAAGAGTTTCACCAGGAAGCAATTTGGCCCTTGCAGTCCAGATAGGATTCGAGAATAGGAATTTATGTGTGGTGGAGAACAGCCTGCGGAAATGTCTGGAACCAAAGGCAAAGCAATTTAGATTACTGTGATAGCACAAAAGCGCTTTGTGTAGACAATTTAAGACATCTGCCCATGGTCCAGACATCTGTGTGCAATGAATACCATTTTTGAGCTAGCTCTTTATTTATCATTCAGTGATGTCCATTAGTAATTGCTGCCCCTGTACAACCCTGTCTTTGTCTATATGTAGTTATATATGGTTACTTGACAACTGTAATAAACAAGGAAAGAATTACTTGTTCCTAAATTGAAAATACAATCTGTGATCTAGTTCTATTTCAAATGTAGACAAACACATTTTACTCTTCGCTCTCATTCTCTCTCTTTGTCTGTATTTGAAGATGCTATTGCACATTTATATCCCTTAAAGTAATGGACACATAAACTAGCTCCTGTCATGCAGATGGGTCATGCAGATATAATCCTTTTGTATTTTTAACTCATCTTCAGTTTCAATCCTCCTGTGATGTTGAAGAACCTAAAACACTTGGGCCTGCACTCAGACGCCTGGCTTCTCTTCAGACACAGGTTTCTTTTCTTTGGTCACTTCTAATACTTCTCTGGAATTTAAACTCACTATTTCACTGATGTGGAACCCTGTCTTTTCGCTATTTATGTAAAGTCTTTGAGATCTTGGAATATCATTTACTTATCTAGCAAATAAGCCTTTGGTGCTATAAGGAAGTGAATTTTCTTTGGTGCAAGACCATGCACCAGTACTAATTAGACTTTATAGCAACAGAGACAGCAAGTGAAAATAGTGTGTCATCTTCAGCAAATAAACAGATTTGTTCTGTCTGTTCAAGTAATTCCACACAGTGTCTTATTAGCAGTCAAAATGAAGCAATATAGAACCAAGGGAGGAGTAATCTTCCCAGAGTATCTTTATAAAATTAACTTGTAAGTCTAACTGTAATTTATTTGATTACAGTTTTATGCTTGTTTATTGAAGTCTCTAAGGTTTAATGGTGCAGTATTGAACAAACAACAATCTGATCCTCTCTAATTTCAGTGAGCTTTGGATAGAGATCTCAAAGTTTGAAGGATGAGGTTGTCTGTGTTCCCAACACAATGCAAACAGAAAAAACCCCTCTTTTTTATTGATTGATTTATTTTGAAATTTGGAAGTGCATTCAATTGCATCAGTGTTTATTGCATTGCTCTGCTGATAGAGCTCTATATTGCCTGTGGGCAAGAAGATAAATTTAAACTCAGATGACACCTGTCCTTTCTCTAGAACTGGCAGCCATCGATATTAACTTAAAAGTCTCACAGCACTTTTCATAATGGTTAAGGGGCAACTCTGTTTTCTTTGGCAGATTTCCTTGTTCTTTGGAAACAGATTCTAATCATAAAGACCCAAATGATGAATGACCTTTGTGCAGGACCATGAAAGATATGCATAAGGTCTGGGAATAATCCCATCTTGTGAGATAGATTGTGTAAGGAACCAGTCAATCTCTTGTATATGGAGACTACCCTATGGATGAGGCCAGAGAGGCAAAGCAAAATGGGCTTCACCTCCAATTTGACTCCATAGCAGTCTATGGAAAAGCCTAAGCAAAGGAAAAGCCTTGTTGGCTCATGTGAACTCTCCTTCATCTTGAGCAATGAGACAGAACAGGAATCATTGCACTGAATTAGAACATTATACTGAGATTGGAGCAGCTGCTTCAGATCTTCTGTGTGATCTTGGAAGTCTCATTAAACATTAGTATCTGTGTCCCCCACTTATAAGACAGAATTAATAATATTTCACAGTACTGTTAGGCAAGTTACAAAAAAAGTTTGTGAACTGCTCATACACTTCAGAATATGTGTACCAAAAAGGTCATGCAAGTATGGAAGACCACTTCTGCTTTACAGTAGCTGCATTGTTTCAAATATGATCAATCTATATTTACACTGCCTTTGGGTAACTACAGGGAAAACTGGGCCTAGATTAAATATTTTGCAGGGCATGGAGAACTTTGTAGCATAGATAGTGCTCATATCTTTTCTGTGTTTCATGTACTCATATTGATTCCACAATAAATGTCATTGAACGTTCATTAGTTCTAGTCAAAAAAATAGCATTACATTCTGGTAATAAGTTTGACATTTGTTTTACTCCCAAATAGAGATAAAGGGCAGAAATCATGAAATATTTAGCAGAAGATAAATTTCAGAAAAACTGAACTTCCGACCAGAAAGAAGAATTCAGAAGAAATTCCATCTGGAAGAACCTGGGGGCTTTGCTTCAGCTTGCTTTGATATTGGGCTGAAATCTCTTGAGGTTCTGTGGTATTATTTGGAGATTATAGACTAAAAGTCTTATCTCACTGTTCTCCACGGTAAGCCAAATTCCCCTGCCAGACTTCCCCACCCACAACGCACTTGGGTATTTCGATGGATAACTGTGTGTACCATGTCCTGGAAGATGTTCCATAGCAAGAGGCTCCAGACAATAGAGAGGAGCAGGAGATATTCAGCAACTGAACCACAGTTTCCACGAGGTACCGTGATGGCTGATGACAGTATGCCAATACTAATCATTTCAGAGTTGCATGGACACTTAGTAGTTTAGCAGTAAGTCATGGCAAGTTTTAATATGCATACCGATGTCATCTTGCCAAAAGGAATTATTCTACAGTAAATGCAATTACAGTTGAGAGAGTCAGGATCGTGCTGAAATCCCAGGATGGATGAGGAGTGTGGAAGTCACCTTTACCCAACACTAATCAGAACAGCTATGAGCATCAGAAACTGGTTCTTATAAACAAACCAACAAACCAAACCAAAACCAACAACAATTTATCAAACAATTGGATATTTGATTATGATCTTACTCTTCTAACAGGAAACTAGGAATTGTTCTTTTGAAATCAGTGAAGGCCAGTTAGGGCAAGACTGATGTTGCATGACCCATGAACTAGCTCTGAACAGGTTCTGGCTGTAATTTCACTATTTATCTTGTAGGAGGGATGTAAAATTAGAGGTGCTTAAAGAGTTCAGGAGTGCTTTTAGTTCAGCTTAGTGAAAACACTTACTATAATAGCTTGTTTGGCTATGAACAGAGCAGACTATGGTTTGACTATGCATTTCCAGCACTGGCAAAATTGCCTTAATGTCTTCCCTGCTTGGCTCCCACAATCTAGTAGACCTTTCCTTCTTCATGCTGCAAGTTGCTGCCCACATAGGATCATCACTTCAACATCTTGTGGGCCAATGCCATGTACTGAATTGTCCAGCTGCACCACCACTAGAAGAAAACTCATATATTTCAGTTCTCCCAGATCAGTGCTGGCACAATTGGATGCGGGGAGAAGATCTGTGTTGTTTTGGCGTGAGGGAGGGACCGGGTATGGAGTTGGTGCACTGCTACTGATAACAGATTGTCGAACAATGTATGTTTAGCATAGTAGATGTTTTGACTACTTCAGCCAGTTATTGCAGGGACAGGCAGGATTTGGCAACCTTGAACAGTAGAGTGTGATTTGCTCCTTCCTTGAACTTAGATGACGTGGCTGTATTCAGAATGCCTAAGTGAGGCATCTGTAAGATGTGATTTGAGCATGGCAAGTAACTGCTAGAGAAGCCTCTTGAAAGTTGGGCTTTAGATACTTCATATCCTTGTCTGTTTATAAAACTATTACGTTACTGTACAGAATTCGCAGGTCCATTTGCAAGCCTGAGCCTGTGATATTGCCCAGCAACAGCAAACCTATCCGGAGAGTCCTGACTCTAAGAGCAGGAGAAAAACAGAGGGAAGAACTGGGGAGTACTGGCTTGACTCTTTTTTTTTTTTTGTTATATAGTTGCCATACCCTAAACAACATATAAATATGCTATTCTAGATTTTATACATATTAGAGGCAAGACTACTACAGCCTGAGAATAAAATCATGTTAGACTTAGCGGTGTAATGTAATTTTATGTAAGTTGAAGAGATGCCCTTTCAATATTATTTTTAAATTAAAGAGCAGCACTCTGACATCAGCGTAGGAGTAGTGATGCAGCTTTTAAAACTGTCAACCTATTGCACATTAGTCCGGTAGATGTCCCAGGACTGCTTTTAGAGTTCTTGTGTGTATCAAACGAATCCTGTATGTTTGCAAAGCAGTTTGCTTTAAACTCCTCTGCAGTCTCTTTATGGCACAGGACTGTGAAGCAATGCTGATGTAAAGTTGATTTTCTTTTGAGAAAGCACTATGTGCTTTGAATGTCTTCAGCTCCTTAAGGCGATGAATGTTTTTCTCCTTTTACAACGCAATGAGCAGTGGCTGGTGTTCAAGAAAGTATCCATGAAATAACAGATTCTGCTGCAACTACTTTAACTCAGATATCTGTAAAAAATTCAAGTTTTATAGGGATCATCCGGAAAATTTTCATGAACCTGTAGGGGTCAAAAAGCTCCTGTTTGACACTGTGTTAGAGCCCTCATAGTTCACCCAGATAAATATTTTCCTGAGTTCTGTGGTATTTATTGTATTTGTACAAGGGATTCTACAATGCCATTAAAACTAAGTTCACTGTGGGATTCATATATTTTTCCATTAAACATTAGGTTGTTCCATAGCTGATTTAGAATTGGCCCACCTGTTTTTGCCTTGGTAAGCCCAGTCTCACCAGATGCATTACTTGCATCCATGTTCATCTAGTGTTTCCACATTCAAACTGGGCATATAAACAGATGTTTTTTGCTGAAGGAAGCAGTTCTTCTGCACCTGATTCTAATCACCATAAGAAAATGGATATAGCATTAAAAAGGGTTTTGATCAGGGTAACTATTACAGCTTCCTTTGTGCAAATGTTAAATGCTGCTACTTTAATTGCATTTGCTAGTAGTGGTATCCTGAAAAATCTCAGGACTGGGAGGAGGTTTATGAGTCCATAAACTCATGTACTTACTGCTCTACTATTGCAGGCAATCCACCACACGATCATTTTCATCAGCTGATTAAAACCCACTCCAAACCAAAATCAAATTTGTTGCCCCTTGCTCCCCACCACGTTGTCTAATGAAAGAATGTTCTAGATATTTATTTCCTTGAGATTTGAAAATGTTCTAATTTTTATCCAAATTGTGTTCTTGAGCAGTTTATATTGATTTGTTCTTGTACCGGTACAGCTCTTGAGCCTAAATTATTCTTATTCTCCTGGTTTTATTTCTCATTTTCAAAAAGAAGACTCATACTCACTGTTACTCTTCATTTTGTGGACTGAAGCATCCTAGTCTTTCTTGTCCCATCTCTTAGACTTCACTCTCCATTCCTCTGAACATCCTAGTAGCATATTTTTCTGTGATATGGGCGATCAGAAGTGAATACAAATGAGGTTTCACCAGCACTATATATAATGACATGAAAGTTTCTCTATCTCTACTGAAAATACCTTGGGTTTTTTATGGTCATGTTCTGTTGATGGCTTATAGCTATTCTGTGATGAATTACCTTAATGACATCTTTCTCTGTTCTTTCCAGTCGGAACGTTGAACAGATGGATTCAGCAAAAGGCATATATCCTTGATGCATTTGAACTACTGGATGTGAAATGACTCCCACTTTTAAGTGGCACAAAATTGTACCATGTTATATGCCTTGTTAATACAGCTATATGAAATGTAGCTTGCTTAGATTCAAAAAGTTTCCAGAAGGGTAGAGAAGCCCCACAAAAAAGGTATATGCAATGTGAAAAGTAAGCTGGTCATACGCACTATTAAGCACAAGTATAGACTGTCTCCTGCTTAACCTTTCTTTGTTGGACATTGGACCTGATTTGAGTTCTAAGCTTGGGTTTCAAAGATGTTAATGTTCTGGGTACTGGGAGGTTTTGGGGGAGACCATAGAGCATACCGAGCATAATGCGACAGAACATGTTGCTGTTTGATGGAAAATTATATAACAGCCAAAGAAGACTTTGGCAAAGCAGGGCTTTACTGCTGATAGCAAAGTAGTGCAAAACACCCCACTTCATCCACTTTCTCCACTCAACATCTACATTTTTAGCCAGTTTATAGATGTCATGACGAGGGTGGTTATCAGTCCTTTTTAAGGGCAGTACAAGCATTCCTTCTCAAACATCCATGTTTCTTCTTGGTTGTGTCAGTGAGAATGTGTTAGTGTCTCACATGCAGTGGGCTGTGCAGTCATTTTGCTGGTGCTGCCACTTTGGTCAGTGCTTCTTCTAGAACTGCTCAGTCATAAAAAAATAATAATGTAAATATCCTTTGTCTTAACCAGATTTCCCTTAATCAGAGATTTCCCTGTTCTTTAATCACATAGAACACAATTCACTTTACATTACTTTTAGTCCTTTTATTTTAGGTTTTTAACCTAAGTCATTAGGCTTAAGCTTTTCCTGTAGTCAGTTGGATGGAAATGAGCACCCCCAAAAAAGCAGTGTGTCTAATATATACAGGATAAATCACTTGTCACTGACAGAAAGTTGTCCTAACTGATTATCTTAGACTGAAGACTTAACCTTTGAAAGGATGCAAATGGCTGTCCTTCATACTATTTCACTAAAATTCAATATCTCCAGAGCTGAAAGTCTTCTGTATTGACCCTCTTTGGAACTTATATAGTAATTGTGTCAATGATCTGCCTCCACAGATTCTTCAGAATAGAAACTTTCTGAAAAGTGGACAAAGATCTTAGCTTTTAGTGCTTTATTTTTTTTCTAGAACACACTGAATACAGGATGGTAATGAAGATGTAGTGGTCCCTTTATACTCCAAAGATTTTATTTGGCTAACCCAGACCCCCAGGAATGCCATAACTTCTTTCATTATTCATGAGAAGAGCATGGTGGAATGCTTTCAGATGTAAATACCCTTACATCTCAATAATCAGTGCCATATGCCTCTGTAGCAATATTGATTCCTGGGCTGATTTTCTTTTAGGTATTGAAGGAAATCTTTGCAATTCCATCTTTCACCCACACAGCCAGTGACTGCTGGCAAGTCAGAGAAATGGACATGTTAAGGACTTTAGAGCTCAACAAAAATGCAAAGGACAAATCCACAAAAGGAAAGAAAAGAAACTAGAACTAGAAGAAAAACCACTGTAGATTTTGAGAGAAATACAAAAAAGATAGGTTTAAAAGTTAAGCAAATTGAAACACTGCTATAGCTTTCATATTGCTCTATTCATTTTACTGTTTCCTCACTTTCCAAACCCTGAATTTTAGGTTCTTCTCTAACCCTGTCTCTCTTATCCAGTCTTCAGGATTTCTTCTCTTGTACTTGATTGTATCACATCTACTCAAATGGAGTTATGTGCCTGGACTGAGTCTCCTAAGGGACTACCTTAGTAACACTGAACAGTAATAGAGCTGAAAACCAAGAAGGAAGACAGCAAAGAAGAAATAAAGGGAAGAGAAAGAAGGCTGAAGAAAGAAGACCCCAACCTTCTTCTATTTCATCTTCCTAAAGAAAAAAAAAATCCTCTATAAACTTGTAGGAGAAATGAAAAGATTACATACAATCCTTCTTTACCATTCTTTACAAACTTGCTTTTCCCCCTGAAAGACCATCTTCTTTTACCTCACTAACTATGATTGCCCATTAATTTTTAAAAAAGTAGCCCTGGAGAGCCCAGTGTATTTGTTGTAAACAAGAATTCAGCTGTGACAGGCAAGCTGAATCATATCTCCAATGTGTAATTACTGTATTACTAGCCTGTCTAATGATAGCTGCTGCATTCAGCATTCCCATGTGAGCTGCCATTTGTATATTGTACTTCCAAGGCCCTGCTTTAGACCTATTCTGCTATAGGTCATGCTGTAATTTTGGATTAGTTTGGGTTGGGAAAGGTACCAGGCATTTCCTATCTACCACAGTGAATAGCGATTCAGTAACTTGCTGTCTATCATCTTCTATTAAACAAGCTCCTGCATTAATACGCTTTCACAATAAATGGCAAACATACTTTCCAGAAATGGAATATGCTTAATGCACATGTACGTTTGACTTCTCCTTGTAAGAAATACGTCAATAGCCTGGTAACCAGTGAGTAGCTGGCACTGATAAATTTCTTTCCTTCTCCTTCATGGAAAATGGTTCACATATTTTTAGAAACATTTACAGATGTTTTTAGATTCAAATGCTAGCAATGTTCTCCTCTGCCTACTCATACTTTACTACCAAACTCAGCATTAAAAAATCAGTAGAAAATTCTGGAGCTCGAAGTTCTGTCCCTGGCTCTGCAGCAGATGTAGTGTTTCTTCAAGTTACTGGTTCATGCTGCCTCACAAACCCTTTAAAACTTTTAAATCTTTTTTGTGGTAATACTTTGTTATCATTGGAAATATGCAATTTAGTGAATTGAAGGTGCTATGTTGCATTATATGAAGTTATTTTCCCAGGCTAATTAAAGAGGGACCCTATCATCTACAAAGAAAGTTCATCTTCCTGAACTAAAAAACTAAAATTGTAAATTCCCACTGATTTTCTTAAATCAAAAGAGCACGGACAGTCCCCAGAATGGGAACAGAAAAGCAAGTAGAGGAGTTATCTGTTTCCAATCTACCTCTCACTTGTGACGATGTAAAAACATAACGTTACAACAGTAGTTCCTCCGATTGTATGAGAGGGAAAGCTCTGTGGATGTAGTGCAAACCCCATGTGAAACTCAATTGAATGAGGCACCATGCATCCAGCTAGGGTGTAAATGAAACCCAGAGCTCTGCACAGAGAAACACGTGAGTCGATGGAAGAGTGAAGAGCTGTGATTCGCGTGGGTGGTTGTGCAGCAGGTGAGAACTCCCTGTGCTGGCTGGTGTGGTGGCTGTGGATGTGCATCAGCAACGACTGCAGGCATGAGAAGCAGCATTGTGGTCCCTGTCCCACAAACCCTCCTGTGTGCTGGAGTGAGTGGGATTGCAGCCAGTAGAGCAGACCGGATTCAGCCCTTGCTGAAAGAATAGCCATTCTAATTGCCTTCCCTCCCAGAAAAAACCCAAACAAACCAAAAAACGTAAGGCAGAGTTACTGCCACTTTGTCCTACAGCTACACAATTTAAATTCTGAGCATTTGTGGAGGAAGAACATTGAGTCCATTTGCTTTTAATAGAGTCCCCCTGGTGCAACTGCTGACAGAATTTGGTTGAATGAAGGCAATTCAGGGAAGAAAACAAGTAGGGGTAAAAATGGCCAGCCCCTAGGGATGGCAGTATTACACAAACACAACAAAGTCATGCACAACAGTGCCCATTGTTGTTTCCAGTTTAGATTAGCCAGTGGCAGCTTGACTTTGGATAGGCTCACTGCATGCTATAGAGAGCCATAAAAAGGACGTGAAACATTTTATTGGGGGTTCACAATCCCTTCCGATGTAGCCATATGTTCACCAGTGCAAACTTTTCACTCCATTCCACTGATGGAAATCTTCTCATCTTAAGAGGGATCTGAAACAACAGTTTTGTCTTGAGTTAACTTATTACCAGCAGGTTTGAAGGAGTTAATGCTTGTAAAAACTAGTCTGGACACTTTGTAATGACTTGTTCCAGAATACAAATACTTCTGGTTGACCTTTGGCTAGAGCACAAGATCCTGTGAGCCAGGCTTGTATATGCCACTTTCCTCAACAGTCTTCGTCTCACAATCATTTTAAGCCACTGAGCAACAGTTAACACCATTTTGCAATGTCATAAAACGCTGCGGTGCAATGAAGATGTTACAGCCTAGATTTCCCTTCGTCTCTTTTGTCCACTGCCAGCAGCTAAGCACATGCCCACCATAAACAGCTGCCAGTAAGTTTTCCTGCATCAGGAAGCTAGAAATGACCTCTCCCTTTCGAGATGAACAAGTCAAGCAAATTCCAGAGCATGTTTTCAAATGAAGATGCAAAAACCTGCCAAAAACCTCAAGTCAACCCTCTGTGTAAAGGCATAATCACAGCTCACAGGAGTTGCTGCGTTTTAGTGGAAGAGCATGAAAAACTGTTGTGTAAGGGAAGACGCTCCTTCAGACAGCTCAGTGCTCAGACACTGCCTATGTGAAAAGAAACCATGATGCAACAAATACAAAAATAAATGCAATTCCTAACTCTTGTGATATTTCTTGATGTAGATTAAAAAGAAAAAAAATTTTTAAAAAGTGTCTGGGTCTGCAGAACACCGGGAGGAAAGAACTGACATTTCTAAATGTGCTACCCCCAAGGGACTGGGTTTGTTGTCCAGGAAAGAGCAATGCAAGATCATGCTGATGTAAGGAGCTGTAAGTTATGGTAATGCAGGTTATAGCTTGATAGACTCAATAAGAAGCTGAGACAGCACATTTCTGCCCTCCATGCCAGGCACACCGGGACCATGGAACATAAGCAGTGTCCACAACAGTGACTAAGGACAGGGTCACCAATGTCGCTTGGCATGTCAGCCTGAGCAATGAGCCCACCACATCTCCTTTTGTCATTATAGATCTCACTGGGTGTTACAGAAACACACGTGCCCTTGCTGCCCAGAGAGCTGCTGCTTATCTTCCTGGGCAATTTCCAGCATCTCATACTCTTGCCTGTGAGGACTTGGGTTGTGTAACCATCTGATGGGCTGCTGTGCTGCAGTATCATTTCCTAACTCAGTGACAATATTTCTGCAGGATCCTTCAAATTTTATGCTGAAATTTCCAAATGACCCACTAAGATGACCTCGTTTGTCTTCAGGAAGTATTCTGTTCACGTTCTTGTATTTGGATAGTTCTGAGGATTTCACTTTGCACTCAGTTCATTGCTTTCTCACAAACTTTCTGTAACTAAGTGTCATTCTGCGCAGGTCGTTACCTTTGATCTTAATATTACTGCTGGTCAATTATGGTTTTGAAAAATATATGTAGCAGAAATGCAGATTGCTGTGCAAAACATTGAAGGGCTCATGTAGTATCTGGACAAGCCATATTCTGCTGTGATTAAAACTGCCATAATTATTGAAAGAGGAAGGTGATAAACAGTGCAATATATTAATGCAATTATACACCATAACTTGTAAGAAGAAGAACTTTTTCTACCTGACAGTAGTAACTTAAGGGAATACTAGTAAACATAAACACAGGGAAATATATTATCTTCGGATCTCCACTCTCCTCAGTCTTCGCAACTAAGAATGTAAGACTTCAAAATTATTACCAGGAACACGACAGCACAGAGAGTATTTATGTTGACTCTACAACAAGGGGTCATTGAATTATTTTACTTAAGTAATGTATTGAATTCTAAATCCCCCTGTCCCTGCCCTCCCTGCAAAAAACAAAAAAAGAAAAGCAAAACAAACAACAACCAACCAACCAAAAAATACTCAAAACAAAACAACCCAACCAAACCAGAAAAGAATCAAAGGAGAATTTGCTGCATCATTTTTTCAAGGGAAGATTGATTAGGAAAAAAATGGCAGAAATAGTTGCTAAGGAGGTTTTTTTTTCTTTCCCAAATCCTGCAGCTGGTTACGATGCTGATTTAGAGGACTTTTTTAATGAAAAGTTTGCAAAAGTTTGCAAAGAGTACAGAAAATACTTTTCTTTGAGTCAAAACTTTTAAGGAAGGAATAAACCTCCATGTTCATCCTCAGCAATATTCAAAACGATATCAGTGGAATTGGCAAAATGTTCCATTCTCGAAGCTCGATGCGGCTGTGCTTTGCGGTTGCGCTTGGAGCTGGCCTGGCTTCCCTTCACCTTCTGCCTTTGAGTGAGGCAGAAATGAGCCCTGATACAGACAACTACTTCGGGACACAATACAGAGGAGAAATCCGTTACCTCTGCAGTATGTGGGGGACACTCCACATCTCCTGCTGTACAGCCGGTAAATAAAGCCGTGTATTTGCCACTTCAGCAAATCAGCGCTAGTGAATCAATAGCAGATCAATCCCGCCCGCGTTGTCATTATCTGCGTGGTACTTGGCACCGTTGCTGCACAAAAGCGGGAAGGTAAAAGCCGAGCAGCTCAGTTTGTGGGGACCCACGGCAGACGCAGAACTTGCTCGGCCGCGCTGCCGCAGCCCAGGGGCTGGAGGAGGCTGCGTCGGGCCCGACCCCCCCGGCCCAGCCTCGGCAGCATCACCCCCCAGGCGGGCTCCTGTCTCCCCGTGTCGTGGGCGAGAGGGCAACTGTCTGGTGGTGCCTGGTAGGTGGCTGCGGGAGGAAGAGCGGCGCAACCAGATCCCCACGCGTGGGACTCTCTGGGCGAGGCGTGCGACCCCACGGATGCGGTACGGGAGCCCCAGGCAAAGTGCGGGAACTCCCGGGAGAGGAGAGGGACACCCGGGGGCAGCGAGGAACCCTCCGAGGCCACGGGGCAGGATCCCCCGGCTGCACTTCCAGGGACGGCCGAGCGGGACCGCCCGGGCATGACTCCCTCGAGTGCGGCGCAGGACACGCCGGGAGCGGTGCGGGACCCCCCGAGGGCGGTGCGGGACCCTCGGGGGCGGAGGTACCGCGGCTCCGCCCGCCCCGCCGGGACGGTGCCAGTCCGCTGCGGCACGGGACGGGATCGGGGCGCCGGGGATGCCCGAGGCCGGGGTGGGGACTCACCAGAGCCCGCCCGCTGCCGCCGTCCTTCCCCTCCCACCTCGGGCTGCGCGGTGCGGCCCCGCGGTGCCGGGCGGAGCGCGGTGGGGCGGCCCGCGGCGCTCCGCAGCTCCAGGTAGGCAGAGCCGCCCGCCCGCCCGCCGCGCCCCGGCCCGCGGCCGCGCTCCCCTCCGCGGCGGGCGGCCCCGGGGCGGGCGGCTTCGCGGCTCGGGGAGAAGGGTGTGCAGCCCGGCACGGCTTCGCTCGGCGATGTTTTCTCCTTGCGTTTTGCGGGACAAAGAGCCGGGGGGTGGGGGAGAAGGAGGAAGAGAAGGGTGTGGGGGGTGCAGCCTGGTACCGAGGGAGCCCCGGCGGGTTTCGTTGCTCCGCCGAAGTCTTGGCCCGAACTCTCCGGCTCGGGACTCGCCGCCCCGCTCCGTCCCCCCGGCTCTGGGGAGGCGGCGGCGATGGGGACCGACTGGCTTTGGCCCCCGCGGAGGGGACGGGGCGCTGCCAGGGCGGCCGCGCGGTTTTCCCGCCGACTTCCCCGCGGCTGCTTCTTAATGGCTTGTGCGGGAGCCGATCAATAGAGATGTCTCTGGATCCCTTTCGCATTGCAGAGCTCTGCCTTGCCTTTTAAAAACACATTTAGATTTAAAAGTAAGCTAGCTTTAAGCAGCCGTGAATCACTACAGTAGCCTCAATGGCTAAAGAAATGTGGGAGAAGTCTCTTCTCTCTGCGTGGCCGATTTAAAGTAGACTTACTAAGTTTGAGATAGTTTTCCTGATTTTAGATCCAGGTGGATTTTGAAAGGGATTTCTCTTTTCAGAATAAAGACTTTTCCTTCATGCTTCTGTAAGACTGAAAATCCCCACTGCTCATTTTCTGGATTTTCCTGCCAGTCAGCCCTGTGTCGATACTATTTCTCTTTTGCGTAGGGCAAAGCACAACTGCTGGTTATTCTGGGAGCTGAACTCAGTGTCTGCTGGGGAAGGTAGACTTCAAGATGTGAGCAGCGTCAGTGTATTGATTCCATTAGCAGAATTTACAGATCTACTGACAGATCCCTTTTAACACAGTCGCTTTCCCAGAATTAAAGTTCTCCTCAGAGCATCCTTCGCTGGTCTAGGCCAATAGATGGCATAAGGTAGTCAGACTAACAGCCTAAGAGGACAGAGGAGACAGGAATACACTTTGTTCAGATTTTTGGAGGGTATGTGTGAGTCAAATTCTGGGTGTCTGACTTGGGGTACCTTGGGAAGGTCTCATTTTCAGAAGCAAGTCCTGGGCCACACATTCTTCTTTTCCTCGGTCATAACTGCAGCTCTTTCCAAAATCCTTCTCTGCTCTAAGCAGTTAGGGTTAAATCATCCGCAGTTTTGGTAGGATTTGATCAGTGTTGTTGTCCTAAGCTCACTAGGAAGCAGAGGTGGCTTTTCGACTTTGCAAGGTGTATTTAATATCTGCTGCTGGGGGGGAAGGTGCCCATTGCAGCAGTGTTGAAACAGTAACATTTGTGATGAGAACAGAGCTTTTCTTATAGAGAACTCTATCCTCTTCTCATTGCCTTCTACTTTTCTAGATTTCACTGCTCAAAAAGGTAGTACTTGCAGGACTGGAAGACAATTGGTTAATAAAGAAAAACTTCTTTATTTCTGTGTCTAAACTTCTGCTGAGATAGTGCTGTGGGTAGGCAAACAATGAATTTATGTTCTGAAATTGTGTAAATTATTTGTGTATGGATAGGTAACTGAATCATGATAAGAGAGCTTTAACTGACAGTAATCGCACTTAGATTTTATGTGGTGCTTGTTATCTATAGATTTCAAAGCAGTTCTTTTTATAAAGATGAGCAGTATCCTTATTTCATTTTTTTTTCATTTGCAGGAATTGAAGAATGGAAAAGATCCAGAAATAGTACCCAAATTTCCTAAGTCACAGTTCTTTATGTATCCGCTAGTCCTTTATACAGGCTGAAAAGATTTGTTTGAGTTTATCTTAAAATACGAAAAATCTATATGTATTCATAGCAGATGACATTAAATATCTTTTTGAAGCGACCTTCTTCCTTGAACTCCCCATCTAACTGTATATGTCTTGTTATCAGTCTCAGCACTAAGGCAACCCACAGAAATGATAGCAGCCCTTCAACTTTCTATTTGTGAGTGTGGGCAAAAGAAAATCAATGAACAGAGGTTTTCAGCTGAGCTGATACAAACTCCAATGTGATCCCGAGCACTATTCTCGAGACAGGTGAGGTCAGATGTTTTCCTAAAATGTCCTTTGTAGAAAGACGGAGGTCCTGAAGGAGAAGCATTTCTTTGCTCACCCTCTCTAGCACTTAGCAAATTTCCCAGGGCAAGAAGAATAAAACCACCCCAAACATGAACGGACAATAAATCAGTATTAAACTGCCAATATTGCCTTAGCTGTGGAATCATAGGTATAGGCAAGGTAAAATCAACTGTTAATACTCAGTGACAAGACCACAGGCCAGGTTCAGCCTCAATAAAAATGAAGGTTCAGCAGTGACTGAGCTGAGCTGCAGGGGCACCTCAAACCCACACGGAGAGTGGAGACCGCCGGGCTTTCCCTGCTCAGCGTTGGTGCATCTGCCAGCGGTGTGCTCCTTGTTCTGGCTGAGCCCCTGGCAAAGCTGGCGTTGGACACGTTGCCTCTGTGCTGGGATCAGTGCCAGTGACCGCTGCCACCACCGCTCCTGCGCTGCCTGCCCCTTGCATCCTCCTCCCTGCCAGCTGAGCAAGCTGAGCCCCACATGCTCTCAGGTAAAATAAGTGCCGCTTAACAAGGAATGCATGTGAAAGGCAGATGCCCTGCAGAGTCTGATGTGAGCTAGGGTCAGAGTGAGAAGCAGACTGTATTCTGTTGGGCAACATCTTTCCTAACAGTCCGCCTTTCCTCTTGATTACTTGAAAACAGGTTGTGGCCATGCTTGCTTATTGTCTTTTCTCCCGGAATCCCTCCCTGGCTAAGCCCATTTATTTGCAGTATGTCTCTTGTCTAAAGGCTCTTGATTTAAAGAACTTGTTTACTTGCTACTGGGACACGTATATTAAAAAGACCTGCCCAAGGCTAATGACTAGAAACAAGGCTCAAGTTTCTAAACTTGCATCACTCCCTGCCTTGCAAATTTTCAGTTATGGGATGTCTGCCAAGGACACATAATAAAACAGAGCTCATGAATAAATAAAGTGTATTCCACTAACCTGTGGATATTTTTTCTTGCCTTTGCCCCATCTCTTTGTTCTTATTTCTTGCTCTTCACCCAGTTTTTCTATTTAGCTTCTTTCTCCTTCTCTAGTTTGCTTTCTTGTTTTTAATTTATGACATCATCCTATTTTCTTCCTGTGTTACCTATTTACTTCCTGAGGAGGAAAACACCTCCAGGAAACCAGGCAGGATGCCGTCTATTTGCCCTTGTGTTCTGGTTCTCTGTGGAGGGCCAAATCCTGTGCTGATAGGAACTGTCTTTGACCTGTTCCAGTCAATGGTTCTGCAGCAGTTAATGTCAGGTGATCATCTCTTCCAAGGTGTAACCCCAGTATGCTCCTCCACTCTTTACTATTTATTCTTTCTTATGCCCTGTTTCCTTCTGAGCCCTTTAATTTTTCTATAGTTTACTGATGCTTCTTCCCTTTATACTCTACTTTCCCTTTTACTTGAACTTGTTCTATTCTGTCTTTTCTTGCCATCGTTCATAACATCTCTAAAGTCCTAGCAGTAGTGTGTTAAACTAGTGTCATCTGTCATTTGTGGATAACTTGCTCATATTTTCTTAGAAAGGCATTCTGTATGTGACAGTTGCTTGTAATGGTTTTCTTTGTTTTTCATTTTGCTCTGGAAGAGATGACTTCTAAAATATTTATCTTTCTTGTAGAGGAAGATAGTGCTGATCATGTTGGTCTTTAGCTTCTGAGGAAGCTTATTCCACACTCATGACCTTGTTTTCAAGAGAGATTTCTCTTCTGGAAAGAAAAGGTTTATCACTTATTTTAGAAGGTACCATTGTGGTCGCTGTTCTTGTTCTGGAGCTTAGTTTACCCTGGATTCAGGCCACTTGCTGTGTTAGAAGTTCATGCACTATTAAGCAAAGAGCTGGACTAAGTCTGGAGTAAGCATGGTGTCCTCTGTGGTTAAGTTGTTAGTAATGTTGGTATAAAGGATTGTGAAAGGCTTCACTCATTTTGGCCTCTCTAAATTGTTTCCCTCGCTGATATCTGTCCTGCTAGGTGTTCCCAATGTCTTTGGTCTTAGCATGATTTTCTGTTCTCCATCCCTTCTACTCTGCCCTGGTGTGGCCTCACATGGAGCACTGTGTGCAGTTCTGGGCACCACAGCATAAAAAGGATATAAAGCTACTGGAGAGTGTCCAGAAGAGGGCCATGAAGTTGGTGAAGGGTTTGGAGGGGAAGCCATATGAGGAGCGGCTAAAGTCACTTGGTTCGTTCAGCCTGAGGAAGAGAAGGCAAAGAGGAGATCTTGTCTTAGTCTACAGCTTCCTCACAAGGGGAGGAGGAGGGTCAGGTGCTGAGCTCTTCTCTCTGGTGACCAATGACAGACCCTGAGGGAATGGCAGGAAGATGTGCCAGGGGAGGTTTAGGTTGGACATGAGGAAAAGGTTCTTCCCCCAGAGGGTGCTGGACACTGGAACAGGCTCCCCAGGGAGGTGTCCCGGCCCCAAGCCTGACAGTGTTCAAGAAGTGATTGGACAAGGTCCTCAGACATATGGTATGAATTTTGGGATTGTCATGTGCAGGGGCAGAAGTTGGACTTAATGATCCGTGTGGGTCCCTTCCAACTCAGGACATTCTATGATTCTATTCTGTGATTCGTTTATCTGCAAGCTCTCTGGCTCATCTTCTCACCCTTCACACCAAAGTGCCTTATCCATTTTGCCTTCTCAACCCTGGCAGGTGAGTGGGGACTGAGGTGAGAGATCTTATTTTACCAGCTCTTGTAGCTGCTGAGGAACTGCTGGGAGGTGGCACAAGGGGAGGCTGTTACAGCTCAGCCCTTTGGATTCTCCTCTGTTCAGAGCGGCCGCACGCCCTGACTGCAGACATCAGCCTGACTTCAGTTTGCCCTGTGTCTGTTGCCATCTCTACCAGGTAGGTTTATTTCTTTAAGGTTGAACTTAGGCAGGGGGAGCTGCCTGATTTTGATCCAGCAGAATCGATCCACATGAGGTAGCAATCAGGCAGCACTGAACCATCCTCACCTCTGCCAGCAGCAGCAAGAAATGCAGTTGTTCCCTCTCACCCTGCAAGGGGTTGTGCTGGCAAGATGTAAATGCTCTGGAAGTGAACCTGTTCTGCTGGAGCTGCCTGTGCTCTGAGCAGGATTGTCTTGGAGTAAAAGCTAATAAACGAACTTTTCTCTTTTCCCTTTTTTATTGGGGAAAAATTTGGTCTTACCAGCCCATCCGTAAAAGCCAGCAAAGGACACATGGACAAAACAGAGTGTGGCTGGCTTATTTGTCTAATACAGAGATATTTTTTTTGCTTTCCTTTTTTTTTTCCTCCTCTTCTGTACATTTTTTTCCTTTGTTCATCAACCTGAACAAGCGATTTAGATGCCAACCATTATCTTAAAACTCAGTTAATTCTTACATGCTTTTAATCATTCTAGTACAGTGCTATTCTAATGACAGGCTCAGGGATCAAGATGTGCAGAAGGCTGCTGGCCCCTTTTTTTCCTTTGGTTTTCACTAAAAACAAAGCAAAGACAAAGGCTTTATGGGCTTGGGAATGTTGAAGTAAAATGTGTTGACCTGCTATGTGACGTTGAACAGGCCACTTCTCAAGCCCCAGGTTTGGCTTCCAAAGCACAGAGCTCAAGGCATCCTCCTCACAACAGTTTTAAGTTAATAAAGTGCTATGAGATTTATGGACGAAACTGTAGTAGTCTTGTAAAACTTAGTGATT
Organism: Caloenas nicobarica; assembly: GCF_036013445.1. NCBI lineage: Eukaryota > Metazoa > Chordata > Aves > Columbiformes > Columbidae > Caloenas > Caloenas nicobarica. The sequence continues at coordinate 12,332,915 of NC_088247.1, read as the reverse complement.
TGCTGCCTCATATAGGGGACATCTTATATATCTCTGTGTTTTTTTTGTTCTTTTTCTCTGAGCCTAACAAATTGATTTCTGCTGTTGATGTAACTACAGGCAGGTTACCTGTGGGAGGCAGATACCCAGCTCAGGAAAAGTCTATGAACAGCTTTGACTTGAGTGGAGGAGTTAAGATACAATCCGGGTAGTTTGATAAAAATTGGAAGCATTTCTGATAGCTCTGCTCTTCTTGCTTCTCTTCTGCCTCTCCTTGAGCTGACAAGAGCTGATGCTGCTTCCAGTAGCGTTGACTGCTGTGAAGGCTTCAGCTTAGAAACCTCCTTCATACCAGGGGAGAACATATTGCAGAGTTTAAGGGGATTCTCTCTCTTTGCTTTAGTGAGAGAAGAATTGACCTCATAGTTTGTGAGGTGCAATGATAAATCTACAATATTACTTTAGTGTACAATTATTGTTGATCAGTATGTTTCAAAGGAGGGTGGTGAAGGATTGGACGTTTCCCAAAGAAGACTCCTTTTTATTGAAGGTTTTATTATATCTTTTTTTCTAATTTTTTTAATGGAAATTCTTCAGTTATCTGAATCAGTGTAACTGCTGATTTAACTGGATTATGATTCCAAAGCTGCTTTGTAATTTTATGAACTCTATTTATTGCCAGTTGAGAGAAGAACAAATAGAGCCATAAGTTAGAGTTTGATTTTGAAAATAACCAACTCATTACAGCAGCACAAATTTAAATCAGTTCTCCATGTTTTAGCTCTAGCTAGCATAAGCATTGAATGATGGTTTCAGTATGACATTTTAGTGGCAGATACTTTTTTCCTGAATAAGCAATTGAAAAGGATGCTGCCTTGTGTATTCTTCTTAAGCTAAGAAGGTCTGTCTGTCTCCTTGTCCAGTGTAGTGTTTGCATGGAAAAGGACAGCCAGTATAGATCAATACCACTCTTTAAATTTACCCATGAAATTGGTAAAGGCTTGAGCAGAACAAATGGGGTACCATGTGCCCTTGCTGATATTTTAGCTCAGTGCTATTAGTCTGGAAAGAGTGATGGTGTTTATGGTCCTATTTGTTGTAAGCTGTTCTTTTCAGGGAGTTGTGATTGTGTTTTACTGTTTGCTGTGTGTTAGGCCAGGCAAAGAGCAGTTTTTTCCTACTCATTTTCATTAATTTGTTAGGATGACAGAAAAGTGCAAAGCTAAGGACAAATTAGCTCTTTGGGTCTCACAGAATATTTGGCACTCAAATAAGAGTTGTCGTGGGACACATTAAAACTTGTGAATCTTAAAAATGAGAAGAGCCTCATCTGCAAGCACTTGCTACTTGGTAAAGTGCTTATTCCTGCCTCTCTGGGATGCTTCGTCCATCTCCTGGCCATGAAGCCAGCCTTTTCTGAGGTCTCCATAAGGGCTAGAGGCAGGGGATGAGTTCAGCCTTCTTAAGCTATCAGGTGTCCTTGGAGCTGAGCAAAAGCTCCAGTTGACGAAAATATTTAAGAACACGTTTATTCATTAGCTTGTAAGAAATAAAGTGTGACTTGAAAGAGAATCTTTTTGTTTATGTGTTATCTACCTCTGTCTGAAGACTTTGGACTGAGTCTCAGCTGGCATCTCTGACAGCTGCTGGTCCTAGGCCTGAGACTTGGATCTTAGGCAGTCAGATGTGTTTTTCTTAGTGATAGATCTTACTGATTTCCGCTCGTATCGAGTGTTTATGCATTCAGATACAAAGTCGGAAATTTAAAGATCTTTGGGGCCCCTGGGCCCTGTGGGAAACTCCTGTGCAAATGAAGTGAGAGGCAGAAATCGTCATTAAATTTTTCTTTCCAAGGTTTTATTGAGCACATACTGAAGTAGTTCATTCAAACGTGGAAAAAAAGAAAGAAATGTAATTTCAGGTGTTTTCTTCCTCCTAGCGAGCTATGGATTAGCATTACTGCTGTGACAAACAGCTTATAAAGGGAAACTACCAACTAAAACAAATATGTATTGCTCTTAAATGAATTTTTTTCCAATGCACTGCGTATGCTTAATTAAATCTCATTCTTTCTCTGAAGATATGTAGTCAGTCTCAGATCTTCCTCTCAAACTGCTGGTATGAACCACCTCCAGACTGTGATGCCTTCAAAATCTTTGGGGCTTGTTGCGGGAGTTTATGACTCTGTCTAGCTGAAGTTTAGCCCAGGCAAAAACCCGAGAAATTCCTTGTCCTGTTAATGTCTTCTTCAAAACCCCTGGACATTTGTATGCATCATTTTAGACATTAGACAAATATGACTGTAAAAATAAGGTGGGAGAAGAGAGGAAGGGCTATTTGTAGCTTCTGAAACTGCTTCTAATTTGTTTTGGCTTTATATTCTGTTCCAAACTTTCTGTCACTGCAAGGAAATAATAGTAAAAATGACATCCAAGTAACTTTATAGGGCCTGACATTGGGTAGAGTAAATGACTATATTGTTATGGGCTGTGCAAACACATGTATTTATATTTCCAGGACCCAGCCCACATAATAACACCTATAGCACCGTACAAGTTGTGCTGATGTGTGGTATTACTTAGCATATGTAAATCCAGGTGTTAGTAGCTACTCAAGACTTCCTGAAAAAATGATAGGTAATAATACTGACAGGTGCTGAGATTAATTACACTGGTAGGACTAATGCTTATTTGGTGAAAAACTTATTTGCTGGCTGTTCCTTTTTGCGTACAATGACAATGCCTCAGCTATTTATGAATATTCAATTGAATAGCGATGCAGTGTTGCAATTTCATATCTTAGCCTGTCATGTAATTGCTTCACACATGTTCTGGCAAATGTCCTTTCTTTGCTGAATGCTTGGTGAAGTTGAAGTAAGCAGAGAAAATACCTTTGGTTTTTGAGGACTGGGATGGTTGATACTACACTGGTATGCTGACAGGATGCTGTTAAAAGGGATTTCAGCATCCTGGAGAAACTTCATCTGGGCTGCAGTAGCCTCATACAACAGTATAGGTTGAGAGGCTAACTGATTGGAAAGCAGCTCTGTAGAGAAGGACATAGTCATCCTGGTAGGCAACTTGTTGAACCCAAGTGAGCAGTGTGCCCTCGCAGTGAAGGCCACCTGCACTCTGGGCTTTATTACCCTGTTTCCCTGAAAATAAGACAGAGTCTTATATTAATTTTTGCTCCAAAATGTATTACTTTTTTACATGTATAGGTGCCTGGACACTCTTTAAATTGACATTTAAATGAACTGGAACAAGGTCTTATTTTTTGAGTAGGGCTTATCTTTTGAGCATCCTCAAAAATCCTGAAAAATCATGCTAGAGCTTATTTTCGGGGTAGATCTTATTTTGGGGGAAACAGGGTAGCAAGGCTGTAGCCAGCAGGTCCACAGAAGGAGTTATTCTTCCCTGCTTGACATTGTGAGACTGCATCTGAAGGACTGAGTCCAGATTTCGGCTCTCCATTACAGACATTGACATAGTGGAGTGAGTCCCGCAGAAGCCCATCAAGATGGTTGGGGTTGGAGCACACAGCATACAAAGAGGGGCTGACAAAGTGGGTTTGTTCAGTCTAGAGAAGTGAAGCTGCAGGAGAAACCTTACTGTGGTTTACAGTTACCTGATGAGTACATTTTCTATGCATAGCAATGGGATGCAAGCCATTGAATCCAAGCTGGGACAAAAGACTGTATGATTAGATTTTGGGAAAAATATTTTCACCGTAAGAGGGGTCCAACACTGGCCCAGGTTGCCCACAGGGTTCGGGAAATCCTGGAAATATTTAAAACTCAATTGGCCCTGAACAGTCTGCTCTAACTGGTCTAGCTTTGAATGTTGGGTTGGATAAGATGACCTCCAAAGGACCTTTTTCAACACAGATTAGTTTGTGATACTACCTGGAAAGCCAAGATGAGGGCTTGAGCAAAGTGATGTTCAATATAGGTGTGGTGAACATGTGTCTCAAAATCTGAGTACTCTAAGAAATCGAGGCTTCTAGAGGCCTAAGTATAGGTAAGGCTTACACAATGGCTCTGAACAATATGTCCCCAGAGCTTGGTCTGCTTCTAACATTTCTGTAGCACCATGCCGTAGTCTATCTCCCACTCTGAGGTGGCACCTGATGGACACAGGCAGCTGGCTTGACTTGTAGCGTGGTGGACCAGCTGTATCTAGAGGTTTCTATGCTCAAGAGAGTTTTCTTGCAGATATTTTCTCCAGCTGCCTCCACATATCCACCCCTTAGCATGTGGCTTCATGTCATACATACTTACACATTGTAAATGTTACTTGAATGCTTTCAAAGTGATTGTTGGATCGAAGCAGACTGCAGGACTTAGATAAGTGAGATCTGGAGCTGTGCTTCAGGGTTGTTTTGAGTCCAGATAATTTTTTTTGGACAACACAGACTCCTTTAGGGACGTGAACATGCTTCGAACGCAAAGGTTTTTACAGATTTTCAGTTGAATGTTTCACCCAAAATATCCACAAAACAATTGTTTGTGTTCTTGTTGCTTAAGAGACTCTGCAAGTATCCCAGAGAATTTCACTGTGGTAAAAAAAATTTTTGTTAATCTCTGAGATTAATAGACTTTTTTCAAAACATAAAAAACCAAATACCATGTAAGTTTATCTACGCAGGCTGCCAAGTAAAATTAGATATTTGTAGACAGCCTGTTTCTGCTGTCCATCCTCAGTGACTCCATTCCAGTCCAAATCTCCTCTAAGTACATACATCCATGGGCCTGAACTGCAGTATAGGATGCTCAAGTAGATATTAGGAAAATAATTTGGAGAGAACAAGGGCATTCAAGCACTGGACTGGATTCCACAACTTCTCTGGGCAGGCTTCATTGTAGGAGATTAAATAAACATCTGTCAAAAGTTGTTTAGGAATAACTGATCCTGCATGTGAGGGAGGGACTGAATTATATTACTCTTCAAGTTCCATTCCCAACCTAATCCGTAGTGGATAGTATATCACAAACATAGCCATTTTATTCATAAATAAAAAGCCCAAAGTAACTGATATACATCCATGACAATATTGTGGAGAGATATATTTTTTTAAGTAACTTATCCCAAAGCCAGGACTTCACAGAATAAAACTATAATGGGTTCAAAAGTTATGTGTAACTGATTGACTGGTTTAGCACTGTACCGTCTGTGGCTGAATTGCCCTTTTAGCTATTTTGGCCCTGTAGCTGAGTGCTAGTGAAGGTGTGGTGGATAGCACAGGCAGGACTGATTTCACGTGTCTCCTAACAGATTTTTCTGCTACGATGTGTTACAACATAGTCCTGGGTTTTACATTCATAGATGTCTCTTCCCAGCACAAGGTGGAAAAGCCCAGCTTTATGGGGTGCATAGATTTGTAATCATTCAGTACAATTAATTCAGGCAGTGAAACTGGCTGTTTGGATTTGGTGTCCTTTAGAAACATTATCTCACTCCCCAAAAGAAAAAAAAATAAAAGAGAAATATGAGAAGAGGGAAGATATAAGCTAGGAGCAGAAAAGATCCACAGTCTTGCATCAGGATCTTCTGTACTAGGAACTGGGGGACAGTTCCTCAGTGTCCAAAGTGAGAAATGAGAGTAACTAGATTTCCTTTACAATCAGGAGATGTACGATGAAATAACAAATGGGAAATTTTGAATCTCGCGTCAGTCTTCCTGGCAATGAGTTAAATCATAATTTTAACTCTCTATTGCCCTTCCACAAGAGATAAGAATATTCTGAATTTCACCAAATTCCATACTCCTTTCCTTAACATGGAAGAGTTACGGTTCACTGCAGGTATAATTTGCTTCTGATCAGGGGCTTGTGAACCACTAATACTCTTCTTGAAAACTCAGGAGAGTCTTAAATGGTTCATGGACCTGTGTATTAGAGAAAAAAGATCATGTCTAATTGTTTATCCCTTTATGTTAGGCCTGGAGGGTTTGTAGTGGTGGGATACATTGTGCAGTTTCTCGCCTCTGCTTTCATAGCCTCTCAATGCAACTGCTGATTCCTGCAACTACACTGTAAATGCAGGAATAATATTTAGATTTTCTAGTCTAGCTGAATATGTGTTTTTTTAAAATGAAGATGACATATTTCAAGAAAAATGAGCATCATTAACATTATTAACATCATTAACAGCCCAGTTGAATAGTTTTGCTGAATGCCAGCAGCAGCAGTGTGGGTGTTAAACAGAGGCTACTGAAGCTGCCACTGAGTCCAGTTGGAGACTGTCCTTTCTGTTTGTGAGGGGACTCCTATAAATCACTTTTTTTTGGAGTTGCCTGCTATAGGGCTAGTCTGTCAGAATGAATTTGACTGCTGGCTCTGGGCCCAGGTACCTGACCCTGTATCTCAGGGTACCAGTACCTGGTTTGGTACATGCAGGCTATTGAGGAGACTGAAGAGAGCGTTGGTGTGGGGGGCTGTGAGCTGCATTTGTTTGTGGTCTGCTGGTCTGCTATCTGACCTCAGGCACGCTGCTTTCCCTATCTGGGTATCTGCATCATCTTTTCGCTTAGGTGGTTTACCTTTCAAAACCAAACCACCTCTATGAGGTGGTACTACAGAGTACTGCAATAGGTGTAACAATAGAATTTTTTTGTTCATTGTGCTTATTGGAGAAGTACTCGAGTGGGAACAATATAGGACTCAATGGAAAATGGGGTACAGGATACTAATTTGAAGAAGGGAATCTATAGAAACTGCCCTCGTTGCAGAGATGCTTTGACCTACAATTTACAAAGTTCACTTCAAACAGTACTTCTTGTTTTGAAACTGTACTCTTGAGGGGTGTCATTAATGTGACATGCCAAACAAGATTATTGCCAAAAAATTAAACTGGAGAGAGAATTTGTTTTACCATCAAACCACAGCAATGCTGACCGGATCGTAATAATGCTTTGGGGATCTTCTTACGCATTTCTGTAAACTTCAGCAACTGGGACAATATAGCTCAAGGAAATGCTTCATGTGGTCATGTGTCTGTGGAAGCCAACAGGTATTGTAAATGCATCATTATAACTATGCTTAATTGGTGGGGATTTACAGGTAGATTTTCAAGCAAACACATTTAAGTCTGTCAACTCCACTTAGTGAAGGTGGATAATGATCTTTTAATTTTGTATGAACAGAATATAAATTGCAGAGCCTTTTGGAATGTTGCAAGGTGCAAGCCTTGGTAACTGTCATAATGTGTGTTATCTTCAGAAGCTTTTCAAGCTAGGAAGAGGATACCTTTTTTTTTTTTTCTTTAAATCATTTTACAAGATGACATTCTGATATCTGGGAGCTATTAGATCTTGCTCCTTGCTCTTTGTGTATATGAGAAAGCAATTAAGATCACTGACTGCATTCTCAAAGAAACTTCTGTCATGTTGATGCTACAGCTGGTGCTGGTTTTACTTGCCCCTTTCTCTTACCCACCCCTCGACTTATACTCTGTCCTTGCCGGCGTCCTCTTAGTGGAAATCAGCAGAATTTCACTTCGGGAGAATTCATTTTATCTAGTATTATCCATATGCAAGTTAGACACCTTATGACACTAGTCGTATAGGGTGGTTATCTAGTCAATACAGAGATGGACTTCTCCAGTGGATGATTCACTCTACCTGAAAATGTGTGCCTAAGATAAGTGATATGAACCGTGGGCTGGAGGTACTTATTCTTCTGTTCTTGCTTGTGTTCTTTCACTCTGAGTTATAATAGCTCCATTTCTTCCTTATGCAGTCTTTTGGAGGAGGTGATTTCCGTTTTATTGCAAAGATACATGAATGTTTTGTGCAAGTTCAGTTTCTGAAACAGTCTGGTGACATCAGTAGAATTGTACCAGAGGTAAACTTAGCCAAGTAGGATCAAGTGGAAGTAACATTAGAACAAAATTTGGCCCTGGATATTTCAACTCAAACTTTATTTACCTAAGGACTCCTGGGAGGTTGTACTGAATCCATTTTAAGAGAACTGTGGTTGCATAATTCTGTTATTTTCATGTAATTTAAATGCAATATTCTGGATAAAGGATGTCACTGCCAATGGAATATAGAAAATAAATTACAACTGAGCAAGTAATTTAGTTGATTAATTTATCCTCTTTGCGTCACAGAATATCCATAACCACAGAGCGGTTTCTTCACATGGTCTTGCTATTTGTGCTACATGACTTTAAGTTAACCTCTGCCTTCACACACTGTGAATGGTTTTACAGTTAACTTAACTATGTCAAATATTAAAAAAGAGAGTTGATGGTTACAGCTTATATCACAATGAAAGAGCCTGTGCCAAGTAATATTGCCTTACATTTTTTTCAGGCTTAATTATGTGTGCTAAAGCAGTTATTACTGCCCAGCTGACAGGCAATAGCTTAAGTCATACTCACTGGATTTCACTCCAAATCCTTAATTGTGATTGATCAAGTAAATTATACATGTGTTTAGATGTTTTACTATGCTCGATGAGTCAGAAATTATAGTACTTTTAGGTGGTGCATTAGACAAGTATTTGCCCTATGATGAGTGGAAAAATTCAAACACCTCAAAAATCAGTGAAAGTGTTGATCCTAAGCTGAAGTTTATTAGGGTAATATCCACGGCTTTTAAAGGTACTTAGATGTCTAAAACTGCACATGTGTAGCTAAGGCGATCTGTAGAAGCCCTTAACTGTCAGGAAATTGGCAGAAGTTAGAGCCCAGCTGGTTGTCTGTGTCATTAGGGGGCGGCACTTCAAACGGGTTGGACTTAGATGACCTTTTAAGGTCCCTTCCAACCCGAACTATTCTATGATTCTATGAAAATCTGATGGTTATTTGGGTACCCAAATAAGACTTTAGAGTGAATCTGATCAAAGCTCAATTTTTTTGAATTAAAACCCCTAAAATTGTAGTCTTCCAAGGTCATTAGATTATTTGGAAAAAAATATCTTTGGAGTCTGTAAAGAGTTTGTAGAGTTACAGAGATTTGCCTGCCCTTTCGAAGTCACATCAATATTGTTTCCCTCTTGACTTCGGTGTGAGCAGGGTTTGGCCCTTTTTATTTATATTCTTTCAACTTAGAAGACACCATTCTGAAATGTGAACTTTCTTAATTTTGAGAGGTTTATGAAGTATTACTGTGTAGCAAACAGGTGAGGCTGGAGACAATGTAGCTGTGAAGCAAACTAGTAGAAAATCTGTAGGGATGTGCTGTCTCTGAATATTTTGAGTAGCAAAGCACAATGTAGTCTATCCAACTGTAATTCCATTCAACTTTCCATTGTGCCTGGGTAATCACAGATGGATTAATGCTAACAAAAGCTGAAACTGTCCCAATTTGGAATTGCCCAGTAGCTGAGGTACTACCATGCTCAAATGTGCAACATGTCAAAAAAGGTGTGCTGAAGCTTGTGATGTAGAACATCACAGAGTATGGGGACTTTGTGTAGATAGTACGTGAAAGATAACTGAGAAAGAGAAACTTTGCTGACAAGTAAATTTGTGGTGTCAGGATCTACATTTCCACTAAAAATCACTCAGGGTTTTGGTCCGGAAGAAGTTAGAAACCACAGCGCTTTGGGGTGTGTTATACATCTGTGGCACAGCTCTCTCAACGGGACCATATATAAAAACTCTGTCTCTGTGACCCTCATTCTTTGAGCTTTAGGGATTTCACAGCGTGCTAAAAGCCCAAAATTTGTTATGCTCTTTCCAAGCCAGACAATGGGCCTGTGGCCTCACCAACAATTTGTGACTGCAGAAGCGTTGGCTAGAGCCCATCTCCAAATTGGATTGGGAAGAGTTGGATCGTGTTGTTTTGGTTTTTATTCTAATGTTTGTGTCATTTTCACACAACTTCTCTTATGACTGGCTTTTATTTGGCCCTCAAGCTCAACATTTGGAACTTCTATTTGTTGAGGTTTTTTCATCATCTCAGAAAATAATGTTGATTCTTCCAGTAAGCATCTTTCTTTTGTGTTTTGTTTTATTTTCTATTCTACATGAGTTCCTATCCAGTAGCTCATTGAAACAACTGAAGTAATTAAAGCAACCAAGTAACAAACATCTGGTATGTGTTTGCTTACTCTCTTATACTCTCTCCAGGGCAAGAAGTGTGTGCTTTGGAAGGGTTAGCAGTTTATTGTGTTATATATGAATGCTTGTTGTTTACAGAAGATCAAAGGGGTTAATATTGCATTTCAAGTTGAGAGTTGCAAAGTTTGTGGTAGCTCTATGTTCTTAAGATGTTCATGACACAGGCTTTGGCACTCCAGGAAAGCATAATTTCCAGCTGAGCACAGCTTTACCCTTGAGTGAGTAAAGGGTTCCCTTGAGTAGAGATCATGTTGTGCAAAACAAAAGTTGTCATCTGTGGTCTTTGCCCTGTGGCTGGAGTCACTTGTTTAAGTACCACAATTTGTTCTGATGGTGCCTGGCACAAAAATGTCGTGGTCCATGGCTCAGGGATGAAGGTCCCTGCAAGTCAGACAAGATATTCTTCAGATCATGAAGCTCCTCTTGACACAGTTATCATGAAACTTTTGTGTACATTCTTGTCCTAATCTAAAAATCACTTAATAGTAGTATTATAGCAAGTTCCAGACAATGGCCTTCCTGAGTAAGATCCAGTTTCTCTCTATATCTTGCGCAAATTATGACCACGGTGCTCTCCAAACAAAGCAGTAAATTGCTTCTCACTGAATTTATTATACAGAGCAATTATACAGAGGCACTGTTATGAATATCATCTGCATAATCAATATGGTTTTATACTGCTGTCTCAACAGTAAGTCAGAGTCTGGTGTACTAAGGATTTGCTGAGCATTAAAATATTGCTTTGGTTATTTCTGATTAAAACTTGCTTTCTTTTTTGTTAGGAACAGAAACGCCTCCAGATAATCTGAGATCTCGCCTGGTTTTTATAGTACTAGCTTACATCGCTAGTGCTTTCATCTTAATGAATTGCTGAAATTGAAGTAGAGATTTTAATCACTGAAATTAATCAATAAAAAGAGTCTTTTTGGTTTTGAATATACTTTGACCTCCAGTCACCCCAGTACGTGAGTTGTTTTGTTGTTTTTTTTTTTTTTAATTTATAATTTTGTGAAACATAGCTTGGCTCTAGATCATGCGTGAAATGTGGTACAGTTTGTCAGCTGAGTCCTGCTGCTCTTCATGTGTGAGTAGAGATCAGTGTTTTTATTTTATGTCTTAATCATTCCTAAAAGCTCAGCCTTGGGAAATGCCTGGGGCAACTGTGTCTTACAGTCATTCTGTTAGCTAGTAAATACTTGTCTTCAAACTACATCTTAAAGTGTAAAATCACTTCTATGTACACAGTTTATCATGTCATAAAAAAATGACGGTTCTCTGTCTTAGTTAGAAAGCAGTATGTCTCATACAGGGCTCCCTTCACCCATGTCTTAGCAGAACAAGAACTTTATCTTGATTGTGTGGTAGGCTATGCACATGGTAAAATTAATGTGTCAAAATAATTTGGATTTAAGTTGTTTAAAGGGGGTTGTAGTGTGGTCAGGAAAATAAATGCTTTTTCCCATTTTTAAAAATAACATTTTTCTTTCACTATACAAATAAAGCTCACTCTGGATAGAGATCTGTTTTTGCAGAATTAATTACCACCACAAATATGCGGTTTCAGCATCTTCTGGGCCTGGTTCCTCATGTGTTATGTGTGTCAGTAGTTGTTATACACAGGGAGATCACTATGAGATTTTCAGTAGCTTTGGTTGGAATTAGTCCCATGAAGAAGCAGAATACGTGAGGTTTATAACATCAGACACTGTGTTCCTACTTGTATGAAGGACTATCAAAAAATAATACAAGGAAAATAATAAGAGAGAGCAGCATTGAGTAGATCTCCAGTGAAGTTTGTGGCAAACCTACAGAAATCTTTCCATGTGAGGAAGTTAAAGGTGAGGTGAGCGAGAAGACCATGGCTCAGAAAGTCCTTTGGAACTTCCCCCTAAACAGAAAAATGTATCTGTATTAAAACCTGATGTGCCTTAGTTCGTGTCCTGAAACCCTGCATTTTACAGATATTACGAAACAGTCTTAGCTGGAGGGATTTGACTTCTGGCTAATAAACTCTTCAGCTCCCTGGGCAATTTGTCACTTTCCCTTCTAGTGTGGATCTGTATCTCCATTTCCTTCTCTCCTTGGTGTTTGATCAGAAATTCGAATCCAGGTTTTAAGACTTTTCCCATTTCCATCTCTTGCTGTAGTCAACAAGTGACAAAGACAACATGGCACATGAGAGTTGACCCTACCGTGAAGCAGGATGGGGTTGTCTCCCTTTAGGTCTTGCTGCAGTAAAAGCAGGCTGGGAGCTCTGCAGCAAAGTGTGTCTCTCCAAGGCAAGCAGCCTCTCTGGATCCCCCCATTTGGGACAATAGACTTGGGATCAGTAGCTGGAAAATGGCTCCATGCCTGTGATGCAGCCAGTTCAGTCAGTTTGGTTTATAAATGATGAGGAAATCAGTTTTGGATTACATAGAGGTGCCTAAGACGTTGCATAGTGAATTAGTCTGGGTGACCGATGGAGCTGTAGCCAACAGTGGTGAAGATGCAGACTTATCTCTGTATTCACAGTCGATTCATATCAAGAGATCAGTTCAGCTCAGTCAAATCTTCCCTGCTCCACAAGACGCCGTGGCTCTAGTCTTTTATTTGAAGATACAGAAAGAAAACACGCAGTATCTTGACAAATTCAGGGAGTGGGGCTATATGACTCAAAAGAACTAGTCTATTGATACAAGTACCTGAGGCTGAATGAAAGCTGAATGTTGTAGCTGAGAGTGAAGAAAAATTTTAGAGTGGGGTTATTTTTTTTTCTTTTGCCTCCTACTTGTTCTGGTGGTGTAAAGTGGGGCTTGCCCTTGAGGCCCAGTATTCCAAGCGTCTACTCCGGCACTTATTAAAGTCTACAGTGATTCCTGTTTGAGGAAAATGCCCAGGTTTCTTTTCTCCTCTCTCATGCCGACATACAGCAGGGGTGAAACCACAGTGCACACACTATGAACAGGGAAATAGATATAACCCTAATGACCTTCATCAAATGAATCGGGAGACCTTGAGGAGCAGCAAAAGATATTCAAACTCTAACATGTCCCAACTTTGAATCCTAATTGGTGCTATTGCAAGAGGCACTGAAAGATGGACAGGTATAGAAATTACTGTTGTTCCTTGAGTAGCTTCCGCAAGCCATTAAAGAGCACCAAAGCAATTTCTTTGCATGATATTAGTCCATCTGTTGGGAACGGAGAATTGTGATGCTCTCTTGTCACATTTAAAATTCATTGACTTCCATATTAAATTGGAATAAATTAGCTTAGTATACACCAATTAATGCTTAAATGTCAGAGATTAAAAAAATTTTCTCCCCTCATGATCAGAAGGTGTATATAATCTCATGACAAATGTAATAACTGTCAATTTTGACTTAAGACAACTGTTCCTTAGAAGGAAAGCAAGAGCTAAGTTCTACTAAAAAAGGGAACTTATTTGCTAGTAACTATATCTGCCTTTTTGAAATCAGTTTCAGCTGAATGATTTAACTTACAGCAAACGATGGAAGTATTCAAATGTTCTTCTCTCTATCTGCAGGTATCCACAGTTACTTGCTGAGGCAAAATCTCTGTGGAAGTTCCATCTCTGGAAGCTATTGTTCCCAGAAATGACATTTCAAGACCAACTTCCCAGCATCACTGTTGTGACTGTGGCTATGCTGTGGCACAATAGGAAGAGCTTCTGCAACCGACCAAGGTCATAAGAAAGTTGTGACTCTCCAGGTGAGTAGGAAGGCAGGTAGAAAACTACCTTGAAGGAGTGCAGATACCCAAAAGTATACTAGGTAAAACTCTGAAGTCAGGAATTGGAAAGCTTCAAATGCACATTGGATACATTTTCAAGAATACAGAATGCTCTTCTGTGGATTACTAGAAAGACATTAATTGATACGACAACAGAAGTAATTGCAGTCGGCATTCAAACAGCTAATGTTGAAAGTAGTGGATTATAAATTGCAACATCATATAAATCAATACAGCTCTACTGAAACCATAATTGAGAGACACCTGCTCTTAAGCTTTGTCCTAAATGTTTTCATGGATTGTCAGTTTTTCTGTCTTTAAACTAAAGATTTTCTATGTCATTGAAGTAAACTTATTTCATGATTATTAATTTCAATGTGATAGTAGAACAGAGACTGATTTACTGATGAATTAGGCATTCTTCCCAGAAAAAATTAAGGAGACTTAAATGAGAACCTATTGCTTTCAAATTTGCTAAAGCTGTGTTAAACCACCAAACTGATTTAAACCTACTTCTGTGAAATGCTGAATAATGGTGGTCATCATTTTGTTTCCTTTTTTGTTAAAGCATTTCACAGTAACTGGAGATGGAAGAAAGAATGTGTCACAAGAGCAAAAGTGAATTAAATGCTCTAACAAAATCTTATATTTTTTCAGGTTCAATGTAATCTCATTGGGCACCAGCAGTGGAACTCTTCTGTTCAAAATGGTTTATGGTGAATTTTTTCGCAGACATGGCAAAGATGCAGAACTTATCAATTTGAACGTGGGTGGCTTTAAGCAATCAGTGGATCAAAGCACTTTGCTCCGATTTCCCCATACCAGACTCGGGAAACTTCTCAAATGCCATTCAGAAGAGGCTATTCTAGAACTCTGTGATGATTATAGTGTTGCAGACAAGGAATATTACTTTGACAGGAATCCTTCCTTGTTCCAATATGTTCTGAATTTTTACTATACAGGCAAACTTCATGTAATGGAAGAACTATGTGTCTTTTCCTTCTGCCAGGAAATAGAGTACTGGGGGATAAATGAGCTGTTTATTGATTCCTGCTGCAGCAATCGGTACCAAGAAAGGAAAGAAGAAGGTCCTGATAAAGACTGGGATCAGAAGAGCAATGACAGAAGTATAGACTCCTCTAATGAAGAGTCATCCATATTTGATAAAGAGCTGGAAAAGTTTGACAATCTGTGTTTTGGTGAAATAAGGAAGAAGATCTGGGTCAGGATGGAAAATCCTGCATACTGCTTGTCTGCCAAGTTAATTGCCGTGTCTTCCCTGAGCGTTGTCCTGGCGTCAATTGTGGCCATGTGCATTCACAGCATGCCAGAGTTCCAAAGGCTGGATGCCAATGACAGAGAGATTGAAGACCCTGTGCTGGAAGCTGTGGAGATCACATGCATCATCTGGTTCACTGCTGAGCTAGTGATCAGGCTCATCACTGCTCCCAGTCAAAAGAAGTTCTGGAAGAAACCACTGAATATCATTGATTTTGTCTCTATTATCCCATTTTATGCCACGTTGGCTGTGGACACGAAGGAAGAAGAAAGTGAAGACATTGAAAACATGGGGAAAGTGGTTCAGATCCTGCGGCTAATGAGGATATTTCGCATCCTAAAACTGGCCAGGCACTCCGTAGGACTGCGGTCTTTAGGTGCCACTTTGAGACATAGCTATCAGGAAGTTGGACTTCTGCTTTTGTTTTTGTCTGTTGGGATTTCTATTTTTTCAGTGCTTGTCTACTCAGTGGAGAAAGATGATGACTCATCAGAACTGCACAGCATCCCTGTTTGCTGGTGGTGGGCAACCATCAGTATGACCACCGTTGGTTATGGGGACACTTACCCAGTCACACTTGCTGGGAAGCTGCTTGGCACCCTATGCATTATCTGTGGGATACTAGTTGTAGCACTTCCAATCACCATTATTTTCAATAAGTTTTCTAAGTACTATCAAAAACAAAAAGCTATTGATCCAGACCAATGCAACAATGATCGCAAAGAGAAAAGTAATGACCTACCTTATTTTAACATTAGGGATATTTATGCAAAAAAGATGCACTCCTTCATTTCTAGCCTTTCTTCAGTAGGAATTGTGGTCAGTGACCAAGATTCAACAGATGCCTCCAGCATTCAAGATATGGAGGATGTTTATAACACAACATCTTTAGAGAATGGTACAGGAAAATGAGTTGAATCACGTTCTCTTCCTTTTATTTCTCCTCTGATTCTTGGTAAATGTGGACTTACAAACTTCAGTGAATTTATTAAGAGCAGTTAATTCTCAGGGTACTTAACTCTCAGCCATATTTGGACATTCTTTGCTCTGAGGATGCCATAAAAGCTTCATTGTTTATATGAGGCTTTCAAATATGCCTCATATGGTGGTTTAGTTTTTACACAAATACTGTTATGCATTTTTTGGGGAGAAAAAGTCAGGAAAACAGTTTTAAATGTGAGATCAGTGTTTGTTTGGTTTTGTGGTGTTTTTGTTTGTTTGATTGGTTGTTTTTTTCCCCCTGCAGCAATCCGACAGCTTATGCAGAATCTGCTTTTATAGTTTGCTGCTGTTAAGATATAGAAATATTACAAACGTGTAAGAACTATCGCACAAGTCAGTAAAGTTTTTACCTGCAAATACATCAGGAAAAAGAAGGAATTACGTACATGTAAAACTGCTCACTAACACACTTATGTAATCCTGGATTTGGGAACCCATTTCCTAAGCTGGGACAAAAAATATACTGGTACATATTGTTTTTACTCCATGGAAGCATAAAATTTATGAATTTCTTTCCAAAAGCACAATACATCTTTAGTTTGCTAAAATAAATTAATTCCATTGTGCCTATATTTGTTCCCAGTGTCCAGCATGACCGAGTTCTATCAGGTCCTAAAGGGTCTAAATCATGAGTCCCAGGATGAAATGTCTGACGTTGGGCTGGACAAGAGTTTATTGTACCTTTTAGCCACCTTTTCTGCCATTGTGAACCTAAATTCTGGTGCCTGGAGGGGTCCTGCTGTGATTAGGACCACCCTGGTGGCTTCGCCAGGGGCTTTGCTTTGTGGGCACTGAAGCAAACATCTGTGATGGTCTTCAGAAGTTATTGTTCCCTGCACACATGTATGACACTATTTCAGCTTCTTTTTCTAAAGCTCATCTGTTGGT